>NC_091792.1:101794772-102097803 GCF_041296235.1 Equus asinus
CTTATAGCAACTCAGTAGGAAAAGTATTATTACCGTTCTCCATTTCAAGAAGAAACTTAGTCTCAGAGAGATTGAGCTGTGCCCACAATACCGCCGCCAGAGCACGGAGGGCTCAGACTGGAATCCAAGTGATCTGGACTTCTCTTTGGCAGGCTGTTTACCATTTCATGTCTGAGGACTGGCAACCTGGTGCTGCACAATCTGGTGTGGAGATTGTCAGTTTATAAGGAAAAAACAAATGCTTGTTATGTTCTTGAAAAGCTTCAACCCTCCTTTCAAATTCTGTTGCCTTAAACATAGGGAGTTCTGTTCTATGTACTTTTGAAAGCTATTAATAAATTTCTTTAAAGTTTAAACTGCTTTAAACTCATTAAAGAATGAGTTTCTTTAAACTGCTTTGAAATAGTGAAAGAGATATCAGGTGGTCAAACAGAAGAAGTTGTTTTAAGAATACAGATGCTGGGCCGGCCCAGTGGTGCAGCAGTTAAGTGCGCACATTCTTCTTTGGCTGCCCGGGGTTCGCAGGTTTGGATCCCGGGTGCGGACATGGCACCACTTGGCAAAGCCATGCTGTGGCAGGCGTCCCACGTATAAAATAGAGGAAGATGGGCACAGACGTTAGCTCAGGGCCAGTCTTCCTCAGCAAAAAGAGGAGGATTGGCAGCAGATGTTAGCTCAGGGCTAATCTTCCTCAGAAAAACAAAAAAGAATATAGATTTTTTTTTAAAGATTTTATTTATTTTTTTTTCCTTTTTCTCCCCAAAACCCCTGGTACATAGTTGTATATTCTTCGTTGTGGGTCCTTCTAGTTGTGGTATGTGGGACGCTGCCTCAGCATGGTTTGATGAGCAGTGCCATGTCTGCGCCCAGGATTCGAACCAACAAAACACTGGGCCGCCTGCAGCGGAGCGCGCGAACTTAACCACTCGGCCACGGGGCCAGCCCCAAGAATACAGATTTTTTTTAAGAGAAGACAGTCAGGCACGTTGGGGGGTAGGTGGCAAAACAGTGTGAAAGATGGGGGGAGAGGGTAATGAGAATATTCTAAGAAATTATTTTCTCTCATAAACTGTAACTATGAGTTGGAAAAGGAACTGATTTGCAAAATCCTTTTTTTATTAATAGTTAATAGAGTTAATTTTGTTTCCTTCAAGAGGGCTTTAAAAAGCATTCCATTCATTACCAGATCCTTCTTTCAAGATCACTGACTTGCAAATCCTGGGCAAGTTACAGTCTCACAACTCCATCTAGACATAAAAAGCTCATAGAAATCTGACACGGAGGTAACAAGTGTGAGCCACCCGTCTCATTCCATTCCAATAATGTCATCTCACCCGTTTATAAAAAGAACTACTGTGCTAATCCTCAGAAATGTGGGAGCGTTTATTCGGGGGAGTGTGGGCCCAAGGGCTGTGGTGAACCTAATTTCATCATCATTTTTGTTAGGAGGAAGGAAGCAGCTGTAAAGCAACAAATAGTTTTATTTCCAGAGGCTGATGGAGAACCCGCAGTCAGGTGGGTGCACAGAGCCACGAAGCGCGCATCCTCTAACTCCCGCGGGAAGTTCCAAGGCAGTGGGGAATCGCCTCCCATTTACTAGTTTTTCCAAGGTGAATTAAAAATCAGTCTCTTCGGGTTTTCTTGTTTTTGTTTTCTGTCTGTTTGGTCTTTAAGCATCACAAACATTTCTAAATGGAGGAGGCAGTTGGGTGCACAGCACTAGCTCATCACTCGAGGTGCCAGGAGACTCCAAGACCTACTTCTCTGAGACCTAGATCCCCATTTTGGCCATTAGCATGTGGCCAAGGGCAAGGCCCTCCACGTCTCTGGATGCAGCTCCCTCCATTCTACCTCCAGGCAGAGCCATGGGCTGAAAGTGACAAGACCCAGACTCTCACTCCAGCCCCACTGATTCGGATAATCACTAATTCTGATAATTCAGGAGCAGGAATCTGAGTCTAAACACAGGGCAAGTCACAAAGCCTGGAGGACACAAATTTTAGGCAAACGCTTGTTGTGTTTTTATGAATTCAACCCTCCTTTCTCCTCAACCGCCCTTTTCCCAGAGAAACATGATCTACTCGTACTCCTCCTCACACACACACTCAGTCACATAAGAAATGAACGTTCCCTTCTCACACATCAACTCATGGAATGAAGGAATGGAAAGGGGAAAAGCTGTACCAAATTTGCAGAGATGGTGGGAAGGGTGAGGAGGAAGGGACTCACTTCCCCACCCTCTGCTCACTGTTCTGAATCAGGCCCGCTGCTCCTAAGCCCAGAAAGACCATTTCCCCACCCCAGTCCTCCCACTAACTGGGACCTCCAATCACACACTGTGTTCTAGAGATTAAAATGACTTCTCACAGGCGGTAATTTACTTAACAAATATGCATTTTATTTTCAGGAGAGTTCATGCTTTAAGCACCACGCTATATACCAAACGTACATATTTCTCACTTAATCCTCACAATAATCCTATGAGGCAAGAATCAAATAGATTAGATGACTTGAGCTTTGCAAAAACAGTACAAAACATTTACCATAAAATAGACCCCAAAACATTTCTTTGCCACACAAACGAACCATCGACACCAAACTTAAGAGTAGGATGGTAGTTGGCAAAAATAGCACCTTGATGCAGAAAGTTGGGCAGGATTTGCCAAAAATGGGGGTAGAGGAGATGAGAATTGGGCTTACAGATCCCTCGGTTACAATGTCTTTCTGATTATCTCATTCAGGACATGAATCTGAGTCTGAACTCAGGGTAAAAACACGAATTTAGATGAATACCCAGCAATTACCCCCAGTCTGTTCTGAAGGGGAAACGTAGCCTCCAATTTTTTAAATTTAAATTTCAGGTCATCTGCGAACAGCACTGAGTATTCCCGGGACTAAAAGCACCTTGCATCCCCCTCAGCCATGTTGGATTAAACCTGAAGACCCTTTCCTTTGTCTTTAGTTTCCATTCTAAATGTTACTGTTCTAGGACCTGTGTCTGACACCTATCAGCCCAATAAAGTCTCTGTTGACTTAACAGAGGGTTTGGAGTATTGACTCTTAATTTGTGTACACGTCTGCTTTCCTAATTTACAGCCTTTGCACTGTCCTTGCATTCCACAAAGGTTTTCCTGCTTCAATTTTCCTTCAGCTGGGAGATGTTTGTTTTCCATTTGGGAGGTCTTTTCTTTGGCCCATTTCCTGTTTTATCATTTCTTCTCCACTTCTCCATCACTGGCTGCAGACCTCCCCTCTCTGTGGACCCAGCAGCACACACATTCTCTGTTCTTGCAGCACCCACACCACCCCTTCACTCCCTCCTCCCGGAGGACTAAAGTCTGCCTTCTTTATGGGTCAGCAAATCTTCTAAGGTCTCTGACCCACAACTGACTTGAGACTTTGCATTTCTCTTGTCACTGTAGCCTTTTAAGAAGGTGTTTCTAATTTTGATTGTTTTTGGTCACTGGGTAAGACACTCTCAAAACTTATATAAACACCGCCACTCTGCTCTGCATTCTTGGCATTTTTATGGAGGTGGAAGCCCGCTGACTTGAGGTGTTGCCCCCACCCACCTAAAACTAACTTTAAGAGAAAAAGAGGCAGGTACAGATGGAGCTGCGGATACAAACATTTTCACTATGCAAATATTTTCTCCAGGAAACAGACCCCTCAATTGCGGGTCCAGGAAGCCACTTCAATCTCTTCATCAAAGTATAGAGATCACTTAGGAAAAGAAGGAAAGCTAATAAATGAAATATCATGCCACCCTGTTATGAATAAATAGAAGGAAATGAAATCTTAGGGTATGACATGTGCAGAGATATAACAGTACATTCCTAGGAAATAGAAAGTGACAGCTCTACCAAATACAAAGCCAGACGAAGCCAGAGCTGAGGGGCTTCTGCCTAGTTCTCGGAAACTTAGGGAAGAACGTCCATCCATGTCTACCAAGGCTTGTTCAGAATCCCCATCTCTAAGTATGTGTGAGAAGGAAAGACAGCCTCCTTTTCCTCAAACTCTGAGAGTTCCACTATAAAAATCAACACATAATAGAGGAGATGAGACATATTCAAAAGGCATCCTAGAGGAACTGTTTCCCACACCAAGAGCACAGCGTAGGGACTCTCCAGGAACCTCACTGATCACATTAGCATATCTATAGAAAGAATGTGTCAATCAGAAAGGGGATTTGGGGTGGAGGCCAGAGAAGAAACGAGATTGGAGAGGAGCACTGTGGCAGCGCGATCCTCTGCGTCCAGAGGGGAAAGTGCCCTGACTCACCAGCGCGGGTGTCTGGCCGCCTGACAGACGTTTCCCTCAATGGAATGACGGGCCATCTGGCTGTCAGAGCGATGCCAGCACACACTGGCACCTCAGACCCACTCTCTTCACTCTGCGTCTGAGATCACCACGCAACCTCCTGACCTAATTATGGTCAGACTTCCTACTTAGTTTTCCGGTGGAGATAAAGTATTCGGATTCTTGGTCCACTTTGGATACTTGTTCCACTTAGAGCTGTCTTCTTCAAAACAAGTTAATGCATTGACATTCTGGTGTCTATCCTTCAATACCCCGTGAGTTTGGATAATGTGAATTAACATTCTTAAATTCCAAGAGCTCCTGGGCACTGTCTTGACCAGTTCTGTACCTATAAGGCTGGGGACTAGGCCCTTAATGGTGGTAAATTCACCTAGATAATAAGGGGCGGGAGGAGCTTCTTGATAACCAGGCAGCCAGTATACTGGGCAATATGGCAATACTCCTCCATATTACCACATGCCTCTCTCCAACCAATACAGCATAACAGTGATCGAATATTGCACACCTACTATGTACTTACACTTTATTCATTAAAAACTCATAATGCCCTTTTGAAGCAGGAATTATTATTTCCATTTTATAAATGAGGACATTCAGGTTTAGAGAGGTCCAATGGCACACAATTTGCAAATGATAAGACCAGATTTCAACCCCAGACTGTTTCCTATTCTGCTAGAAGTAATTCTAATCTCATGTCACCATCAACCACAAGGCATAACCAGAAGCCAGCATGACTTCTTTTGATAGCAGTGTTAAAAAGAAACAACAGGCTCAAAATGGAGTCACTTGTGCTAAGCAAATTAAGACTTAATTCCTAAGCTAACTGCAGTTACAACTTTCCCCAGGAATGTAGTATTAACCAGTCAGTGTGGAATTTTCTGGTCAGCACTAATGAGGCAATCCTTTCCATCTCCCAAAGGAAGATGAGTTAATCTGCCACATAGACCCCTTCCGTCCTCCACTGGTAGGTTACTGAAGGCTGAAATACTCTTTTTCATTTATGACTTCCTTGTCGTGCCTTTAAGAAAATCTTTCCCTTTCTGTGGCCCTTTGGAGCTCCTCTCCACTTGCTAGATGGGATACTGCCCAATTCATGAGTCATTCAATAAACTCAACTAGGTCTTTAAAATTTACTTGGTTGAATTTTTGTTATTTAACAGTAGGAAACAGAGCAGCCCTCTCCAGAGATTAATCTATCACCAGATAGATTAATCTATCAAAACACGTCAGGAGTGTAGATTCTACTGTCAGTCCTCAACAGATAAATGCAAGTGTTCAAAAGTTGGGCTTTGGGTTCCAATGCCAAAGTGAATTCAAACCTTTCAACACTCTTCTGGACACATGGAATAGGTCTAATGCGCCTTCCTACCCATCTGAGAAATCAACCACCACGTTTGGGGTGACTGCTTGCTTTACTGAAATCTTGACCCCTAAGGAATGGGCCTATGCCTACAGTTGGCCAATAACAATTATAAATAATAGCAGCATCTGTCGTTACCGTGCAGAGTATTTCATTTAATCTTTCCAATCACCTTGGAAAACAGATATTTTAATCCCATTTAAAGACGAGCAAACTGAATCTTCAATGAGGTTGAGCAATTTGCCCAAGGTCACACAGCTAGAAGATGACAGTCCTGGAATCTGAACCCAGGTCTGATCTGACTCTGATGCCTATGCTTTGCGCCACTCTGCATCACTTGCCACCAGAGAAGCAACATCTGGTTAGATGGCCCTGAAGAGAAACCAGACAGCTCAGAACACTGCGGGGAGTCAGGAGGGCCTAGGGACACCATGGGACCACACCCACAGCTGTGTTTTTGTGGTTGGGAGGAGCTGCTGTTCCCCTGAGCAAGGGCTAACTCAGTAAGGTTTGAGGAATGAACAAATGCAGGAGTGAATGGTCCCAAAATGGACTATCTATGCAGTGATGAGAAGACCAGCTTACTTTTCCCATCTTGAAAATGGTGTGGTTTCATTAACGACTCCTAAAGTTCCAGCCAACTTGAACACTCTCAAATATTATAAGATTTAGTTGCCATACAAGGCAGCTGAAACCCGATTAATGAAGAAATATCCAAAAAGCAAAAATAAGGCTAGGGCTTAGTGGGTCAAGGTATTGACGCTCAAGTGGGATGGTGAAGTAGAACCGGGGGCATCCAGATTGTTTTCCGGCTCTTCCACTTATCAGCTCTGCCACCTTCAGTAACCTCTTACTACAAAATGGGGACAGTGACAGATCGCTACCTCGCCCTGTTCTTGTGCAGAGTAAATGAGCTAAAATATATAAAACACCTGGAGCAGCTTGGTTTGTAATAGTGATTAAAAAAAAATTAACTCCCTTCCTTTTCCATAAGTAATTCTCCCACCAAGAGCTGGTTTCCTGGGAGCAGAGGACTTCCTACTTTAAGGCATCAAAACCAATTACAACCCAACTGTTTTCCAACAAAGGAAATACCATTATCACAACCCGAAAAACAAAACTAAAAAGGAGGAATTTGCTTGTTTTGATGACGGCGGTGGTGGAGGTGAGGCTAGTGGAATGCCACCTAAAGCTCCAAGCCAATTGCTTTCTCTGGTCCCACAATAAGACAACGCTTCACAGAGCTCTGACCACATCTGGGATCAGGGTCACTTTTCATCAAGCCCAGAAACTTAGAAAGTACACTGAGGTGGAACTCCGCCAAGTCAACTGCTGGGAAAGTCAGTGTTTCAAAAGAAGAGTACTGTCTGAAATGTCGTCACCCTCACGTGCCACAGGATGGGCAAGAAAAAAGAGAAAATGTCGGGGTTGGGAGGCACAGGATCCCCACCGCGAGGTTTAAGAAACAAGCTCCCCAACCCAGCGCTCTCCCCGGAGGTGGTGCGGGGGTGGGGTGGGGGGAAGAGTGGGGCGCTGCCCAGCCTACCTGCGCACCACCAGCCTGAGGGTCTTGTAGGATCCTTTCACCAGGGAAACGGCCTCCCTTCTGGAGCTGCTCAGCGCGACCTCGTTGATGTGCACCACCTCGTCCCCGGCCCGCAGTTTGGAGCTTACCAAGTCTGCTTTGCCCCCTTCTTCGATCTGCTCCGAGAGAAGAGAGAACCATGCGTGAGCAGCCCTGGGCCCTGCCTGGCCTCCAGCAGAGCTCCACAGACCCGCGGCGACCACGCCCCGCCCGCGCCCAACCTGAGGGGAGGCTGCAAGAAGGCAGGACTGCCCTCCTGTCTTCCCACCCTCTAGCACCCAGCCCCCTGCCTCCCACAGAGGGCGCTCAGCAACAGCAGCTGAGAGGATGAAGGAGCTCAGTTTCCATCCAAAAGCCGCTATCCCACGGCGCTCACGATCCACCCCCTCCCTTTGCATCTTCAACTCCCAAAGTCCACTCAAAGCAACTGTTTTATTCCTTTAGAAGTTGTGTTCTTCTTACCTCACTTTTTGCTCTAAAATTATAATCCATTGGACAAATAAATTGTGGTACACCCAGACAATGGAATATTATTCAGCACTAAAAAGAAACTATCAAGCCATGAAAAGACATGGAGGAAACTTAGATGCATATTACTTAATTTAAAGCATGTGCAAACACTACATACTGTCTATGGTTCCAACTATGTGACCTTCTGGAAAAGGCAAAACTAGGGAAACAGTAAAAACATCAGTGGTTGCCAGGGTTGGGGGGGGAGGGAGGGATGAACATGTGGAGCACAGAGGATGTTTAGGGCAGTCACTGCTCTGTACGATACTCTAAGGGTAGACACAGAAGGTTATACAGTAGAGCGTACAAGCCAAGAGTGAACCCTGATGTAGGCTATGGACTCTGGGTGGTAATGATGTGTCAGTGTAGCTTCATCGATTGTAACAAATGTACCTCTCTGGTGGGGGGTGTTGATAACGGGAGAGGCTATGCAAGGAGGCAGGGAACAGGGGGATACGGGAACTCTCTAATTTCCACTCAATTTTGCTGTGAACCTAAAACTGCTCTAAAAAATATAGTCTATTAAAAAATTACAATTCATTTAACAAAGTGATTCAATACTTGTTTTATGCCAGAAATTGTTCCAGGTGCTAAGGCTGTAACAGTGAACAAAACGGACAGAAACCCTTGTGCTTGTGGTGCTTAGGGTAGAGGCCGGGAAGCAGTCACTAAACATAACAAGCAAGTAACTGATGGAGGATGCTAGAAGTTGAGGATGTGCTTCGGAAACCAACAGAGCGAAATAACGCTCGACCCAGAGCCACATGCCAATGGATGCTTGTGGGATGTCAATAATGATGAAAGGAAATAAAAAGGAAAAAATAAAATGGAAATGAAAAACAAGTAAAACTTGACCCATATTTTCTCTTTTTTCAGTAATTACTCTCCAGAATTGCCCACATGTTCAAAAACTTAATAGGTCTTAATATATATATAATGGGCCAAATTCCTATAATGAGTTTTTAAATTTGGTCCTTGCTAGCTTTTATCTTAATTTTACGTATTACAATCATGTATGCTAAAATCAATACTTTATTTGGCACTTAACAGAGAGGCATTAAGGTGAGGTGGTTAAGAATTCAAGGAGTCTGAACAGACATTTTTCCAAAGAAGATATACTGCTGGAAACAGGCACATGAAAAGATGCTCAACATCACTAATCATTAGCGAAATGCAAATCAAAACTACAATGAGATATCATCTCACATCGGTCAGAAGGGCTATTACTAGAAAAAAAAAACCAAGAAATAAGTGTTGGAGAGGTGTGGAGAAAAGGGAACCCTCATACACTGCTGGTGGGAATACAAACTGATACAGCCACTGTGGAAAACAGTACGGAGATTCCTCAAAAAGTTAAGAATAGAACTACCATACAATCCAGCTATCCCACTGCTGGGTATTTATCCAAAGAACATGAAAACACTAATTTGAAAAGATATATGTACCCTTATTTTCGTTGCAGCATTTATTCACAATAACCAAGGCTTGGAAACAACCTAAGTGTGCATCAACAGATGAATAGATAAAGAAGATGTGGTATATGTATACAATAGAATACTACTCAGGGGCTGGCCCGATGGTGCAGCAGTTAAGTTCGCGTGCTCCACTTTGGCGGCCCAGGGTTCTCTGGTTTGGGTCCTGGGCAAAGACATATCTACTGCTTATCATGCCATGCTGTGGCAGGCATTCCACATATAAAATAGAAGAAGATTGGCACAGATGTTAGCTCAGGGCCAATCTTGCTCAGTGGGGAAAAAAAAAAAAAAGGAGGAGGATTGGTAGCGGATGTTAGCTCAGAGCTAATCTTCCTCAAAAAAAAAAAAAAGGAGGGGCCGGCCCCGTGGCCAAGTGGTTGAGTTCGTGCACTACACTTCAGCTGCCCAGTGTTTTGCTGGTTCAGATCCTGGGCATGGACATGGTACCGCTCATCAATCCCACATGCCACAACTAGAAGGACCCACAACTAAAAACATACAACTGTGTACCAGGGGCGCTTTAGGGGGGTGGGAATAAAAGGGAAAAATAAGATCTTTTTTAAAAAAACAGAATACTACTCAGCCATAAAAAAAAGATTAAATCTTGCCATTTGTGACAACATGGATGGACTTTGAGGGTATTATGCTAAGCAAAATAAATCAGACAGGGCAAGCCAAATGCTATATGATTTCACTCACGTGTGGAAGATAAAAAACAACAACAAACAAACATGTAGATACAGAGATTAGATTGGTGGTTAAAAGAGGGGAAGAAGGGAGAGGAGAGGGCAAAATGGGGAAAAGGGCACATGTGTACAGTGACGATGGCAATTAGACTTTGGGTGGTGAATACAATGGTAGTCTACACAGAAATCAAAATGTAATGGTGTACACCTGAAATTTATATAATGTTATAAACCAATGTTGCCATAATAAAAAACTTTTACAAAAGGGTTAGGGCCTGGCCCCATGGCCAAGTGGTTAAAGTTCTGTGCGCTCCACTTCCGCAGCCCAGGTTTGCAGGTTTGGATCCTGGGTGCAGACATACTCCCCTCACCAGCCATGCTGTGGTGGTGTCCCAGATAAAAAGGAGAGGAAGTTTGGCAACAGATGTTAGCTTAGGGAAAATCTTCCTCAGCAGAAAAAAAAAAAATAGATAGAGGAGTCAGACCCCCTAGTAAGAGGAAGTCACTTATTCTCTGTAGGCTGCAGACTCCTCATCTATGAAGTCAGGGATAATCATTGCACCCACCTCACAGAGCCACAGCCAGGGTTACTGAGATAAGCCATGTGGATGGGTAAACACAGTTCCTGCTTGTGGTAAGATTTCAAAAGTGGTAGCTATTGTTTTCATAAATCCTATATCATGAAGCTATTTCCATTCATAAACTATTCTATATAACATCTTGGTATGAATGTAACGTGGTGTGTTTAGACATCCTCTATTGATGGTCATTTCCTCCTGCCTTTCTCGCCTTTTCATCCTACCAACCTTCCCTCCCAACCTTCTGTAAAGTCACTTTTCCCTAAATAGACTGGGCTGCTCTGACCTCAAGGCCTTTGCCCAGCTGCTCAGGTTTTCCCTCTACCTGGATGGCTCCCCTCAACCTGAAGGAACCTTAAGTCGCCTATAAAGACTGCAATGCACCATTGTGGTTAAGAGCTGGTTCCCTGGAACCAGACTACAAGGCTCTGTCACTTACTAGCCGTGTGACCTTGAGCAGGTTATTCAACTTTGTTGTGCCTCAGTTTCCTCTCCTGTAAGATAATACTACTTACCACAGAGATTGTTGTGAGGATTAAGTGAGTGCATCCTTTACTGAAGAAGCAAGTAAAGAGTTTAAACAATGCCTGGCACACAGTACGCATTCAATGAAAGTTAGCTCTAATTACTACCCATCCTTTGAGGCCAATTTCAAATCCTGTCTCCTCAAAACTTTCTAGCCTCTCATCAATAGCCACCCCATCCCCTCGTACCTGCAATCTGTCCTTAAGATGTAATCCCTCTTTAGCCTATTTTCAGAGAGTCAAATGAATAAAATAAGACATAAACTGTGAAGAGACATCTAAGCAGTTTATTATTTTTATACTACTTCAACATGCCACTTGTCGTCATCACACCCTGTCTTTTGGCAGAAATATTTATGTGCCCACATTCCCTGACCACAGTCCCACCCTGTCCCCAGCTTGGGCTGTGAGCTCTTTGAAGACAGGAACCATGACTCCATCTTTACTTACCCCAGAAAGCCTTCCCAGAGCTTTGCACATAGGACCTCCTCAGAAAATATGGGTTCACAAGTCAACAAGTATTTACCAAGCATCTGCTTGCGCCAGGTATGGAGCTAAAAGCTGGCGCTACAAAGATGAACACCACAGAGATGGTCCTGCTCGAACTGCGGTGTGTGAAGGTGAAGCCTCTTTGTGTTACTCGCCCACATTTTCAATAGGATGAGAATGAAACGAGACCTAGGAAATGATCAACTTCTTATGAAAAAAAGGAAGTCAAGAAAGCTCACTTGTGTAGTTTATATCATGTCCTTCTTGTGACTGATTTAACGTGAAAGCAAACATCATGAGGCAGAATGTCATAGAAGGAGTGTCCTTGTTGTTCACTGGTCTCATAAACTATTTCTATAACCCTTTGAATTTACAAAGTTTCTCATCATCTCTTCAATTTGCACAGAACATTTTTAGGTTAAAAATACTTACTTTTAAAAAGTCAATTAGTATAATTATTTATAAAATTGAAAAAAGTGGGCAGCAGGATGATTTTTGGAATCAGTATTTATTTATCAAACACTAGTTGGGCACCTATTATATATTTTGATTCTCAGATCTCTCCATACTCTCTCTTAGTAATTCATGCTGTCTTGGAGTTTTAATTATTACCAAAGGTGACTTTTAGATCTTTTCTCTGACACGGATCTTTTGCATAAAGCCCTTATCCTATACTTTCAGGGTTTTTTCCTCTTCCCCCTTTGTTCCTCCAAATACCCCTCCTTCATCATGAAACTTCTCTTTATCGACCCAGACAGAATCGCTCTCTTCCTCTCTAAATGATCTCTACCTCTCTAAGAAAAGACACATCACTCCCTTTGTTGAGGGTATTGCTGCTCATGTCCCAGCCCGTCTTCTAGCTTTTTAACTCCTTGAGATCAGAAACTTAGTGAACACACTCACTCCTTCATTTATCCACAAATACCTTTTGAGCATCTCCCATGTGTCAGGTACTGTTCCGGGCCTGGGGAAATGTCAACGAAGGAAACAAACTGTATTCTCTCCAGAGTTTACATTCTAGCGTATATTTTAAATATCTCATATCTATGTATTAAAAAACACACACATTCACTGAGGTAGGTCAGAGAGGCCACAGTGATAAAAACAAGGCTGGATTCTTTCTATTCTTAGGGGGCTGAAATTCACCCATATAAAGAACTCTCCCTGGGAGGTCCGGCAATTTCTAGGGAATCAAGGGAACCCTGGGAGGTTAGCTTGGTCCTAGGATTCATCCAGGGGGTCTACTTGGAAAGGTAGAGTCCCAATAGCCCCAAGTGAGGCCTTGAATTGAGTGAGTTGGGCACAAAGTGTAGACCCGTGGTCTAACTCATTTCCGCTAACTGGAGTAAGGGCTGCCTCATCAGTGTGTGGATTGCTTTGGCCCTCATGTTCCCTTCCTCCTCCTTTGCTGCTGCTGGTCCTTTCACAGTCTTTCTATTTGGTAGCATCAACGTCAGTGGATATTCTATTTGCTGGCCACTCAAGTAATAAACTTGGCTGCCAAGAAAGTTGAAGCTATTAGCTAAAACAAGGCTGGGAATTACTTTAATCCATATGGTTGTCTCCATTGGTTATCACAAATGATAAACTGCAATACTGAGGTGCTTTTGCTGTTGCACTGGTAACAACATAATTGATTTCAAGGTCCTGAGGCTAACTAAATGCATATATCTTAAGTTTATGTCAATTATTCATTCAGTTTATCTAAAATCATTATTATGACTTTTAAGAAAATATTTACAAAAGATTTAACAATAATTTCCTTGATCTATTCATCAAAGGAGATTACACTTCTTCTAACCCCAAGCCCTGCTGATACTGTCTGTCAACAAGACTCAGTGAAAAACGAAGCTTATTATTTTAAACCTTTGGACCAATACCTGAGTGGCTAAAGGGGTCACTGGCATTGTTTGTCCAACTTCACCTGCATGGAATTTACTTATTCCAAGAATGTGATTGTCAACAGGTTAAATGACTTCAGATAATACACCATAATACAGATAGTACAGATAATAAAACTGGGTGGGAAATCCCTAAGCCAGGGACTAGAGAGAAGGTGAGTATACATCTGGAAAATTAACATCCTTCTTCCCTTCTCAAATCCGAAATGTATCCACATGTATGGGATTAAATTGATTTTGCCTTGATGACCTTGTGAGGGGTTGGTTTTTGAATCATTTATAGCATTTTACATTGCTGTAAATTCAGCACCTAACATAGTGCCTGCACCTAATAGGCGATTCATAAACATTTGTTAAACAAATCTGGGGACGCTGACTTTGAAGAAATAAATACAGTGCTGGGCGATCCATGTGCTATGACAGAAATGCATTCAAGATATAAATATAGGCACAAAGCCGGCAGTCGTGTGTGCCCATGTCAGCAGCTGGAGATGGCATATGGAGGGGCCCGTCGCCTGCCCTCTCCCTTAACCCCTCTGGCTCAACCTAAATGAGGAAGCGTGAAGCTGCCATTTGGGCATTGGTCCTGTGCTCTCTTCTCCAGGGTTTGTGCCCTCCAAGCTCAAATGCTTTGACTCTCTGCCTCCCCAGCTCTGTTCTCCGTCTTATGTCATCATAGCAGCGTTACTGTGAGCATAAGCATGCCATTGGCTGCAACCTAGTGACCCTGTTACAATCGCAATTAGATCAGGTCACACCCCTCTGCATGACCCTCCTCATCACACTCAGAGTAGAAACCAGAGTCCTCCCTCTGCCCCAAGGCCCCTGCTGGATTTGGCCCCCTTACCTCTACCTCCTCCTGCTCCCCTCTTGCTTGCTCAACACTAGCCCTGAGCCTCCCCATGGCATGTGGAGTATGCCAGGCCCACTCCCCCCTTAGTCCTGGTACCAGCTGTCCCCTCAGCCTGGAACACTTTTCCCTTGGCTAACCATTTGCCTTTCTCACTCACCTCCTCCAAGTCTTGACACAAATTTAGCTTCTGGAGGGGACCTTCCTGATCTCCCTCTAAAATTTCAACCTCCCCTAATACTACTTATCTTCCTTCCTCCCTTTATTTTATCTTTAGTGCTGAAATCATGATCAAACTCGCTATGGTTTTTACTTACATATCTTGTTTGTCATCTGTCTCCCCACTAGACCATCATTGCCCAGAGGGCAGGGATTTGGGTCCTTGTTCACTGCTCTATCCCCACTGCCCGGAAGAGTGTGGGGCACATAGAAGTGCTCAACATTTATTGGATGAATGAGCGGATCCTCATCATCATTGCTGCCAGTTGAGTGCCTTTTCAGTTCCAATAACTTTAGCGCATCATCTTAAAAGTCACAAAGACTGCGTTAGCCCTGAGCTAACATCTGCTGCCAATCCACCTCTTTTTGCTGAGGAAGACTAGCTCTGAGCTAACATCCGTGCCCATCTTCCTCTACTTTATACGTGGGACGCCTGCCACAGCGTGGCTTGCCAAGTGGTGCCACGTCTGCACCCAGGATCTGAACCGGCGAACCCTGGGGCGCTGAAGTAGAGCGTGCGAACCTAACTGCTGCGCCACTGGGCCAGCCCCATATCATCTCCTTTCTATATAAATGCAAACACTAAGGCTCAGAGGAGTCAAACAACCTGCTCAAAGTTGCAGAGTCAGTGAAACAACAGAGCTGGGACTGGAATTCAAGACTCTGACTTCAGAGCCCCCACTCTCCAGCCTGCCGCCTCTGAGAGTCCCCCAGATCTTTTCCCACAGACTACCACTTCACTTGTCTGCCTAATCCTTCAAGTGCCCAAGAAACCTGACACCCAGTAATTCTGTGTTCTGGCCCTTCTCTTTCAGAGATCCTAAGAAGACTGAAGCTATTATGTGAGCTCATAGGTCAACAGAATTCACAGCTTACACATGAGAAAAAGAGTTGGCATGCACTGCCACCGGGGCAGGGAGATGGCCTTGCCACAGAGAACATCAAATGACTTTCATTTATGTGCAATTCTATTTGGAGTTTTAATTAAAATTGAACTCATCCTGTAGAAGTCTACCACAATTGAATTTCACCTGCATTCTAATGTCTAAACTCTTGGATGATTTTTTTTCCTTTCCTGACTACTTTCATTCCTGGATGATGACAAGGTAGGAGCAGGGGAGGAAGGCGTAATTCGATGATTCGCAGTTGATGCAGCATGACGTGCAATTTGTTAGCTGTTTTGTGCAGTTGGTGATTTGGGGAGAAATAGGTTCTCCGTTAGTGCAAAAATTCTATTTACAGCAATAAGCAAAAGACAGAAAGATAGAAAGATAAGTAGATAAAGAAATATATTAAGAATCTCTCAAACAAAGCTTTTGAGTCACTGGGGATTATCATTACTCACAACCTGCTGGGTATTCTTGATTTTAAGCTGTATGTAAAGTGGGGAAATAAAGCAAAATAAATACAAGTTTCCCCCAGGAACTATATCTGGCTCTCAGGTCCTATGAAATTAATAAGCGTTTTTTTGAACCCAGGACTAACTGCTGGACTTTACACAAAACAGAGAAATATGCCCAAGAGTTGCACTGAGTGACATGAGGGTACAAACGTGAGGCCTCTGTTCTCCACACTTGTTTCCCATCTAACTCCCAATCATTAGGTTTACGCGGTTGAAAATTCCTTTTTGGGGGAGTGTATTGTAGTAGAAAAAAGGGCACTGGGTAAGGAGTCGGGAATCCTGTGCTCCAGCCCTGACTCTGGCCCTTTTCAGGCCCCAGATGAGTCTCTCATCTATAAAATATGGGTAATACTGTTTGCTGTGCATTATGATGAGACAGGGCCGTAGAAACAGAAATGGGTGTTTCTCACACTTAAAATAACCTACAGGGAAAATTCCATAGTTTTATTTTAAATTGAAATACATATACAACAGTTACTATTAAAAATTATATAATCACTTTCATTAATTTCTAAATAGGAGGTATATTATTTCTTTTCAAAAGTTCGTAATCTGGATGGAAAGCCCAAGAAAGGAGGTGGAGACAGTGTGGCATTTAAAGACAGGAGCACTCGATTCAGACCAACGTGGGTGTCAATCTCATGTAGATTACTGGGTGATCTTTGGCAAAATATGCATCATCTCTGAGCATCCATTTCTTTAGCCTAAATACAGGATCAAGAAGACTCACCACGCAGAGCTAGTGTGAGATTACATGCACTAACACCTAGAAGTTTCCTTACCCAGAACAAGAGCTCCATAAATGTGTGTTTCATGAATTGTGGGGTTTTGTGGTTTTATTTAATAAGTTTAATACTTTTCTGACTGTTTCCACCAGAAGAATATATGTGTTAGTGACTGCAGAGACAAAGGAAAGAAATTTGCTGGGAGAAGGAGAAAGGTTATTTCCTTAAAGTCAAAGAACAGGAGGTAACTTGATTTATGAGTGAAATAGGAGACAGTGTCGCCTTCGGAGGGAAGTTTCTATTTCAGAGAGAGGTCCCAGGGCAGGAAGTTACCAGTGACACCCTATGGACCATCCAAATGAGCTGCAGCCCCAGAAAACCAAGACATGCCCACAGTCCTTGATTTACTGCTCCCTGAGAGGAAGGAACTGATCCCTAGGCTAGGACAAAAGTCAGGCTTCACTGAAACCACCTCAGTCATTCAGCTTTCCTCACTGCCTGAAGAAAATTCACAGACCCCGTCTCCCCCAAGGTGGTTGACACCAAAAAAACAAGTTTGGGGGTAATTAAAAAGTTGAGTAGTCTGTATTTATTTCCACTTGTTTATATAGACCCTGCCTCATCTTACAAAAGATTCGAGGCAGCTCCTTGTGAATACAAAAGAACAAAGGAAATAGTTGAGGGAATCTGAGCAAAAAGGAAAAAAGTCATAAAATAAAAGCCAAGGATAAGATTAAGTGCAAGAAATGCACTCTATGCATGGGGATTCCCATTATCTGAGTGTTCATTATCCAGATCTCCACAGTTACAAGGTTTCATAGAGACGCAGAGTCCTCATAGTTCAAAAATATTCACTAGTGCAGAGACCAGCTTTGAAATAAGGCCCCACTCAAACAGTCTGACACCAGCCTCTATCTCCTGCCAGTGCCTCCATGTCTTTGTCAGTCTGCTTGGTTGTGGGGTTGCAAACAACCAATGCGACAAGCAAATAAAACGCAAATCGATTGCATAATCTGCATGTCTTTCAAAAGAGGCAGGCTGTAAAACGCAAATCAACTGCATAGCTAATTTGAATATCTTTCAAAAGAGGCAAACTGTAAAAGATAAAACATTGAGCTATCTTAAAATTTTGTGAGAGAATTAGGACCAAAAAGTCAACATAATTAATTCTTCATTCTGAGGATTTAGCACACGGTTGTAATTGTAACTTAAAATTTTTTTTAAGTAAGGTCGAATAACCTTATTTTCATAGCTGTTTGTTTTGTTTTCCAATGACGTAATGTAAAATCATATTTTGGGCCCTGTTTTAAAGTAAATTTCCTTTAGGCAGACTTTTTCTAGTACAATTGTTTGCAGGTAATAAGAACTGCCTGGACTGTAGCACAGTACAGTTTTGGCTCTCAGCTTACTGGTGGCAAAAGCAAAAAGGAAGCATGCTTAGTTAGAAAAGTGATAGGGACATAATATAAAAGCAGGAAATCATTGTGGAGCGTTGGGGGGTAGCTGAAATCTACTATTAGCGAAGACTGAAGACTCTTAGTGGCTAGAAAGAGGTCGAAGAGGGTAGAGACTGTTCTTTCTAAACTGCTTTGTGTTTGGCTTAACAGCGTCACCTGCTAAATGCCTAATGAACACAATGGTGGTCCTTAACGCTGTTCAACAGCTATTCCTGGCTCTCTACCTTGGCTGCAGAGGAAATGCTCCACTTTCTCTGAGTCCTGGGTTGGGACCCTTGCAGTTGAGTGGAGCCATGTAACTATTTCTGGTCAATTGTTTTGAGCAGAAGAAACAAGTGTCACCTCCAGGCAGAGACCCTCCAGAGTTTCCTTTCCCTTTGGCATGGTGACTGGCAATGTTAGAGATGGAGACTGCTCTGGCAACTTGAATAACTAAAATGCGCTGCCACCCTGATGACCCACCATGAGTATGCAGAATGAGCAAGAAGTAAACCTATGGTTTAAGAGATCTGGGGGCTGTTTGCTACTGCAGCATAATCTAGTCTCTTCTGACTGATACAAATATCATCCTGCCAGTGATAGAATATAAAAAATAAAATAAGTGAGTTGTGCAAAGGCATATTGCATATGCTGCTCAGATCCTACAATAAAGATCGCAACTAGCAATGATGACATTCTATATAATTTAGGCAAAGACAAGCCCAGGAACAAGCCTGGATCTCTGATGTGTACTCCAGCCTATTTTTCTCCCTTCATTTTGTATCACGTGACTCTTGCCCAAATATATGTGGCCACGAGAATCTCTACTTCTTATATATGTAGTGAATAAGTTTAATGTAGATTAAGCTTTAGAAATGGGACTATTCCTATTGAGCTGGGATGGACTGAAAGGTTATTATCGACAAGTGGATGGACAACTCTGGGAAAAGTTTATTAATCATAAAAGGGAAAGCAGAAGTAGAGATAAGAAAAAAAGGGCCTGTTTTGGAGAAACTACAGCTAACAAAAGTAAGAATGGCTGCAAAGAATGGACACTAGAAAAAGTATGCAATCCTGAAAGCAAAAGAATGGGGAACCAGACACGTGAAGAGAGGGAACACTGATTACAAGAGACCAAGGCCTGGGCAGGGAAATTCTGAGGACTGAATCCAGGAGCAGACCTCAGGCTAGGAATTGAAAAAGTAAGGTCAGAGTTCACTATTTTAGAATTGAAGGGTGAAGCTGGAACTAGAACCCTAGGCAGGAGGGTGTCCTGGGTAGCCAAGGGAGCTGAGCAGAGTGAGTTTTGGCTGGGCCCAGGGGAGGTGCTCTCATGTGGATTAGGCTTAGGGAAGGAAGCCAACCCTGGAGAAATACAAGGTTCCAGGCTTTTAAAGAGTCTTATTATTTACACATCCTTAGATTCATTTAAGTAAAGAGATTCTGGGAGGTTTCTTCACATACCTCAGTGAGGTCCTTTTTGCACTATATGCAGCTAGTTGTTGCGGAACCATTTAGGATGGCCTGAGGCATTGC
Source organism: Equus asinus (assembly GCF_041296235.1). Classification (NCBI taxonomy): domain Eukaryota; kingdom Metazoa; phylum Chordata; class Mammalia; order Perissodactyla; family Equidae; genus Equus; species Equus asinus. Next base: position 101,814,369 of record NC_091792.1, read on the forward strand.
AACAACTTCCTGGCTGGTCTTCCTGCAGTGGTCTAGTCCCTGTCCCACTCTGGCCCCATATTGGTCCTCCACAGGCCGCCAGAGAGGCCTAACTCTAGCAAGTCTGACTATAGCACTTCCAGATGCAAAACCCTTCTATGGCTTCACATTTTTCATGGGATGGTCCAAATTTCTGAGCTTGGCAGCTAAGCTTTTTGCTTTCTGGTCCCTGCCTGCCACTCCTGCCTCATTTGCTCCGACTCTCTCCCCTTCATCCATATTGAATCTGTGTGAAGCTTTTGGGTAAGCCACATTCTCATATGCTTCCAGAACTTTCCACACGTGGCTGCCTCCTTTCCAACCCTCAGCCCCCCACGATCTTCAAACTCATCTTTTGAGACTTAGTTCAGTGATCACCTTCTCTAGGGAGCCATCCCTGAACCTCTGAGACTGGTCACATGCCTTTCCTATGCTTTCCCATGTACTCTGTCACAACATCACCTGCCTGAGAGGTAGCTCTCTGTTTACTTGACTGTGTCCCCTACGACACTGTTACCTTCTTGAAGGACCAGACACGACTTACTTGTTTGGGTATCTTCTGCACCTAACGTGGTGGCTGAGTCCTAGCAGATGTTCAATATGTGTTTGAAGAATGTATTTATTCATGGCAGTATAGTATATTATGTACAATATACATAGATGCATAGAACATCTATTACAACATACATATATAGAGAATGCACATATAAACCATTTTATAAATAAAAGAAAAAGAACTTCTTTTTATTAACCCATCAATGGAGAGCTTGGATCTTTAGAAAATAAATAAAATCTACGAATTACGTATGTATTTCACGTATTTCATAAGTGTATAGATAAGTCTACTTCTTATTACCAATCAAATAGGAATAGGAGTCATAGGACAATAGTTAAGTATGTACACATGCACATACACATAAAATACACACTTTATCTCATTTTAGCTAACAATTTTCAACTCTTCATCAAATTTATATAAAAGTTACTGATGCACAAAATGGATCAGGCTTTAGTTTCATCTGCTCTTCTTTTCCCTACTCCTGGTGTGGGAGTAATTCTAGTGATCAAAAACTAAAACCAGGGGCAGGAAGAAGAAAGATGACAAATCTCTAGATGTTTTGAATGTTTGGTCATCCACGCCTAAAAAACACCTGACCTGGGGGATCTCCAGCACTTAGTAAAGACAGCCCAGTTCCATTGTTCGAAGATGCGTTTCATATGAGCCTAAAGTTCCACCCAAATATTCTGCTGCTTCCTAAGGAAAAGTCCACTTGAGTCAGAGAGCAGTATGAGACTCATCTTAACCCCATGAACTCTCTGTGTCCCAAAGTTTTCCAAAGTTTCCCCTATGTTTTTTAATTTATAATATTGAGAAAGTTTTGGCTTGCAACAAACAATTGTAATGGGACAAGGATGGCTATTCTTAGTGCTATCTCAGAAGGACTGACTTCTTTGTCTCTGCAAAAGAACTCTCAGGGATGGCCGAGCTGGAAGGAAACTGGTAATAAAATTCACGCAGGCTCCCCTCCTGTACAAGATAACAATAGTGTTCTATTAGTCACCATTGTGAACAAGCAACATTTTCAAGTTACATGACACTCCGGAGGCCAAAAAGATACCTGAGCAGTAACTGATGAAAGGATTTCTTCGCTCTGGAGTTTTGAACAATGATTTGCTTATTTATCTTTCTATCAGAGCCATATAGTGGTTAAGCTGTGGAACCAGACTGCCCAGGTTCAAATCCTGCCCCCGCACTTAGAAGCTATGTGACCTTCAACAAGTTATTTGACCTCTCTGTGCCTGTTTCTATTTCTGTGAGATAAAGGTAATAATACCCTTCATAGGATTGTTGTGAGGAATAAGTAAGTTAATGCATGTAAAGTGCTTAGAAAAATGCTGTTTAGAAAATACCCAGTAAATGTTCGTTACTCTCAGTAGCTTAAGTTCCCTTTCATAAATTAGGAATCCTAATACCTCTTTTACATACCTCACTGGTTATTTTAAAAGTTAAGATTAGATAATTTTATAAAACACTTTGAGAAGCATAGCATAGTACACTGAAATGAACTATTAGGGTGACTCTATGCCAATGTGGACGTCGCCTTGACAATTTCAACCGTTCCTGGAAGATGCCTGATTAGAAGCCAGATGCTGGAGCTGCTGGAAGCTGGAAATAAAACTGTAGAAGCAACATCAACATAAGGCAAAGGAGGGAAAGATAGAGGGAGGGAAAAGAACATCTCTGGTCGTGCCTACTATCTATTAGGGGCTTCACAGGCATAATGTCATTTAATTCTCGCCAACACTTATGAGGTGGGTATTTTGTCAACAACAAAACTAAGACTTAGAAGATCACGTAAGCTGCCCAAGGTCACAAAGTTGTAAATAGCAGAGCCAAACCCAAACCCAGATCTGTCCAAAGCCGAAGCCCATCACCCATTCTCCCTCCCAACCTTAAAGCAGGCAGCAGCCACCCTTCCAAAGAACAAAGCCATTCACTGTGTTAGAGGAACCAAACGACAGTGATGGCCAATAATGACAGTGATCAAGGAAAGGTTACAACTCTCAGGATAGCCCTCCACCCTACTAGTAGGCAATAGGTTCTGGGGAAACTCATTGAAAAGACATTATTATCCAGCAGCTGGGACTCTCCAGCAATCCTGAGTCAGCTCTGTTATGCTTGGCGGCATTGATAGGCATGGCCAAATGAGTAGATAATGGTGCCAGAAAAAGAATAAACATGTGTTGCACAAAAGAATAAATGAATGAAGAAAAAGTACAGTAGGTCCTTAACACTTAAGAACATTTTAAGTTCTTCACAAATACCCAAATTCCAGAACATTCTCTCTAACCCCACCCCAGCTTTGAACTGCCTGTTATCAGATTCCCACTTGCTATGATGCTCCCGAGTTGTAGTTATCTGTGAACCTCAGGCCACTCCTCCCCGAAGATTTTTGCCCCCTGGCTCACTGTGAGACCTCTCACCAACATTACTCCTGCCACCATGCTTATGACGCCCATAACTCATAGATGATCCTCTGGTACTTACTCAGGCCTCTGTTTTCCTTGAGTCCCTCCTCCAAGCCCTCTTTGCTACTCGTTTTCATGGTCAGACTCTAGCTCTTGTCATTACCAATATGCAAACCCTCCATAATCTCGATTTCAAGCATCTACTCTCTATCTCCTCCTATCTTTTTTTGGTAACAGCTTTATTGAGAAATAATTCACATGTCACAAAATTCACCCTTTTAAAGTATATAATTAAATGGTTTTTAGCGTATTCACAGAGTTGTACAACCATCACCATAATCACCTTTAGAATATTTTAATTACTTCTCCCCCCCATAAACGTCGTATCTGTTAGCCTATACTACTCCTATATCTAGGAGTGGAACTGCTGGTTCATATGGTAATTCAATGTTTAACATTTTGAGGAATTGTCAGACTGTTTTCCAAAAATCACTGCACCAGTTTATAATCTCACCAGCTATGAATGAGGGTTCCAATTTCTCTACATCCTCAACAGTTGTTATTATCTGTCATCCTGGTGGGTATGAAGCAATATCTCATTGTGGTTTTGATTTGCATTTCCTCCCCTCTCTTTTCGGTTCATTTGCTCTAATTCTCTGACTCCAACAATTTTTTGATCCCATAAAGACATAGCTTTCATTGGTCCTAAGGGTCTTCCATTGCTTCTAACCCATTTCATGTGCTCACTTCCTTCCTTACCTATTTTAATGTCCATGGACTATCATTATGATCAGTTATTTGAATAAACTCTCAGCTCTTTTGCTCTTCTCTCCCTTCTTCATGCTCAATTGGCAAAACTCCAGTTTTGGTTAAATCCAGCTCCCCATCTACTCCACATTTTTATCTGCCCAGATGAAACTGGCTGGTCTCAGTTTGCGTCCATGACCTTCAACCTCAAGTCAGCCCTTAGTGCTACCTGGCAATTCTAAATCCATTTACTTAGCAATCTCAAATCTGTTCTTCCACTGCCCTGGTCAATTTCATAGCTTTGTCACTCTCCTAAAACCTCCAGTCCTTCATCACTATCCTCACATTGTCTTTACTTCCAATTTCACCAAGAAAACAGATGCAATCAGAAGACAACTCCTCCAACTTGTACCACCACATGGACCTCTCTACCTCTATCTGTATATACTTTGTCATCCTTTCTGTGAAGGGGTGGACCAGCTACATTCCTCTCTACAGCTGCGTCATCCGTTTGTGCACTAGATTCCATCCTTTATCACTTACTCAAGGACACTACTCCACAATTGTCTCCTCTCAGCCATTATCACATTTTCCTACTCTATTGGATTATTCTCATCACCAAAAAGCATTCTATTACTTCTCCCATCTGAAGAAAAAAACAGGGGCTGGCCCGGTGGTGCAGCAGTTAAGTTTGTACGTTCTGCTTCAGCAGCCCGGGGTTCGCTGGTTCGGATCCCAGGTGCAGACACGGCACTGCTTGGCAAGCCATGCTGTGGCAAGTGTCCCATGTGTAAAGTAGAGGAAGATGGGCATGGATGTTAGCTCAGGGCTGGTCTTCCTCAGCAATACAAGGAGGATTGGCAGCAGATGTTAGCTCAGGGCTAATCTTCCAAAAAAAACAAAAAACAAAAAAACCCCCTAGCAAACCTTTCAATCCTACATCCTCATCCAGCTATATCCCCTTTTCTTTCCATAGCCTATATTTTATCTGAACTCCAGGCTCATATATTCAATTGCCTTCTGTTGGGTGTTTATTTGGCATCTTAAATTTCACAAGGCTGAAATTAAGCTCCTGGCGTACCCCTGAACCTGCTCTATTATGGCAAATAGCATCACTGTTTTCCAATTTCTCAGACCAAAAACCTTAAAAAAGTCTCTCTCACATTACACATTGACTCTATCAGCAAAGCCTAAATCGCTACCTTCAAAATATGTTCACAGTCTGACCACCACTTCTCACCACCCACACTGCGACCGCTCTGCTCTGACCTGCCGCCATCTCCCGCCTGGATGTTCAGTGGGATCCTAACTGATGTTCCTGTTTCTGCCCATGTGTCCCCTCTAATCACTCCACATCCCTACCCTATAGTGATTTTCCTTCTTTTTGTGTTTTTTCCAGCTTTATTGAGGTATTATTGACATATAACGTGTAACTTCAAAGCGTACAACGTGATGATTTGATACACATCCCATAATGTATTTTCAGCACAGCAGCCAGAGTGATCTCTTTAAAACTAGGTCAAACACGTTACTCCTCAGCTTAGAACCTTCTAATGGCTTCCCAACCCACTTAGAGCAAAAGCTCAAGTCCTCATACTGGCCTTCAAGGCCATACACAAGAACACAATCTGGCTCTCTATATCTCCTTGGTCTTTTCTCCTGTCACTCTCCCTTGGGGTCACTCTACTTCAGCCACCCTGGCCTCCCTGAGATTCCTTGAACTGTCCAGAACACATCTATGGCATAGTCTTTGCACCAGATGGTCCCTTTGTTTGGAATGCCTTCCTCCAGGTAGCCTCATGGCTCACTCGCTCTTCTCCTTCAGGTCTCCTGCATTATTCATAAGTTTAGCAACGGCTGTTTCCAATCAGATACATAGAATAGTCACAGAAAATTGCTGGGCAAGTAGGAATAAGAAAGAGAAGAGAAAATAAAAGGGATATTTAAACTTTGAGTGTTTTTCATTAGGTCAGGGTCGGGTTGCTTTATTATTTGGTTTAATCCTCATAACCTCTGGGATGAGAAGGATTATATCCATTTTACAGTTGAGATAACAGAGGCACCAATAGATAAAGGCATAATCTCTAATAAATGGTGGAGCTAGGTGTCGAAATAAAAAATCTAACCTCAAAACCTATCCTTGGTCCACAACATCACAGTTTTCCAGCTTCCTATTTAGTTGAGAGCGAGCTTGGAACGGATGCCTATTACAAAGTCCAAATATTTGCAAAAGTAATCAATATGGCTTATCTTTATAAGTTCTTCACCTTGACTCTACCCTTAAATGAAACTTCTGTATGCTCAACGGACGGTTAATTAGATTCCAGAGATTCCTGGCAATCTTTCAACTCATCATCTGGGATCATTTTTGCATGATAAAAATTCCATCAAGTGGCCCACTGCACACAAATGCTTGTCAGCAAATGTACTCCTTCCCATGCTAGTAAGGAGGTATAAACAGAAGGTCCTGCCAGTGAAGGAAATGAAAGGAAAGTAATTTGTTAATGGCTTTACTCAACAGTGCCATTTTCCAAAATGCCATGCTGGGTGGCCCAAATATTTAGAAATCCAAGCTCCACAGATCTTCTTTTAGGATGAGTTGTAACCCTGGGCCTTGTGTGGATGCCTGAGAAAGCTCGGGTGTCTGGCTCCCCTGTTATTATGCAGCTGTAAGCCACCCCCACATCCATTATCTTTCAATTATCAGCCGGGCATTTCTGCCTCCCCCTCTGGCCTATTCTTCTCCCCTGACCCCTGACTCATGTATTTGCTTTTCCCTGTCTGGAATCCTTGCCCAGACTAACTTCAGTCACTCAAAAACTCTGTGCTGTAAGGAGGGAGATGGACATGGGGGAACAGTGACAATCAAGGGACTCATATACAATTGTTTGCAGCATGCTTCCTGGCCAGCCTCTGCCCACTTATTTTATGGTGATGAGTTATTCATTAAATGACCATGAACCATCAGTGAGGAGCTGGTTTCCATTGTAGGTTGGTTTTCTGTAAACATTAAATCAACTCAATAAAATGGCTAATTGAAAATGCCTTACCAAATCTGGTTTCTACTTCCTCCAGTTGAAGTTTGGGGATGAAATGGTGGTCAGAATATTACGGAGCAGTCCCCTAAGTTTTATTAATTGCCATTAGTACAACTATAATTTCCAGCAGGAGATGTTTCCCAGGTGCTAAATAGTCTAAAGTGAATCAATTTAATCCAAATAACAATCCTGAGAAGTCAGTTAGTATTGTACCCATTTTATAAAGGGGGAATGTGAAGAAACTTGTCCAGAGTCTAATATTAAATATGGAGGAGGAGCTGTAATTCAGACTCAGTTTAACTCCAAAGTCCATTAGGCAACATGCCTCCCAATGGCTGGTAACATCCAACGGAAATGACAATTTTTTTCTGCATGTATTGGCTTGTAAAAAATCCAGTATACAGAGCACCTGTTGTGTGCTGGGCTGGAAGATACCAAAACATAAGCTAATGGACTCTACTCCCTTGTAATCTAGTCAAAAATGAAAGGCCCATGAAAAAATAAGATAGCTAGCAATGCAAGGTAGCACATCCCAAGTGTCAAATATGAATTAGAAGTGGGAAGTGCTGTGTGCGTGTTCAGACCAGAAAGTAACCACCAAGGCCATTCAGGACTAGGATGGTCTTTCGGAGGAAGGCGTATTGGTCTGGACCTGGAAAGCTCTTAGGCCATTTACTATAAGGGCTCTTGAACTACATAAAACTTCAGCCAGAGAAGAAATCGTTTCCAAGGTCCCCAAGGGGGAAATTGAAACAAGGACAGTGGAGCATGTGTCAAATTAACAGCCAATTTCTTCTTTTAGAAAAATGCTGACGGGTCATGGGCTGTGTGCACATGGCACAGACTTTACAACAACTATCTTAATGTCTGGACATTATTCGTTATTTATCTAAAATTCAAATTTAACTTGATGTCCAGTATTTTTATTTGCTAAATCTGGCAACGCCACTCTCACCACCACATCCCATTGAAGCCTGCCTTCTTTGAATGTTTTTTATTGACTTTACAAAGAAGAACCATTAGGAAGAGGAAGGAGACAGTTCAGCTTTGAGGCTGGGATCCTGATTTGGTCATTGCAGCCAGAGGTGAGTTCATGGGGGGAAACCTCACATGAATCAAACTCATAAGAGACTGACACATATATCCAAACCAATCAGACTCGTGGGCTTCCAAACCACCATGCTTTTGCTCAGTGCCTGGAATGCCCTTCTTCCCATCCCTCATCATTTGCTTGGTAAACCCATTCATTCATGTATTTATTTAGTTGATTCATTCACTGAGTCAGCCAATATCTGTTGAGCACCTCCTGTGTGCCAGGTACTGTATTAGGAGCTGAACACCTATAATTGCCTCACTGTTCAAGCAATATTAATCATGATAATAGCTAATATTTGTTAGGGCTTGCTGTGAGCAAGGCACTGTATTAAACGCTTTATAGCTATTAAGTCATTTAATCTTCACATAACACAATGATGTAGTTATAATTATTATTCACATTTGACCAATAAGGACATTGAGACATAATGAGATTTTAAAAACAAACTAACAAACAAAAAAACTCCACTTGTTTCTGGTCATACAGCTAATAAATGTTGGAAGCAGGATATGAATCTAGCAGTTTCCAGAGCCTGTATGGCAACTTAACTCTGCTGCCCTCCGGACTCTCCCCTCCCCTAGGTTAGTCATTTCTCCCTCCAGGCTCATGTACCACTGTGAACTTAGTAAACTTCACTAATAAATTTGTTGCAGTGCCTCACAGAGTCTTTGCTGACGTGTCTGTCTCCTCAATCAGACTGTTAAGCTCCTCCAGGGCAGGAACAACACCTTATCCATTTTTGCATCCTCAGTGCCTAGCACAGTTTGTGGCATAAAATAAGTGTTCAATACATACTACTGGGTTAGTTTCTCGCCAGTAAGGGAAGCTAGAACAGTGCATGTGTCCGCCAAAGTCGATTCAGGAAAATAGAAATTACTCTAAGTATTTAAAACACAGTGGGAATGTAACAGAAGGAATTGGTTATATAGATAGTGGATGAGCTCCCAAGCCACAGCAGGCAGCTATTATCACCCCCACCGCCTCGGGGGGCTGGAGTCAGCCTGGTGGAGGATGGCAGGCAGGATCTAATGTCCTGGAGAAAACAAAACCACTGTCACAGACACTGTCTGAGATCAAGAGACCGGAGAAATACCTGGCTCTGTGTTCCTCCCACCCTCTAATCATCCATCTCCCACTGGCCAAATACTACCAGAAGCCAGCTGACTAGAAAGACTGGCTTTAAGGACAGGACAGTGGGCAGAGCACCCACCAGAGATTGCACTTGTCTTGTGCCCATCATGAGAAACCATGGGCTAACGATGATGACCAACCTGCAGTGGTGCACAAGTGCTTGCCCTTTCATGTTCCATCATTGTCTAGGCTCCATGAAGGTATCACTCTTTTGCTAACTTATCATGTCTTCAGATAAGTCTAAATTCAATCTGATTGGCCTACATCTTTCTTTGTGTTTCAACTGGCAATGACAGCAATCAACACTATTGAGCATCTGCTCTACTTCAGACATTCTGCTCAGACCTGAGGATATAGAGCTCAAAAAGTGAGAGGCCCTGTATGGCCAGGAATTCTCCATCAAGCGGAAACAGACAAGTAAACAGACCATTTATCTGCCATGTGGTAAGTGCTATGACCACAATAAGCAGAAATGTTGGAACTTGGGAACTCCAATGAGGTCAAACCCACCCCCAATAGCTTGGAAATACAGGAAATAAGATTGTTTTATAAGTTTAATCTGTAAAATAAATGCACAATGGGTCAGAATAGAGATAAGCAAAGACAAATGAAAGAGTTGGAATAACCCCTAAGGCTCCACCCAGTTCTGATATCCTGGGACTCTGTGCTCTATACACGCACCAGAAGGCCATGCACTGCACAGGTCTTTCCACGCATAATCTCTGTTATTGGACCCCTGGGTCTCTGAATTTCATTCCATGGACACCTGAACCTTGTAAATAATAATTTTACAGGTGGAGAATGATGCAAGATTTTCTTTGTCCTGCCCAGGGTTGTAGAACTAAATAGTTGCAGAGCAGACATGGGAAACCTAGTCTCCAGATTCTCATCTCTGCTCTAAGACGTTATCCCAGATCCAGAGATGTGTTCTGCTGTTGTGAAAAATAAAACTTGGCTAAAGTAAGACTCTCTTAATTTCCACTTAGTTGACAGCTTCCCAGATTGTGTGCAAATTCCTTTAAAAAAAATTAGGTGCACGTAATAATGTTATTATTTTTCACTTCCAAACAGCTGATTGGGTTGTGGTTTTATATACTTATGACTTTGTTTTTTAAATACAAAACCTTTGCAGGGTGTGTTGCTTCTAAACATTCTGCACAAGTTGTGAGCTCGTTCCTGGCTTTTCCACAACAGTGTTCTCTTCTAAGTTGATGCCCAGACACTCTTCACCTGTCTTCCACCCACAGTCACCTATCTGCTAAGCTACCAGAGTAGCCAGCCCCTTGGAGACAAATGGAAACAGGCTTTAGAATGATGAGAACAATGGTTTCTGACTTTAGTGACCCTACTGAAGTCTTGCCACTTCTCTGACCCTAATATATATGTTCCTACAGTAAGTGCAGAATAGTGAGGTAAATTACTATAAGGTGTTCCTAAGTAAAATGAAACAAAACAATAGCTCATCAAGACCTGCTATATGAGGAAACATAATCATGGCCCTGATTCTTCCTACATATTGGAAGTGAACTGCAGCAGGCTCTCAAATTTGAGGAAATTATTTTATTCCCAGTGGAAGAGGCGACTCAAGTATTTATACTTTCCAGCTACTTATTGTAAAACAAGGAAGCCTTTAAGAGCAAATTGGCAGAGAGAGCTGAGGTTGGTTCCAAGGGCACCATCACTGACCTTCCTGGAAAGGAATTATTTGTTTGATGGCCTTGCTCATGGCTTTCAGGATTCTCTTTGTGCAATGAAGTGGGAGGCAATTACCTTTTAGGCGTTTTCCAAATGCTGGCTAAATTGGATGGCTGGCCAAAGACTGTGTGGACAGGGCACATTGTTATTTGGTAATCGCTTATTAAGCACTGTTCTGAACATTTTGGGGGGATCTGCATTTAATTCTTAAACTAACCCCATGAGGAAAATAAGTTATGATTGATAGATGCGCAATCTCAGACTATAGTGATGTTTCCAATATTTTTCTCATCATAGCACCTCTTTGAGGGCTGAGAGGACCAATCTCTGGGCACATACATACACCACTCACAGTGCATTGGAGGAAAAGCTCAAGTTGGATAGGGTTAAGTATCTTGCCAGGGTTAGGAAAGCAGCCAAGCTGAGATTTAGCTCCAAGGCCGTGACTACAAAAACTGTGCTCTTGACCTCTGCTTTATACTGCAGTGTGCCACCAACCTATTCGTGTGGTGGTGTAAAATTCTCACAAACATATTTCTCTTCATTTGAAGACTGATGTAGCTGAGTCCCTGTATGATGCTGGTGTTGGGACGTAGGCCAAACCCTCAGTTTATTACGTTATCCTATTGGACTGTTCTTTCTTTCTTTCTTTCTTTTTTTTTTTTTAAAGATTGGCACCTGAACTGATAATTGTTGCCAATCTTCTTTTATTTTCTTTCTGCTTTTTCTCCCCAAATCCCCCCAGTACATAGTTGTATATTTTAGTTGTGGGTCCTTCTAGTTGTGGCATGTGGGATGTCGCCTCAGCATGGCCTGGTGAGCAGTGACATGTCTGTGCCCAGGATTGGAACCAGCAAAACCCTGGGCCACCAAAGCAGAGCGCGAGAACTTGACCACTCAGCCACGGGCCTGGCCCCTGGATTGCACTTTCAATTTTCAGTGCTTTTATGGTCACCATCTGACTAATGTTTTAATGGACATCCTGTCATCTCATTGGCTACATTGTAAAATGATTCTAGTACATGAACACTCTGAGTGGGAGGGTGTGGGAGGTTAAAATAGCAAAGCCAAGCAAACAGCCCAGCTATTACTACACTAGAAAGATCAGAAGTCACTGTCCAGGCTAATTTAATGCACCCCAGGGCAATCTGGGAAAGTGAGTACATTCCGTTTTATACATTTGAGTCTGCTGAGAAGCTGGTTAGGAGGATATTCCTCCAAAGATCAGCCAGTCAGGATCCAGCATCCCATGTGTGACCATTCCTGTCCACAGGATGCAGACACAAAACGTGAGCAGGGCTTCTCGTCTGAGTGTTACATGTCTATCTGGTCTTCTCTGCTCCATGGTCAGTTTATTAGAAGCTTGTATGAGTGAGAGTCAAAGATCTCATGGGCTCTGTCCCTTTACTGGGAGATAAAACCTCTCCCTGGGTTTTCTTCCTCCAAGTTATATTTTTTATCTTGCGAGTGTTTATTGCATGCTCACCTAGAATGTTAGATTCAATATCTACTGAAAAATATCTAAAGATAACAGAACTATACACAGTTTTTAATCCTAAGGAAATTCCCACCCATTTCAGTGGTATTTACTCTAAGTTAAACATTGAAGGAACCAAGCAGTGTGTATCTCTTAGCAAGAGCCTGGAGGATGTCAAGCTGTGGCTGTGAGCCGCAGCTGCTCGAAGCCTTGTCCTAGGAGCCTAGAACTTGCAGGTGTCTCTTCAGGAAGCAGACTCCCCACAGAAAAAGGGAAATGGACATGAATTTGCAACACCACACACTGAAAGTATTCAACCAGACTTTACCCAGTGTTTATCCAACACTTTGTTAATCTGTGCTCATAAAACTAACCCATTCCTGAAACAGCAGAAACAGGCATCATTTACTCCTAAATGCCTTCCCATTTGCCTTGCAAGCAATGGCTTTTTCAGACAAGACCATTTTTTTCAGTGTTAAAAATGAGAATCTCTGAAGAAAAAAGTGAGTATCAGATCTCTATAGATCACCACTCACCTCAAGAGAATTGGACCAGGGGCCCCAGCAAAGGAGAAATTGTGCCAAATGTGTTTCCAGGGGCAAAATCAATAAGAAATATAGCTTGAGTATACCATACTCTTCAATTAGTGAGAAAGATCTATTATATTGCTAAAGCTGAGAAAACACTTCCAAATCACGTAACTGTGGTCAATGTCCAGACCTAGAGCAAAACTACTAAGTAGTAGGGTTTATACCATAACCAAGAGATTCAAAAGAATGAAAACACATAAACCTCCCCCCTCCCTCCAACTAGACTGAGGTGATTTTTTTAACAAATCTTTGCTGGGCTGGAAGAAAAGCAAGAAAGAAAACAAGAGAGTAAGTTATTGGTCTGTATCGCTGATGGAAACTCCAAACCCTGGGGGTTGGGATGATAGAATCTCTCAGAAGGATCTGAAGATCTCAGAGCAGGACTTGTGCCTCCACTCCCCATCAAGAGTCCCAAGGAAATATTCTCACAGAGAGCCCTGTGCAACATGCGGGGCCCTAGTGGAGTAGAGATGGCTGCAGGACAGATAGAGCCGGAGAGACCATCTGAGACACATCCACCATCTCCACCTCCATGTTTCCTGCAGCATCGGAGCAGCAGATGTCTTCCCATGGCTTCCCTCACACTCTTCCCCCATGAGACCGGGCAAGAGTTTGGCTGAGAGAAAGCCAATGGACCGGGAATGCCCTTATGGTGTGTGGGCCTGGAAGCCAAAGGGCAAGGACACAATGGTGGATGGCAGTGAGGACAGATGCCAAAAGCCAAAGCCAGCTCAGAAGAGGAACAGAGATCATCCTTAGTGAGAAGGTTTAAAAGAAAAAAAAGGAGTGGGAGGAGAAGCAGAATGTTGAATTGACTAAGAATTTACTCAAGAAGGACTCAGTTTCCTGAAACTAGAGTCACAAGCTGACATAGCTCTGGTCCTGATGTGCTGGAGTCTTTGGAGAGAATCTGCTGCTCTTGATTCACCAGTGAGGGCAATCAGTGCCCCCAGTAGTGCCCAGATCAGAGCATGTCTTGCTGGCTCTGAAAAGGAGTGGCCAGACAAGCGTCTTTCCTCATACCCATCAGGGAGTTGGTACGTGCCAGGGTGTATTATCAACCCTTTTCTCTGTTCTTCTAGGGCTACTAGAAAGTTCTAGGGAAGGCAAAGCCCCCAAAGCAGACTGTCCTGGTGAAGGCCAAATTCTTCAGCAGAAGAGCTGAGGAGAAGATCGAGGCTGTGTGTCCTGGTGGTTTGACATCACCTGGAGGGAGGTTTATTAAATGCTAACCAGTGCTTTTCAAAAAAAAAAAAAAGACTGGATTTTAAACCAGAAGTAATTAAATTTATCTTGAATTAGAAAGATTTCTTTTTCTATTAGCAAATAGAAATTGGAGCTCATGAGTTAATTTAATTCAACTACAGAAAAATAAAATTACTTCTTAGCTCACTTGACATTTGCAATGGTAAAAATTTACTCCCTCAACACATTTTAGTATAAATTCGCTGCTTCTGTTTCAATTTTATCTCATATTTCAGAATGAGAGGCTTGCTGCCCTCTTAAAGGAGTTTTAATCCTCAGTGCAGGAATTAGAAGGCACTTTTTAGGAGCCGTACCGGTGGGCGCTGTGGTTGTCGCCCTGGTATCCGCTCCACCCTTTCTCCACTGTGAAGCAGCCACGGGGACCATGTCTCCATCTCTGGGGTGAGCCCACCTCCACTGCTACTGGAACTGGTTCCTGGGCCAGAGGGCTCGGTCCTGGGCCATCAGCCAGCACTCAACACAGGCCTCCTCTTTCTGGAGATGAACACTGAAACACGGAGCCAGCCCTAGCTTGAAACTGACAGCACAGAAGGTAAAGAAAAGATGTCTGGTGAGTTACTCAATCAAATCAACACCAAAACCACCGCTTCTGAACTTTCCAGGCTGAGTCAATCAGTCTCTTTTATGATTTAACCCAGTTTGAGTTGGGCTTTGTGTTACCTGCAACCAAAAAACCCTGAAATGTTGCAGTTGGAGAAGGGACTTTCTCACCTCCTAAATCTCAGTGAATGAGTAAAGCCGGGCCTCACAAGAGTTACCTCATGCTTTGATGTCCTTTTTCTACAAAAGTATTCAATGAGAAAAACCAACAATGAATATAAGCAAATTCTATGAAGTGAAAAACCCAGGTCTCCTTTATTTCTCATATTTCATGTTTATCTTCCCCCTAACCTGTGGAATCAGTGACCTCTGCGCATGGATCTGTCTTTCCTTCCCTTCTTCTTTCTCTTCTTCCTTAAAGACAGGAGGGGAGGATGAGGAGAAGGAGAGTGAGTGAGAATGAAGGCAGGTAGGCAGGCAGTCATCAGCAATGGCTCCCTGCTTCTGATCGGGTGGATGGAACATTCCTTACTAGCTCTTATATAAAACTAAGAATGTGTGCTTCCATTGTTCAGGGATATTGAGTGACTCCAAGAGAACAATCCATTCCACAAATTCCACTGACAACTCATGACCAGGTGATGCAAGCAGTGAAACACAATGCACACTGATTGTTTGATCTGTCACGGATATCGGGGCTGGCAGCTACAGGATTATTATATTTCACTCACCCATTTCTCTCTCACATACCACTCTAAGGCTCTTATGGTAACCTCCCAGGCCAGAGTTTAGAACAAACCATTGGACAGGACACTTATCAAAGTGCAAACATTGACTTTACAATGTGGCAGTTAAAAATAACCTGCCAGAGACTCGGGGCATCAGGGAAGCCCATTGTCCTGCATGGTGTAGAGTGTACCCCAGACTTCCTCCCGGAGGCCTTCTCTTCCACATTCTTTTAGTTCCTTCCTGTGGCTGCAAATTGACGAGGTTCAAAGGGGGCCACTGTCTTTAGGATGTCAGGTTTGTAAGTTTCTGCCCTTTCCCATTTACTCATTGCCTTCTGGGATAGCAGACAAATCCCAAACTGGTTGGTGCACAGAGCAGCAGTGCACAGGAGCCTACCAGCATTTATTTTTTTGCATCCAGAGGCATGTGGATCCTGGAAAAGAAGTACAATTCCCAAGGCTTGGTTTCAGCTCACAAAGTAGAGGATGAGCTCAAGAGGAAGTCTGAGGCCAAAGGTCAGGCTACTCCAGAGGCAGCTCACGGGGAAGGCTCCAGGCATGGCTGGGGAAGAGCAAAGGATGCAGCAGAATATTTTCAAATGTGATATGGGGGGAAATGCCCCTGTCGAATAACAAAGGATTGGATCCTCCCATCCGAATTGAAGCACGGATGGGTTTACTGTCAACAGCCTGTTTGTAAGAGCAAAATTAGAATAGGTTCTGTTCTTGAAAGAAGAATATTTAAGAACCTTGAAAAGCTCTACTAAAAGAACTCTCAAAACTCTACACAAAAAGAAAAGCAACAATCCAATTGGAAAATGAACAAAAGACAGGAAGAGACATTCAAAGAGGATTTATGATGGTAAATAAGCACATGAAAAGTTCAACATCACTAGCCATTAGGGAAAGGCAAGTTAAGACTGTATTGAGATATCATTATACATCTGTTAGAATAACTAAAATGAAAATTAGTAATAGTGACAAACACTGGCGAAGATATGGAGAACTTGATCTCTTATACGTTGCTGGTGAGAATGCACAATGCTACAGCCACTCTGGAAAATAGTTCTATAGTTTCTTTAAGAACCAGACATATATTTACCATATCACCTAGGAATTGCATTCCTAGGCATTTATCCTAGAGAAACGAAAACTTATGTCCACATAATAACCTGTACATGATTGTTCACAGCAGCTTTATTTGTTATAGTCCATAACTGGAAACAACCAAATCCCTCAGTAGGTGGGTGGTTAAACAAACTGTGGTACATCCAGACCATAGAATACTACTCAGCAATAAAAAGGAATGGCATTTATATAACATTCTTAAAATGACAAAATTAGAAATGGAAAACAGATTAGTGGTTGCCAGGGGTTAGGGAGGGTGGGTGGGGCATGATATGACACTACAAGGGTAATGAGAGGGATCTTTGTGGTGATGAAAAGTCCTGTATCTTGAGTGCAATGGTGATTACATGAATTTATATATGTGACAAAATGGCATGGAACTATACACACCCATTGTTTCAATGTCAAATTCCTGCATTTGATATTGTACTATAATTACGTAAGATATAACCATTGGGGGCAATTGGGTGAAGGATTCACTAGAATTCTTTGTATTATTTTTGTAACTTCCTGTAAATCTATAATCATTAAAAAAATTTTTTTTAACTCTACCCAGAGTTTCTGGACCTAAGCCAGATGCTGTGTGAATTCTGTGGTTTTGGCTATCCAGCATCGCTTCATCAGTGGTTTCCTGTTCACTGTGCCCATATTTCCTCAGCAGGACCCCTCTTCGCCTCTGTCAGCCCAGATAGTTCCAGGGAAAACATGTGACCCAGGCAGGAGAGGTCAGCACATTGTGTTGCCCTAAGCCAGTCTAGACTAGACTTTGCTGGAGCTGGGACAGAGATGATGGTTCTCTTGCATTGGACTCAAGTCTGGAAGGATGGAGGTCCGGGAACCACATGAGGGGGCTGCGCATGGCACTGTTGCCAGGGAAGCATAAATCAGAGGAAATCATTTGAGCCCTGTGGCCACACATGCCTACCTGCAGACGGCTCTGTTTGTGAGCCAATGCATCCCATAAATTCCAGAGCAGGCAGCCAGTTGCCATAACACCTGGACATTTAACAGTTAATGTAATACAGGGAGGGAAAATGTTCTACTCTTTCATAAACGGACAAATAAACAAACAAAAAGCTCTCAGGGCCTGCCCACTAACCCAACTTCCTGTATCAGTGGTATTAATGGAAGCCTGTCGTCTGGGAATCCTGCCCACAAATCTATTGAAGCAACCCTTGTAAGAGCTGATTTTCAAACCTAACACCCCCCATGCAGGTACCTGAGGGATGGGGGAGGGAGAAGTCCCGTTTCATTACTTAAGGAGGACTACTGATCCCCTGAGTTGATAATATTTAGGCCCCATTCTCTCCCTCCAACTCCACTTTCCATTTTGAATTTTCATCTTCGCATTTCATTTTGCTTCCAAATTCCCTCATGTGTAACCCTGTTCTCGAGCCCTTTCGGCTAACCCATCCTCCTTCTCCTGTCTACCCCGATCACAATCTCTGTGGTGATGACGCTGCCTGGTCTCTGTCCTCCTCTCTCTTGTCCCTCTTGAGGCACCAAAGAGGTCCGAGGCCCACATCTTCCCTCTCCTCCAGCCCCCTCGCCTCACCATCTCAGTGAAAACGGGGTATTTCCACCCATGCTCTGGGTCCCAGGTCCTCAGGACTTGCTTTGTCAGGGATCTCTGCTCTCTGCTACCTTCAGCCTAACCCTCTGCTGGCCCCTTTGCCTTGCCATATACACGCCTAAGTTTCTCTCTTCTTATAAAAACAAACATTTGCCCCCAACCATTTGCCTCCTGGGAACTATTGTCCTATCTCTCCACTCTTCTCAGCCAAGTTTCTAGAAACAACATTCTGCCTTGACTGGTTCTATGCTTCCTCACCTTTAATTAAATGCCCAGTCCTTGGCCATCTGGCCTCTGCCCTACTGAAACCGCTGAGATTTCTCAATTGCAAAACGGAGAGGTCTCATGCCAGTCTAATTGTCTTTGGCCCCCGTGTGCTGTCTGACATTGCTGTCCACTCCCTCCTCACAAACTCCCTCCTCTTGGACTTCCCTGACGCCATGCTGCTGGCATTCCTCCAACCTCTCTGTCCACTTCTCCTCGGTCTCCTTTGCTGGGCCTTCTCCTTTTGCCCTGTTTCTTGGGGTTCCCTGGCCAGCCTTCTCCTTGTCCCTACATTCTTCTTCTTCTCTCTACTCTAACTGAGAAATCTCAAAATCCATGATTTCACTTAACACCAATATGTGCTTGAGTCACCAGGCCAGGTCCATTTCCTAGGCTTCAGGTCACCTCGCTGAGGCCCATCACCTAAGCCCTCAAGTTCAGCACATCCAAGGTGAGCATAGGCTTTACCCTCCTCCACCCTCTGCCTGCAGACCTTCCTTCTCTTCCTCCTGCGTTCCCTGCGGGGGAAGCCTCCCCCCGCCTCCCTCTTCTGCAACCTCTTTATCCATTCAGTGGCCAAGCCCTTTCGGTTTTAGCTCCTTCAGAGCTCTCACACACCCTCCCCTCCCCTGATGCCCCTTGTTTCTTCTCCGGCTTGTCCCACCAGTCTCCTAACTGGTTTGTCTCTAGGGTTCTCCACACCCCTAGCCCCGAAACAAAAATTTGCTCAGTTTATACCTTGCTTAAAATCCCGCCTTGGCTCCTCCTGGTCCTCATGGCGAAAGCCAATTCTCACAATGCAGCATCCTCAACGACGTGCTTCCTGCCTCTCTCCAGGCTCCACTCCCACCATTTTTACCCATAAGCCCTTTGTTCCAGCCATTCTGGCCTGCTGGCGGTTCCCCAAGTGCACACTCCCCCTGCAACTGACTTGCACACTGGCCTTCAAAACTCTGTTCAGTTGGGTGTCACTTCTCATGGAAACCCTTCCTAATGTGCCCAAGCTGAGTTAGCACTGTCATCTCTATTCCTGTCACGTATGCACTGAGTTCATCTGATGCATGTCACTCCACTGTGTCCTCCATAACATCAAGATAGCCTTACAGGCAAAGGCAGCGTCCCTTTTCTTTCTTTTTTTTTTTTTTTGGATAGCTTTTTTTCCCAAATTGTATTTTATTTTGAAATATTTAAAATCTTTTGAAAACTTGAAAGAATGGTACAAAGACACATACCTTTCATCAAAATTCACGACTTCCTAACATTTTGCCACACTGTACATTCATTCTTCCTGTCCCCTCCCCCTCCCTCTATAAAATACACTGTACTGGTTTAAATAGCGTTCCCCCAGAATTCGTGTCTACCCAGTACCTGAGAATATGACCTTATTTGGAAAGAGGATTTTTGCAGATCTAATCAAGATAAGATGAGGGCATTCTGGATTAGGATGGGCCTTAATCCAATGACTGGTGTCCTTATAATAAGAGGGAAATTTGGACAAAGACACACAGAGAGGATATCACATGACAGCAGAGGCAAAGACTGGAGCGATGCAGCTGCAAACCAAGGAATGCCAAGGATTCCCGGCAACCCCCAGGGGCTGGAAGAGGCCAGGAAGGGTCCTCCCTGCTTCAGAGGGAGCACAGCCCCGCCACCTCCCAGATTTCAGATTTCTAGCCTTCCGAACAATGAGCAAATGAAGTTCTCTTGTTGTAAGCCACCCAGTTTGCGGTAATTTGTTACAGCAGCCCTAGGAAACTAATAAAATAATTAGATATAGATAGCTATATACATAAGATAGATATTAATATATCTGTTAATATAAAATATAAAATCAATGTATACTATAAAATTGATATTAATATAGATATAAAAGTGTTTTTTTCTAAACCATTTGAAAGTAAGCTTTAGGCACATGACGTTTACCTCAACACTTTAGTATATATCTTCTGAAAATAAAGACATTCTCTTATATAATAACAATATCATTATCAAACTCCAAAAATGAAACATTAATACAATACATAATATAATATATATAATATGGAGTAAATATAATACAATATAATATATAGAATAGATATTCAAACTTCCCAGTGGTCCTAACAATGACCTTTACAACTTTAAAAAAAATCTAGGATCCAATCAAGGTTCATTCATTGCACTTAATTGTCATGTTTCTATGATCTTTTTTTTTTTCAGGGAAAGATTTGCCCTAAGCTAACATCTGTTGCCAATCTTCCTCCTTTTGCCTTCCTTGTTTACCCCCTAAAGCCTCAGCTCATAGTTGTGTAAACTGTAGGTTCTTCTGGTTCAGTTTTGTGAGCCACCACCACAGCATGGCCACTGACAGATGAGTGGTGTGGTTCCACACCTGGGAACTGAACTCAGGCCACCGAAGTGGAGTAGCCGAATTTTAACCACTGGGCCATCAGGGCTGGCTCTCTATAATGTTCTTATCCTAAACAGTCCCCTGCCTTTTTTTCTTATTTTTTTCTTTTCTTGACATTGACATTTTTACAGAATCCAGACCAGTTTTGTATGCTGTCCCCAAATTGGGATTTGTCTGACTGTTTCCTCATGATTAGATTCGGGTTAAACAATTTTGGCAAGGAACAATAAGGGTGATCTTGTGTCTGTCTTAGTCCCTCACATCAGGAGGCACATGGTGATGTTTGATTTGATTGCCAATGCCCATTATTGGTAATGGTAAATCTGATCACATGGTTACGGTGCAGGATTGTGTCTTATTGTATTCCCAGGACTTTTCAACAGGACTGAGCCCTTAATTGTTCATTGAATGAATGAATGAATGAGACTTATGAAGCAGAATGGTCTGTACTGAAACTAAAAAATTTAAAAATTTGGCAACAAGTGCAACTTGATATTAATCACGTACATCACCTCTTATTAATCAGGGACATCACTGGGGCACAATGACTTTGCTACCCCCACTTCTGCAATGTTAATGTTCGGCACTAAAATGTGAAATCTATTGTGCAAGCAGAGCGATATTAGCTTATATAAATTCAGCTGTGAGCTTGGGAGCTTCAGAACATAGATCTCAGGATGGTTGTAGATACCACTCAAAAAATAAAGCAAATTATGTCTTACTGACTTGAATGTCATTATTTTCTTCCAAGATGTTTTATTTAAGTTCCAGTAATTTAGGCCAGTTTCCAGAGTTAGGCAATATGTTTGTAATAGCAACATTATAAAATGTTAATTCTGAAAACTGTCTGTCTTTTAACACACACACAGCCTTCATATCACTTATAACTCCAGTTTATTGCCTGTAAATCAGTTTCTGTCCACCATATTTAATCATTGGCCGATATTTTTACAAAGACACTCAACTTTAATAAAATCCTTAAGGGGATTGTTAGATATTCGATCATGAATGATTTGAAAAATAAAAGGCTCTGGTTATAGAACCAAATACTAATGAAGCCACATGATTTGGCTAACTCTCCTGAGTTTAACAGCAGCTACAGAAAGCGACCCCAGACCCAAAGATGGACCCTGATTGCTCTAACAGAAGTTGTTGATGCTCACACACAATGAGAATTCTCGTTTATGATACGTGGTCCCTAGTTTTAGCTGCCTAAATACTGGGGAAAAGCTGTGGCAATTGTCCTAATGGGCTTGGTCTGAGTTAACTTCACACACTGAATGAGGCCCAGGCATAACCACCTTGGTAAAGAACACTGACGAGCATCCCTCTGCATCGCTGTTTACGAGGTACAGCATGCAGCTAAGGGAAACTTGGGTGGTGTTAGAAACGCAATCCATAGAGAGCAGCTGTAGCAGTGTATCCACTTCTGGACATCATTCTAGCATAGATGGGGACAACCTGACAGTAGAGGAGTGTCATCCAGCCCTGGCGTTAAGAGGGAAGTCTTAGGAGCCAAATCACCTGGGTTCAAAGTTGGGCTCTGTTACTTACAGGCTGTATAACTTTGGGCACATTACTTAACCTCTCTGTGCCTCAGTTTCCTCATCTATAAAATGGGGGTAGCATTTACCTCATAGGGTTGTTATGAGATTTATATGAATTAATATATATAAATTGCTTAATTGGCACCTGGCACATAATATGTAACCAATAAACATTGATTATTATTACTACTATCATCATCATCACCATCACCATCAGGAACAGCTGGTGAAACTAAAGCAGGAGAAAATAGAAAGGAGACTTGTAGGGACGTGACTGGTCTCCCCAAAGGCTTGAAGTGCCACCAAGAGGAAGAGGGATTAGATGATTTCCATGTTACCCTGGGAGCACATATAAATCAGAGGGTACAAATCACGGGCATTCAGATTTGGGCTCAATATACAGGGAACACCACTCTATAGGTCAGAGTTACTGAAGGAACAGAGCCCAACTTTGAACCCAGTTATCTGAAGCAGTTTGCTCTAAATGAGGGGTGTCCTAGGCTCCTGGGGTATTCAGTCCCACCCTGGATGATCCCTTGGGATTTAAGAATTAGCTGGAAGACTGAATTAGATGATCCAAAAGAACCTAGCCCTGTGAGTCTATAATCAAAAAACACTCATTACAGCATCAAGCAGAATTTTAAAGAATGATTAAAATATCAGAAGCTCTACACAAATAAAAACTCCTCTGTTGCAACATTGTCACATCTTTGCCTTCCTTGTTTACTAATCTACTCCCAAATCTACTCATTAGTTATCCTTCCCATTTCCACCCAATGCCTACACAAAAAGGAAAGAGATGCTGTAAAGAGATTTCATCTGAATAACACACTCCGATGCACATACAAAAACACAAGACGCACCTTATCTTATAGGAGTTTAGGTTCTAAAATGGGTCGGTGTATACGGTAAAAATCACAGACAGTCAAAACGGCCGTGAACAATCTAGGGAGGCACCCCCAGGTTAACTGCGTCTTTGTGAGCCCAGCACAGTCGATTTCCCTCCAGTGTCGGAACTGATCTCTGCTTTTCTGGTTCAGCACTAAACAAAGGAGTTGGCCTGAGTTTAAGTTCCAATTTCTAAGAAAAATATAGATGTTTAAACAGTAACCTCAGTCAGGAGGAAGAGCTATTTGTTCTGCGGGGAGATGAGACCAAATGAGACCAATGGGATTCATGATACCCACTCATTCTCACACGTTCTCAGCGAGTGGGACGTCCAGCTGAATTGACTGCACCATTTATATTACTATCTTCCTAATTTGTCTATTTCTTTTCTTTTTTCTATGTACCCTAGTACACAAGAGTTGAAGTCGCTGAAGTTAAAAGCACTTCTCTGAACATTTAGGAGCAAGCCAGGCCTTCTTAGTCAGCAATTGCTCTCGTTCAGTTCATTTTTTCTATGACTACTCCCTGGCCCCTGGTGATGTTTGTTTATCCAGCACCCTCCTTTCTTCCGAGGAAGGCGCCCCTTCTTCGGGGGGACTGCCCCTTCCCCACTGCAGTCAGCGATTCTAGGGTTCCACCAACCGGAGTGCCTCACCGGCTACATGGGCGGGCATATGACCTAAGCAGGACCAACCAGAAGCCTCCTCTGGGATTTCTGCACTTGGAACCAGGGCGTAGTTCTGGCATGTGGGTTGAAGGAAGACAAGAAGAAGAGGCAGTGTTGAGGGGTGAAGAGAGGGTTCTTGGCTCCACTCTTGTCCCGGCTCCAGTAGTCTCTAAGGTTAGTGATTCTCGTGACGATGCACTAAGTATCTTCTCTTTGCTGAATTGGGTTTCCGTCACTTCCAATAAATGGAATTTTAATACAGTCCTCAAGAGTTCTCGTCCCTCACCTGTACCAATCGCAATATTCGCTAGGCAAATAAGAGCATACACAGTATACGCTCGGACGTCTGGCTCCATGCTTCTTACCGCACACATTTGGAAATACTTTCATTTTCAGGCAGGCTCCTCAGACCCCTACCAAATGTGAGGAACTGTCTTAAATCCTTTCAAATCGTTCAGATTATATAACACAAGAAAGGGATGTGGGGCGGGGGCAGGAGAGGAGGGAGGCAGGGGAGGGGAGGAGAGAAGAGAGAAAATGAAAGAAAACCCCGTACCATTTTTTTTTTCTTCTTCTTCTTCTCCCCAGAGGCCGCCAGTACATAATTTTATACTCCAGCTGAAGGTCCCTCTAGTTGTGCCATGGGGGACCCTGCCCCAGCATGGGCGGATGAGCGGTGTCGGTCTGCATCAAGGATGGGAACCAGCGAAACCCGGGGCCCCCAAAGCAAAGTGGGCCTACTTAACCACTGGGCCATGGGACTGGCCCCCAAAACCCTGTACCTTAATGAGAACTCACTCTGCCTTTGCCTCTGTCTTTCAAAGTCATAGGAGAAAGGCTCTCATTGAACCCCAACAAACATTCTTTGAGTGCCTATTACATGCCAAATGCTGACGTGGGTTGAGGAGACCATATAAATGAATACAGGTAGTCCCTGCCCTCAGGGGGCTCAGCACCTGAAGGATTCCTGAGTTGTGAGCCTCCCCCAAATACCTCTAACAGGTTCATTGATTCTTTTTTCTCCTACTTATCAGGAGTTGAGATAATTTGATATTTGATATGATTCTTTTTTTTTTTTAGGAAGATCAGCCCTGAGCTAACTGCTGCCAATCCTCCTCTTTTTGCTGAGGAAGACTGGCCCTGAGCTAACATCCATGCCCATCTTCCTCTACTTTATATATGGATCGCCTACCACAGCATGGTTTGTCAAGCGGTGCCATGTCCTCACCAGGGATCCGACCAGCGAACCCCAGGCTGCCAAAGCAGAACGTGCGCACTTAACCACTGTGCCACCGGGCTGGCCCTAATATAATTCTTAAGAGTCTAGGTCTCACTCTGCACTAGGCACACACATACACAATACCAAAATAATCATCTTGCAATTTCTAGGAATTATTTGAGTAGACACTTCCTTATAATTTGAATAAATCTCTCATTTTAAAATCTGTCCTTCTGAGTTAAAAAAAAAACCCTGAATTAAGGAAATTTACCAAAAACAATTCATAGCTTTTACTTTGGAAGGAAAAACACTGTGCGTCCCATTCCTGCATGCAGTAGATCATTCAATTCAACTCCTTTTCCAGGGGGTGCAGTTGGAAAGCCTTTGTTCAATGAGTGGTCCATGGTCACATGGTGACAAGTTCTGGCCTGGGGTCCTACTCTGCAAACACCTGTTCTTTTCCTCTCTCTGCTAGCACACATAGGCCCTCATTGATCTGGGAAGTCGCGGAAGTGATCTCAGGATGTTTAAGAAATTTCCAGGTTGACCTCAGCCACTGACTGAAGATTTAATGTCCAAAAAAAAACCCTTAAGAATTTTCTATTATGCCAACAACTCAACCAAGAGAAATTCTTTAAACTTCATTTGCATGGACAAGAATCGTAAATCTTATCTCTCTATCTAGAACATCATCTGGACAAATGACAAGTTAGGCAGACAGGAATTCTGAGACGCCATCTGGTCAGAGCTTAGACTAACAGAGCTGAGAAGAGTCCACTGGATGTGCAGGGTTAGGAATGTTCTGTGCTTGGGATGCAACTTCACTGCTGGGGAGGGGGGAGGGAAGGGAGTGGGCCTCTCTGGACATCCTGTCTTTAATAATCCGGGTCTACACCCATTCAAGGCCCATTGCTAGTAAACTGGAGTGACTCGCCAGTTCCTGGACAACAAGGGTGTGGTCCAGGATGGGCAAACACACGGACTCTTCCCTACTTGTGCCCACGGCAGGCATTTTCCAGTTGTCAAAGTCAGACTCCTTTCATAACAGAGCAGACCAGCCAGTTGTCACTTAGAAGCAACCTTACTGCTACCCTTGGAATGGTCCTTCGGGCAGTAAGTATCTAATCCCTTTGTGAGAGGGAGGTAGACAGCTGCCAAGTCTGCTGTGTAGCGCCAGGGAAACTACCTGAAGACAGTTTTGATGATAATGAAACGGGCAGAAGTTTCACAGGGTAGGAAAGGATTTCCACAAGTCAGAATGGAACTCATCATTGAATTCCGGGTGAGATGAAAGTTTGGCTGGAAACAAAACTCTCGGCATTGGCTAGCTCAGAGGAGGTTCCCATGCCTCCCTGTAAACTTTTTTCACAGATTTCTCTTGTGTTCTTGGGACTGGGGCTGGAATCGGAGTTAGAAGCTGTAATTCATGAGAGGACCCAGGACAAGAAACTTAGAGAACCAGCGCTGGAGACTGAACTCAAGCGTACTTAATGACTGGACTTTCCTCAGGGCCTGGCACTGGAAATGTACACTGGAACTTTGTATTTCTGTGATGTGCTGATCACACAATCTCTAGTAGCTGATGGTTTTAGTTTCCTTTTTTTTTAAATCATACTCCCTTCTTTATATATTGTGACCAAAGTGCTGTTACCAGAGAGAGTCAGCTGGCTCAGGCCATTCAGTGCAGGCATTCAGTCTCTCCAGGTTCCTGGGTAGGGGCTCAGGTAAGGTAAAGTCGGATGGCCTTCAAGGGAAGCCCAGTCCTCCACACCATAAGCATCTCTGCTTAGAGCTTCATCTGCTCTCAACACAGGGAACTAATGGAGCAGGAGCATGGTAGGATTTGGACTTTAGAAATAACATTTTCATAATGTGAAGGGTGGATTTTAAGAGGCGAGATTAGAGACTAGAAAATTTGTTATGAAGCTATTGCAATTGACCAGGCTAGAGATGAAGAGGGACTGACTGAGGGAAAGGCTGGAGAAAAAGGAATAAATCTGAGTAATAGTAGGATTTAAAATCAGCAGCCTTGGTGACTGATTGACAGTAGAGGATAGAGGAGAGGGAAGACTCTGTGCTGACTTCTAAGAAGGACCAGAACACCCATCCCATCTTAGTCTACTGTTAGTTTCCATAATTTTCCACTAACCTGACTTGTTCGCAATCTCTCTTGTCTTTGTTTTACCATGAAGTATCATTTCTTTTTTTTTTATTTTGAGGAAGATTAGCCCTGAGCTAACATCTGCTGCCAATCCTCCTCTTTTTGCTGAGGAAGACTGGCCCTGAGGTAACATCCGTGCCCATCTTCCTCTACTTTTTATATGTGGGATGCCTACCACAGCATGGCTTGACAAGCGATGTGTAGGTCCACACTCAGGATCCAAACTGGCGAACCCTGGGCCACCGAAGCAGAATGTGCAAACTTAACTGCTGTGCCACTGGGCCGGCCCCTGAAGTATCATTCTGATTATTGGAAGTGGCTTACCCCGTAATCATATTCCATGTCAGGCCCTATGTCAATAAGCTGAGCTTTCTACCCATCTGGAGTTTGAGAATAAGTCAAGACCAATTCATGTCCAAGACCTCAAATTAATTATCACCTCATAAGACTGGAAGAGTTGGGTGAGAGTGATGTCTATCTTAGGTCAAAAAAAGGATCACCTATTGGACTTCTCCATATGATTATAAATATTGGAATTAAATTTGGCAATGGAGCACTTTTATCCAGACAAGACTCAGCTTAATTTTACATAGCTTTTATATGTAATATTTAACTCTGGTCACTAACTAATGCAAACCAAGAAAAATATCATATCCTCAGTTCATTCATTCCATTGGAATAAAAACCAAGCCACTGAAGAGTTTAAGGGCAATTAAAAGATCTGGAAACATTGGTCAATGTGTTCATTAGAAGTTAAAAAGGCGGGACCTGCCCCGTGGTGCAGTGGTTAAGTTCGCATGTTCTGCTTCGGCAGCCCAGGCTTCGCCAGTTTGGATCCCGGGTGCGGACATGGCACCGCTTGGCAAGCCATGCTGTGGCAGGCATCCTACATATAAAGCAGAATAAGATGTGTGCGGATGTTAGCTCAGGGCCAGTCTTCCTCAGCAAAAAGAGGAAGATTGGCAGCAGATGTTAGCTCAGGGCTAATCTTCCTCAAAAAAAAAAAAAAAGAAGTTCAAAAAGCAATTATCTTGGGGCCAGCCCTGTGGCCAAGCCATTAAGTTCGCGTGCTCCGCTTTGCCAGCCCAGGGTTTTGCTGGTTCGGATCCTGGGTGCGGACATGGCACCACTCGTCATGCCACGTTGAGGTGGCATCCCACATGCCACAACTAGAGTGACCCACAACTAAAATATGCAACTATGCAAACGGGGGGATTTGGAGGAAAAAAAAAGATTGGCAACAGTTGTTAGCTCAGGTGCCAATCTTTAAAAAGAAAAAAAAAGGCAATCATCAATAGGTAATAAAAATCTGAAGACCACAGCCAAGTGACCCTCAGAGAACAATGAGAAAAATTTTCTATTATGTCAAAAATCATGGAATCAGCCTCCCTTTTTCTTCTTTGTTCTCATTTTCTTTCTTGTGTCAAGTGTTTTCTCCTCCATCTCACCCCATTGAATTTTCTCCTTCCCCTTACTTCACTTTTAATTATAATTGGGTTATATTTTAAGTGTTTAATATATTTCTTTTTACATTGAGATATAATTGACATATAACATTATATTAGTTTCGGGTGTATGACATAATCATTTGATATTTGTATATATTGTGAAATGATCACCACAATAAGTCCCGTTAACATCCCTCACCACATATAGTTACAATTCTTTTTCTTGTGATAAGAACTTTTAAGATCTACTCTTTTGGCAACTTATATTGCTTGATTAAAGTTTCATACTTCACATTTTATTGTGATACAATTCATGCACCATAAAAGTAAATTCACATGCCATAAAATTCACCCTTTTTAATTGTATAATTCAGTGGTTTTTAGTATATTCACATTGTTACACAAGCATCACCTCTACGTAATTTCAGAACATTTTCATCACCCTAAAGGAGACTCCTATATCCATAAGCTGTCACTCTTCATTCTCCCCTACATCCAGCTCCTGGCAACTGCTAATCTGCTTTCTGTCTCTATGGATTTGCCTATTCTGAACATTTCACATACATGGAGTCATATGGTATGTAGCCTTTTGTGTCTGGCTTCTTTCACTTAGAGTAATTTTCTCAAGGATTCTCTATATTGTAACATGTATCAGTCATTCATTCCTCCTTTATGATTGAATAATATTCCATTGTATGGATATACCACATTTAGTTTATCCTTCATCAGTTAATGGACATCTGGGTTTCCCCCACTTTTTGGGTACTATGAATAATACTGCTATGAACATTCATATGAACATTTGTGTGGAGAGATGCTTTCATTTCTCTTGGGTATGTATTTAAGAGTGAAATTCCTGGTCGTATGGTAACCCTTTGTTTAACTTTTTGAGGAAATTACAAACTGTTTTCCAAAGTAGCTGTAAAATGTTACTATGCTCTGTATTTTTCACTTAAATATTTAGCCAGTGAGTGACTTTTGGAAAGAAAAAATTTAAGTCAGTTAAGTTGCCTCTTGCTTCCCCTTATAGCCTTTGGTTGATTTTTAATGTGGGCCATTGGTGCTCAATAAACCCAAGGGTTCTGCCCCTACTCCAGGGGCTCTACAGCAGAACGTTTTAAATACTCAGCTAATGACTATACAATAGTGGATTATTTTTTAAAGATCAATATCTGACCCAGATAAGAAAAGTCAAAGTCCCAAGTCCTCCAAATTTCCCCCTTATCTTCAGGATTTTCTCTGTGCCTACCAGGGAAGGACAAAGGTTTTGTTTCTGTGGGTGGTGGCTCATGACAATGAAGGCATTTTCTTTTAAAGGCTTTACTTCAGCAATTAGCCAGCTCTTCTTTTCCCCTTGAAGCAACTACTCATAAACGTGATAATGATCTAGAAGTATTATCTTCCCCCAAATGTTAGAATTGCAATCAGCAACCAGCTTCCCCTTCTCCTAGTCAGCCTGAACAGCTTTTTCTTGTGTTTAGCTGGGTTCTCTCCCTTCCGGAGGCTAAAGCATACATGCAAATATCTGTTGGGGAACCGCGAAAGTCCTCCCAGTATAACAGTGCCACAGAGTCCTCTGAAATCAACAGAAATCCATGACGAGTCTTTGACACAAAGTCAATCACCTGCTCCAGCTCCCCAGGTGGGAGCTGGGAGCCCAGCCTTGGCTAAGGTAACTTGGCACCAGGCTGGCTTGTGGTGGGTGGCACGCTGCAAAGCATCCAAGCATTTTATAGGACTTGTTCACGCGGATGTGGGCGTGCTCCATGGTTGGAGTATGTTTATGAAATTACCAAGGAAGTCAATTATGATCCAATCCATCTTCTTTCTTCCCTGTCTTTTAGCAAAATATTAACCATTTTCCACCTTAGCCCTTCCATAAAGCTCTCTCCAGTTAGTAATAATTCAGGTCTGTGATAAGGCCTTTACCAAATTTTCTGCTAATTCTCCCTCCCTGGGAAAGCCTCATCAAGTTGTCAGAGAAGTGAGTGATTCAACCTTCATTGCAGGACTCCTCCTGCCCCCAGCCCCTTAGGGCCGCCTTAGATTTTCTTTCCCTCTCCACCTCCATTCATTTCAAGGTAATTTGGGTAGAGGCTCCCAAAAAGGCCACCAAAATCAAAGGTTAAGCATTTTCCCTCTTTGCCCCTCCATCCCCAAGCACCCTGCAAAAGGTAGGCTCTCTAAAGCAGGGATGTGAAGATGGAAAGCAAGGGAATTTTGAGAAAATGGTCCACATTCCAAATCTACCAGTTTTGTGCTTCTGCTTCCCTTGATTATTCTGTTCTTACCACTTTGCAGGAAGAAAGGAAAAAAGGAAGAGGATCTTCTCTGAAACTCATGACTCAGTTCATGGCCCGACAGTAACATGGCCCACCTTCCCTGCCTCTGGAGGTGCCCTCCCCAGTAAAATCTGGAGCATCCCAAGAATCTGTACAAGTTCACAGTCAGCATTCTTCACCATCATGGGAGCAGCTCTCAGGAAACAAGCTGAATGCTGTTAGGCGGATTATAAACACAGTCTCAAGTTGCTCGAGGCATATGGCATACGTCTAAACTGTTAAACAACCTCTTCCTGGTGTTCATATGTCAATCTCCTTCTAGTCTACATGCCAACCCTTTACTGGACGCTTGACCCTATCTTTTCAGCCCTTCCATTCTACTTTCACTGCACGCTTAGGCCAACTTCTGTCTTGAAGTCCCCTAAGTCCCTGGAGAAAGGTGATCTCTTTATTTTGGCCTCACACCCACTCCCTTTGGCCTCAGGTTGAAATTCCTCTCCTAAAAGTCACTTGCACCTGAACCAGGCCCCGCCTTTGCCCCTGGGGATCCTCATAAGCACCTTCTCTAGATTCTGAGGACAGGCCCCTCACTCTGTTTCTGCGACAGGGTTGCCCATCTCTCTTAATGGTCTGCCTCTTGCCTGCTCCCCACCCGTCCCCAGCCTGCCTGGCCAGGGGTCATCAGCCAACCAAGGATCACAGTGTCCCAAGCCACAGCTCTCGTCTCCTACCACCAGTTTGTAACTGGGACACATTCAAATAGAACAGCAACACAAGGGTGTTTTATTTGAAATCTGTTGCCTTGGGTGAGCTCTACCAGGCCCCCACACCTCAAATCCTCCTAGATCCTAGAAGAAAGAAGCTGTTTTCACTTTGTAAAGCACACAGCTGCCACTCTGCCATGAGGCCCCCAGCTTACTACAGGTGAGAACGTGGCAGGTATTTTCCTGAGAAACAGTAGCCGGGATGGAAAAGTCCTTGGGGAAGTGTGGGGCGTGTGTGTAGGGGTGGCCGGTGCTGAGTGGTGACTCCATACCTTCTGCAAATGATGGAAGAACAGGAAAATCCTGATTACAGTGATAGAAACATCATTCTAGGGATATCAAACGTTGGCCTCAAAGAAACCGCTAAAAGCAGTCAGCGATCTTAAGCCATTTGAGTCCTTTATTTTACAACGCGGTGTAAATCGAGGAATATCAGTGCATCCTACTAGTTGCAGCAAATGGCAGTCAAGAGTCTTGTCTTCTGCTGCCACCTTGTGTTTAAGAAAAAAAGTCTCAGTTCATAGAATTGCTCTGACATTGCGAAACCAGCATTTTAGAGCTGGAAGAGGTTTTAGAAATTCTCTAGTCCAACTCCCTATAATTCACAGATAGGGAAACCGAGACCCAGACTGGAACCAAGAGCCCCTTGCTCATTCCCCTGAGCCACACCACTTCTCTGGACAATGACACTCACAGCATAAGGGCTCGGGTCAAGTCCTCAACAACTTAGGCCATTGATGTACGTGGCAGCAAAAACCAGCCCGTCCAAATCTGTACGTGTCTCATCCAGGAAGAACATTTCCAAGGAACTGCAGTTGTGTGTGACGGGGCCAAGTAAGCGATCATGAGAGCTACCATTTACAGAGCACTCGCTACGGATCAGGTACTGTGTTAAGTACTGTCTATTGTCTCACTGAATTCTTCCAGTCACCTGTGAGGTAACAACGATTATTATCTCCGTCTTACACTTAAGGAAACTGAGGCTTAGAGTGGTTAAGTAACTGCCCAAAGTCACACAGCCACACCAGGTAGAGAGAGAATTCCAACTCAGGTCTGTACAGTACAAAGTCTGCTCTTAACTCTGTCATTACTCAACACATTGACTTTACCCCATCTAGCTTCACTTCACAAGGTTCAAGCTAGGAGACATCCCTCAAGCGCCCATTCACTCACTGCCTCTCTGTGTGCACATCCTGTGATGGTCCTTCCTTTTGCTCTCCTGTACTGTGGTCCTCAGACCAGCAGCTTCATCATCACCGACAAACTAGTTAGAAATGCAAACTCTCCCCTAGCACACCAGCCCTACTGACTCAGGAGCTCCAGGGCTTGGG
The DNA here is from genome assembly GCF_041296235.1 of Equus asinus. Classification (NCBI taxonomy): domain Eukaryota; kingdom Metazoa; phylum Chordata; class Mammalia; order Perissodactyla; family Equidae; genus Equus; species Equus asinus. The sequence goes on from NC_091792.1 coordinate 101,847,326, forward strand.
TTTGCCTATCTGAGCTTTAACAAGCCCTCAGGGGACTTTGATGCTGCCCAAGTTTGTGATCTACAGCTATAGAACATCCAGGTACGCCAACAATGGTGTGAAGTTGAAGAAAGAATGGATACAGTAATTTAGGTATCTGCCTAAACACAAAAAACAGAGAGAACAGATTTGATTTAGGAGAAGCCAAACTCCAATCTTATTTAGCCAGAGGGAAAAGGCTCCTGGAATTTTTGCAGTTTCTTCTAAATCCCTCTTGACTCCTTACCTTATGGCCTTGAGAGACAAGGGTCTGCCACCCACCAAAAGACATAGAAAAGGAAGAGCTGCCTCAGAGCACAGGTGGAACCAATAGAAGAGGAGAAAAACCGCCCTGCCTCCCCCACCTCACGCTGACATTCGGCACTGCCATCATAATGTGGGGGGGACCCTGGCTAAGTGCTATATCAGTAAAGTTCCTGGCCTTTTGCTCAGTGTCCTAAAATTCTCAAACCACTTTTTAATAACATATTTTTTTGATGATAAAAGTAATCTATGTTAATAGTCTGAAAACTTTAGAAAAATAAGAAAACTATAAAGAAAGTTAAAAACCACTCATTCCTCTATTCCTCAGGGATAACATTATTAACTATTTCGTATATTTCCTTCTAGCTTTCTTCTATGCAGAGATAAGCATTTTTATGGCACATTTAAGTTGATTTCAACATTTTGTGCTATAAAATAATACTGATGAGATCTTCATATATAAATCTTTGCCTGAATATTTTATGATAGAGTTCTAGAAAGGGAATTATAGGGTTAAAGGTTACAACTTTTATTGAGGCTTTTGTTACTGGCAAACTGAGTTCAGAGAGCATGTGCCATTTTACAGTCCCCTCAATAGCACAGGAAAGTGCCCATTTTAACTCTTCCTCCTCAACTTTGGAAGTGTTCAGAATTTCTCAACTTTGCTGACAGTAATCTGAATTTTGGCAATATTCCAGGATTTGGAAGATGAGAACAACATGTATCTTATTATCGTTTTCTATCTGAGAATTCCAGACCGAGGGCAACCTAAATCATCGGATAAGAACAAGTTCACTTTGGAATATATTAAACTCTATATGGAAAAAATTAGAAAAATGTCTAAAAATTCCCAGTGGAGTATTTAAAGAGCCTAAGAAGTACCTGCTAATTATCCTTACTAACCTGTTTACATAAAAATAACTTTTTAAATGCTTTAAATCAGGATTCAAAAACTTAAATGTTCTCAGGAGTCTGGCAGGTAAATAAATTAATAAAACAGACTGGAGAAATAAAATAGGCAGCAGTTCACAGTAAATGTAGATTGTATACCAGAGGAAAGGAATTCAAATTCATATTTAAAAAGTAATCTACATACACTTGTAATGAGCAATCTGAAAATGAAGTTTAAAAATAATTCCATTTATAATGGCATAAAAAGAAGAAAATACTTAAGAATAAAATTAACAAAATAAATGCAAAACATATACTCTGAAGCTACAAAACACTATCAAAAGAAATTAAAGAAGGCCCAATTAAATGGAAGGACATCCCATGTTCATGGACTGGGAAACTTAATATTGTGAAGATGGCAATATTCCCCAAATTGATCTACAGATTCAATGCAATCCCTATCAAAATCCCGTTTGGCTTCTTTGCAGAAACTGACAAGCTAATTCTAAAATTCATATGTAAATAGTTTTGAAAAAGAAGAACAAAGTTGGAGGACTAACACTTTTCAATTAAAAACCTGCCAGAAAGTCATCCAGACAGTATGGTACTGGCAGGAGGACTGAAATAAATAGAATGGAATAGAATTGAGAGTCCAAAAGTAAACCTTCATATTTATGTCCAATTGATTTTTGACATGGGCACCGAGATAGTTAAATCGGGAAAAGAACAATCATTTCAACAAACAGTGCTGGGACAACTGGATATCCACAGGTAGAAGAGGAAGTTAGACACTTACCTCATACCATATTAAAAAATTGACTCAAAACATCAAAGACCTAAATGTAAGAACTAAAACAGTAAAGGTTTTAGAAGAAAACATAGGCATAAATCTTCATGATGCTGAATTAGACAATGGTTTCTTGGATGTGACAGCAAAAGCACAAGTAACAAAAGAAAAAAAATTGATAAATTGGACATTACCAAAATCTAAAGCTTTTCTGTTTCCAATGACACCATCAAGAAAGTACAAAGACAACCCTCAGAATGGGTAAGTCATATATCTGATAAGGGGCTTGCATCCAGAATATGTAAAGAACTCTTAGAACTCAACAAGAAAAAGATAACCCAGTTTTCTAAATGGGCAAAGGACTTGTACAGACATTTCTCTAAAGAAGATATACAAATGGCCAATAAGCACGTGGAAAGATGCATAACATCATTAACCATTGGGGAAATGCAAATCAAAACCGCAATGACATATAACTTTACACCCAGTAGGATTGCTATAATCCAAAGGATTGGATTGGTGAGGATGTGGAGAAATTGGAGCCCACATACCCTGTTGGTGGGAATGTGAAACGGTGCAGCTGCTTTAGAAAACAGTTTTGGTAACCTAACGTAAGGTTCGTTTTTGTATGTGTTGCTCATACTTGGTCACGTCAATTTATCTGGAGGCACGTTTGGATTTATCTTCATGATGTTATTCAGATCTACATCCTTCTTTTTTTTTTTGCATGAGGAAGATTGTCGCTGAGCTAACATCTGTTGCCAATCTTCCTCTTTTTGCTTGAGGAAGATTGTCACTGAGCTAACACCTGTGCCCATCTGCCTCTATTTTATGTGGGATGCTGCCACAGCATGGCTTGACAAGTGGTACTACATTTCCACCCAGGATCTGAACCTGTGAACCCTGGGCCGATGAAGCAGAGTGTGTGAACTTAACCACTACGCCACCAGGCCGGCCCCGTTCCACATCCTTCTTAGTTTTTCTCTGTTGGATCAGATATGGACTAACAGAGGTGACTAAAATCTTCTCCTTTTATTCTTTCTCCTTTTTTATTTTTTCTCCTTTCTCCTTTTATTCTTTATGATTGCATAAAGTTATATGAAAACTCTATTGTCATTGTAAATTGCAACTTTTTCATTACTCATTTATCTCTTCGTCTCATTTAAGATTCAAGTTCAGTCTTGTTTGACATTAATAATGTGGATCTAGGTTTCTCTTGTTAGTATTTACCTTTTTATACCTTTTTCTAATCTTCTGGGTATTGGGGAGATAGCCAAATATACAAATATGTAATTAAATTATCTTTACATAAAAGGGAAGAGTGGGAGGGGGAGTAAAGGGGAGTACTGTAAGAGAGCTAAATTTTCATCTTCTACAATAGAAAGTCAATAATTAGTACCTACACCTAAAAAAATCAAGAAAAAAGCCATATAGGCATGTTATTAAAAATATGGTTGCAAATATAAAAAGAAATGGTTGAGTGAATCGAGAATTCCTTACGGAATCGAGAATGAGGTAGGATGGAATCGGGGGAGGAGAGGGTACTAGTACCTGTAGTACGTTGTTTTAGGATACTGTATTCTACGTGCCCCTCCCTGCTCTCTGGGTCCACTGCAAAGATTATTCATAATATTCATACATGCCGTTTATTGAGAAGCTCCTATGTAACAGGCTAAGTATTATCTGTATATAAAGTGGGAGTAAAGCCAGGCCCTGGGAAAGTGCTGTAGTGTTGAGTCCTAGAGTCAAAACAGGAGTGGACATCTCAAAAGATCCGGAAAAAAGTATTTGATCAAATTCAACACCCATTCATGGTTTCAAACAAAATCTTAGGAAACTAGGAATGGAAGGGAACTTCCTTAAATCTCCTTTAATCTTCTCAAGAACCTTAGTAAGGTAGGTACTATTATTATTTATCAGATAAGGAATCTTAAGTTCACAGGGCTTGTAAGTGGCCACACTCTGCCTGACTCCATGACATGAGGACTTTCTACCCCCAGGTTCACGGTAGAGGGACACAGGTACACAAAGTAGTTCTTAGAATGGAAAGAAGAAAATGCAAAGCTATACTCTTCAGACATTCTCTTATGTCCACAAGAGGGCACTCGGGCTCATTCAAATTCCAGTCCAATGTCGAAAGAATGAAGTAATTGTATAGTATCAAACTGTTTAAATATTAATAAATTTGAAGGCCCATGAGTGTGTATTTTCCGGGGTTCATCTGCGACGTGGGTCAGAATTGACCAGCTCTGCACCTTTCAATGATAAAATCCCATTGGTTAGAGTCTCCATATACTTCTCCCTACCCCAACAATCCAGGGAGCGCCCCCCCAGGCCATATTAAAGATAGACTGAATAACCAGCTGATCAGCACTCCCCCATGTACTGGTAATGGGTGGACGCTATTTCAGTGATTTTTCTTCTAGGAGAGACTGGTGAAGAGGATTCTTCTAAGGAGGATGGCTCAGACTTTGGAAATGAGAAAATATTACGTGTGTAATTTGAAAAAAACTTAAACATGAAATTTCATATTTGGGAAATTTCTTATTGTTTCTATAGTATAAATATTAAACAAAGGTGTGAGGGGTTTTTTGTTTATCAAAAGGAGACAGGAGTTTAAAAAGTTGAGAAGTCTGGTTCTATCTCATTTAAACACATTTGGGACTGTACAAAATATTTTTCTATTATAGAGCATCAAGGTCTCTCACATTCATCTTCTCTTTTCCATATTTACTGCTACTCCTTGGTTCAAGTTCTTGTTTGTCCACTTTCAGTTGGTGGTTTTGCAAATGTGGAGGTAGAGCCAAGCCCAGGGAAAGGGCTGTGGTATTGGATTCTACAGCTGAGCCAAAACAGAAGTGGGCATCTTGAGAGATGCAGAAAAAGCACTTGATAAAAGTTAGTGCCTACTTATTGTTTTCAACAAAATCTTAGGAAACTAGGAACAGAAAGGTACTTCCTTAAACTAGTAAAGGATTTCTACAAAAAGCCTTCTATTAATATCGTGCTTTATTGAATTTAAATATCAGTAAAGGGTCAATTATATGTCTATGTATAAGCAACAAACAAATAGAAAACAAACATTTAAAATAATTCTATTTACTATAGCAAATCAAACATATATGAATACATCTAATAAAATATGTATAAGACCTCTACACTTATTACTACAAAATATCTTGGGCAAAATTAAAGAAGACCTAGATAAATGGAGATACATACCATGTTCACGGAAAAACTCAATAATGTTAAGATGTTAATTTTCCATGAATTTATCTGCAGATTCACCATAATCTTAATCAAAGTCCAAGTATATTTGCTGTGGAAATTGACAAGTTGATTCTAAAATACATAGGAAAATGCAAAGGACCAAGAATAGCTGAGGCAATCTTAAAGAAGAGCAAAGTTGAAAGACTTCCACTTCCAGATGTGAAGACTTGTTATAAAATTATAATAATCAAGATTGTGCAATATTGGCACAAGGAAGCTGAGCAATGAAATAGAATACAGAGTACAAAAATAAAACCACACATATAGAGTCACTTAATTTATGAAAAGAGTGACATTGCTGTGAACTATGGGGAAGGGTTCTGGGTCCACTGGATAGCCACATGGGAAAGAAAGTATCAGGATGCTAATCTCACCACACACAAAGATACATTGCAGAATCAAATGTGAAAGATAAAAACCATAAAACTTTTAAAGCATAGGAAAACATCCCTATGATATTGGAGTAACAAACATATCTTTAAAAAACTACAAAAAGTAGTAAAGAATTAAAAATTTTTAATTGGAGTATATTAAAAGTAAGAACATCTGTTCACCAAAAGATATCATTAAGAGAATACAAAGGCAAGCCTCAGAGTGAGAGGAGATATTTACAACACATATTGCTGACAAAGAACTTGTACCCATAATATATAAATTACTTCCACAAATTAAGAAAAAGATAGGAAACCCAATTTTAAAATTGGCAAAAGACTTGGACATTTCACCAATGAAGATATACAAATGGACAACAAACATATAAAAGGGGTCCAACTTCTTTAGTCATCGGAGAAATGGACATTAAAACCACAATGAGATACCTCTCCATACCCTAAATGGCTAAAATGAGAACAGAAAGTACCAAGAGTTGTCAAAGGTGTGGAGCAACTGGAACTCAATGTACTGTTTAGTTGGAGTATAAATTGGTATAACCACTTTGGAAAAATATTTGGCAGTATCTATTAAAGCTGAACATATGATTATGCTGTGACCCCAACATTTCACTCTTTGCAAAGATAGGGACAGAGTTCAAGGAACCAGCAAAGGATGTCAAAGCACCCTGTGGCCTGCAATAGCTTCCCAGTGACAAGGAAAGGGAATCGTTCTGAAATACAGCAAGCTGTGTAGCTGGGGGAGATGCTGGCCAACAGGAGCTGTAGCCCTCAATAGAGGAATGCAGCCCCAGCAACCTGAGGCCCTCTCTCCAATTTCCCTCCCATCATTTCAACCGGGAACCAGAGAGCAAAGGAGACAGTTTAGATAGAGTCCACACAGATCAGCCTCCAGGGGCCCAGAGCAGGGTGAAGGGCAGAGCATGGATCTGAAGGAGAAAAAGGGGGAAGTCGAGAACACTGTCTATTGTCAAAACTGACGCATGGACTCTGGAGTCAGGTTACCTGAATCCAAGTTTGGCTCTGCCACATACCAGCCGTGAGGCCTGTGGGCAATACAATTAACTTCTCTATGCCTCAGTTTCCTCATCTATAAAATGGAGATAATAATAATAATATACCTCACAGAATTGTATAATAAGCAAAAGAATGAATACATGAAATATTTAGCATGTAACAGGTATTCTATAAGTGGTAGCTAATATTATTATTTTAAGCATTCCCCTTCACATATTCCATGCTCATTTAAACAGAGAAATTTATGAAATATAAATATACCCTGAGCCAGCCCTGATGGCCTAGTGGCTAAAGTTCCGTGTGCTCCACTTCAGTGGCCTGGGTTCAGCTCCCAGGCATGCAGCCACACCACTCGTCTGTCAGTAGCCATGCTGTGGCGGCAACTCACATAAAAGAAATAGAAGGACTTACAACTAGAATATACAACTATGTAGTGGGGCTTTGGGGAGGGGGAAAATAAAGGGGGAGATTGATGTTAGCTTGGGTGAATCTTTCTCAGCCAAAAAAAAAACAACAACTCTATATTTGTGCCTATGCTTAAGGAGTCCCTTTCTACAGGCATGTTCCCCAGTCTTCTTTCTAGAACCTTCCAAGAAGCCTCTCAAATGTGATGTTCTCCACAAAGATCTCCCCGAGCCCCTCATCCATAAGGAGCCTCTTCTGTGCACCCAGAGACCCACGTCCACTCCTCCCCAGTGGTACTTACCACAGTCCTCACAGAATTGCAGTCCAGTATGCACATGTCTATTCTTATTCTCTTAAAAGCAGGAAACATATCTCATTCTCATTTATTTTGGGGCTAACTATAGTGCCTAACACAATACTCTATATAATGTTTGTTACCCTGAGCTATACTGGAATTTTGATATATTGAATATTTCTTGAAACAAGGTTGCCATTGGTTGATATTTTAAAATCCTGTAGTTATACTGAGTATTTGTTGAGATGGTTTTTACTGTGTATCATCACTGGCAGCAAAAGGAATCCAATCATAACTACTTTTAACTGAGCACCTACTCTGTGCCATGGCTTTATATATTATGTCATGTAATTCACACAACCACCCACGAGGTAGAGACAGATGAGGGAAGTAAAGCTCAAAGAGATCGTGTGATTCTCCCAAGGCCACAGCAGCTAGTAAGTGGCAGAGCTGTGATTCCCACCCAGACCTCCACAAAGCCTCTGCTGTCTGTGATGCCACATGGCTTCCTTTGATGGGTATAGACTGATGTCAGGTGTGAACAGGCACTCTGTGCTTTACCCACTTTCTTCATTTATACAATGAAGGAGGATTGGATGCTCTCTTAGACTGCCTCCAGTTCTAAAACATATGACTTTAAAGAAGTAGCTTTGTCTGTTCCTATCAGGTGCCTGTGTTGATTACTGCTGGGGACCTTTCTTCCCTCATACACTCGGTTAGAAAATACAGGTGCTCTCAGTTTCCATCACACAAATGCAAGAGGCAGTTTTGGTGAAACTCCCTTCTATGGGGCTCAAATTTCCCCTTCTTCAGTTTCATGGGTTACAGTGAAGTCAACAAGAGGGCAATTTGTGTTTGCATAAAACCAGAACACAAAAGAAAAGATCCAGGCATTATTGAGTATTTTCATACTGAAAGGGCAAAGTTCACTTTTGTTAGCTACTCTCATTCAGCAAATATGCCTCCCATCCACCGGCAATACCCCAGTGCCAGATCTCTCTAGCTTTCCCACTGCCTTTGGGTAATAAGCGGACACCCAATTACTATTTTGTTAAACTAGAATATATTTGATGATTAAGGGAGTGGAATTAAGGCAGCATTAATTTAGCCACGCAACTTCTGAACACTACGTAATTCACAAAGTAAGAGAAAATGTCAACCAGTCCTCCTTGTATACTGCCTAAAAAGAGGAAGATCTCTTCTCATCCTCTCCTTCCCTACCATCTGTCTGTCTACCTTTCTATCAATCTATCTTTCCTTCCATCCATCCATCCATCCACACATCTATCTCTACATCCATCCATCTCTCTCTCTCATCTATCTTTCTATCTATTCATTCATGCTTCTATCTATCTATCTATCTATCTTCCTTGAGCTAGCTATCTATCTGAGCCTCAGTCCAGCTCAAGGCAGGCAGGCATACAGCAGGAAAATTGCAACTAGGACAATTTACCCCCATCTGTGTGAACTCCATGGGAACTGAAAGTACAACCTCTCAATCTGTAAACATGAAATAAAAACCTGCCCAAAGCAGCAGCCTATCTCTGCTCAGATAAACTAGATTGTTCTATCTCATGACTCAGGAAAATACCAAGCTATGTGACTAGAGTCAAGAGAACAAACTAGAATTCACACAAAAGGAAAAGACTGAAGACTTCAAATCACACCACTTTGCTCAAAACCCTCCAGTGCTTCTCCATGCCAAAGTCCTCATACTGGCTGAGGGTCCCAAAACCTTCTGGCTGCCCACTACTGTCCTTGCTTTCTCTGCTCCAGACACTCAGGGCCCCTTTCCTGATCTCCCAACATGTCATGCATGCTCTGCTAAGGACTCTTGGACTAGCGGTACCCTCTGCCTTGAATATTCTTTTTTTTTGGTGAGGAAGACTGGCCCTGAGTTAACATCTGCTGCCAATCTTCCTCTTTTTGCTTGAGGAAGATTTTCTCTGAGCTAACATCTGTGCCAGTCTCCCTCTATTTTGTTTGTGGGATGCTGCTACTGCATGGCTTGATGAGTGGTGTGTAGGCCTGTGCCCAGGATCCAAACCTGCAAACTCCGGGCCGCCAAAGTGACATGCACGAACTTAACCACTACACCACCAGGCTGGCCCCATGCCTTGAATATTCTTTTCTCAAACATCCCCCTGGTCCACTGCCTTACCTTCTTGTTTTTCTATTTCATTGACTTTCACGCTAATCTTTATTATTAACTTTTTTCTGCTTACTTTGTGATAATGACTTCTTATTTAAGCCACTAAATGTGGGAATTATTTTATTACTTAGCAATAGATTGCCGAAATACAAAGTAAAATAGTTTCTCTACACACAAGCTACTTTAAGAGGTTCGAGGAGAAGTTTCAGTTAGCCCAGACATACCACTGGAGTCGAGAGTTGTTACGGTATTTGGCTGATATGCTGTGAGATCAGAAATCATACAATGTTAAAATGAGTAAAAACACATTTTGCTCAGAGAGCTGAAGTGACTTGTCTAAGATCACACAGCTAAGTAGGAGCAGATCTAGGAACAGAGCTGGAGCTTTCCTAACACTCAGCTCAGTGTACGTCATTTACTTGTTCTACAAATATTTACTGAGCACATTCTTTATGTGAGGCATTATGCCAGGAGCCGGGGATACAGAGATGGTCCTTGTCCTTAGAGAGGTTACATTCCATCAGATGACATACACCTTAAGCAACGAATTAGTTAATTTTTTGTTTGTTTAATTACAACTGTGATAAGAGCCATGAAGGGAAATAGGGTGTTTTGAGAGTATAAAATGAGAGGAAGGGGTTCTGAAATAGTCTGAGGAAAACAGAAAGAGACAGTTAAGCTAAATCCAAAAGATGAGTAAGAAGTAACTGAATGAAGAAGGGAATGGGGAACATTCCAGGCAGAAGTAAAGGCACAGATCCTCTCTACATCAACTGCTCCTCACGTGACATCGTGGTGGCCCCTAGTCTTCAATGCCTCGGTCAGTAAGATAACTAGGAGATAAGGATAGCAAGTGGAAACATATAGAAAAAAAGAAAGAGAGAGAGCGATCCAATACGAGTGGAGTTCTCCTGACTGAAAGATTTAACAGAGAAGTCAAGTAGTCCAAGAGAACATGTGACATCATGAAAACTGAAAAACGGAAAATATTTAAGCTGTTAACAAATGGTTGGGGTTATATACCCCCGAGAAGAAGGGTCTCACTAGGAAAATCTTGTACCTCCAATAATGTCTTTGCCCATTGCCTTCATTAGAGACACCTGCTGTACAAAGGCGCAGAGCCAGGAAGTGATGGCACCTCGGGGGCCTGGGGGAGGTAAGAGCTGCATGTTCAGTGTGAATTTCCCAGGTCACGCTCACTCCTCAGTGCTGCTAGTGTCTGTGAAGATGGCCCATCCAACTGCCTAACACTGCAGTGCTTTCGCCTCCTCACACTGGAAGCTTTCCTTCCACTCGATTCAGACCCCTGTGCCTATGGCATATCCTAGACTTGTCATTGGGCAGAAATGCTCAAACCCTCACATCATAAATTCTTACATTCCAAACTCTGAACACACCTTCCTAGCCGCTTAATCTTGCCACATGTCCTCTGTTTTGTGCTCATCACACAAGTTCTTCAATCTTAACAATATCTTTGGTCCATTGACACCTCCATTTTCTTCCAAACTATTTGTTCCTTTCTACCTTCAAGTCCTTTCTTATCATGCCTGGTCCCTTGTCTTCCTGTGACATCCATCTACTTCCATCTACATCGTCTTCTATTTGTGCTGTCTACTTCCCTGTTTTCACATCCAGGCTGAGGAGTGTTGAAGGAAATGATACCATAATACAGATCAGTGCCACAAAAATATCATGGTCTCTCAACGAAGCTGACAATCAATGCTGCTCCCATTCCCCACATTAGCCACACACTCCCCACATCAGACATTCACCAACCTTCTCGGTCACCTTGTCTACTTCGTCTCCCAGACGAAGATAAGAGAAGATAAGAGCCCACCACACCAGAGCCACACCTACTTCCTGCTCCTCCACTGTCAGATGTGCCTTCCTAGAAGTAGAGCCAGAGACAGGGACTCACATACAAGTGATTTATTGAGAGATGTTCTCAGGAGAAAACTGTAAGGAAGTGAGGGAGCAGGATGGCACAGAAGTTAAGATGTGGTTCCAGCTGAAGTCTATTCACAGCCTGATCCCACAGGAGGAGCATGAAGAGCACCACAGAATTGTCCACTATGAGGCAAGAGGGCCAGATTTTTGTACTTTCTTGTCAATCAGTCATTGGCTACAGGCCATCCCTGGGGGAAAGTACATAACCACCAGGCATTTTCTGCTCCTTTCAGCAAAAGGTAATTTTCCATCGTAGAGTGCAGCTGGGAGCTTTACAGCCAATATAACAGCCCGGGGTTGGGGACACTTGTCAATCAAGGGGGCCTGGGCACTCAGCAGCAGCATCCAGTCCCACAACTTTACCTACATTTATAGTCTTCCTCTCACTGCTGAACGCAGCGTCCCCCACCCACAACATGCTCCTAACCCACCGTCAACTACCACCACCGCGCCCATTACAATGTAGTTTAACCATCAGCTTAACTTCTTTCATAAGCTCCCAGACAGTGGGAGCCATTCATTCTTCTCAATACCCCTGCTGCCTAGCACATAGAAGAAAGCTGTTCTGAAGGAATGTTTTCCATTCATTAGTGGTTCTAGTCGCAGGAATTTCAAGTCAGGTGGGTAAGAGTTTCTTTAAAAACCAGAGCCTTCCACCCTTTGAATCAGATTGCATAGGTGACAAACTTACACTCTCCCTTCAGAGCTGACCTTGACCAATGACCTCCATTTGCCAAATTCTATACCTGGCATGTTGGGCGACCAAAGGCTACAACACAAGGACCAATGAGAGCGCCATGCAGAAGATACCACAAAGAGCCCCTCCTGCTACTCATCTTTGGGATAAATAACTAAAAAGCCAGGGTGTGTGGCTGCTCTTGAATTACCAATATTTTTTGGGCTGGGGACATCCCCTCATCATTACGCACCTACCTCAGCCATTTCTCATGCCACGTGTGTGTCAGTAGCAGCATGCTCTGTCTTTTTCTCGTTCATTCTCTTGCTACTTTTAACATAAGGGCCTTGTGCTCTGGAATTCATCTGGGAGAGGCCTCCTCCATTTCTCCAGCTCAGCAGTCCTCTCACTTCATGGGAAAGCACAGTTACCCAAGCCAGAGGTGTTAAGTGATCTTGTTTGACAAACAGGAACAAACCTGGCTTTACACAATGTTGATTCCACCTCCAAAGTACTACAGGCAGCTCGCTACACACCAGGGTAGAAACCAAGTGCAATGTCATCCTTCTATTTGCTGTGAAGACTCCTGCTTCTTACTTCTTTAAAGATATGCTCTGTGGGCAAAGAGTGTACAGACAACTAATGACGAGCGCAAATAAAATCTGGAAGGGCCCAGAAATTTAGAAAAGAATTTGAGAAATTTGGCAATCGTTTTTCTATTGAGAAATAGCTAGTCCACAAGGGAAAAAAATCAATCGATGCCACACACCAGCAGAAATCAATTTAATTAGGGAGGGGGCAGTGAGCATGGAGAAGAAGAAAAGTAAACAAGGGCCAACCCACTCATTTCAAAATTCAGAACAAGGAACATAAAAAGGATGTCAACCTACAGCCTAAAGTAAAAAGTTAATATTTTCATGTTTGTTACAGCCAAGTAAAGGTGAAAAAGGGAGAGAGGGTAGAAGACATGTTCAAGGACAAGTGAAGAAAAAAAGGGAGAGGCCTCTCTTCTCCTCCAGTTTCTTTTTTTTTCTTTTTTTAAAGATTGGCACCTGAGCTAACATCTGTTGCCAGTCTTTTTTCCTTCTTCTTCTTCTTCTTCTTCTCCCCAAAGCCCCCCAGTACATAGTTGTATATATTCTAGTTGCTGGTCCTTCTTGTTGTGCTATGTGGGATGCCACCTCAGCGTGGCCTGATGAGTGGTGCTAGGTCCACGCCCAGGATCCGAGCTGGCGAACCCCTGGGCCACCAAAGCAGAGCATGCAAACTTAACCACTTGGCCATGGGGCTGGCCCCTCCTCTAGTTTCTGACATATACCACAGTCTTCCTATTTCCCCCAGCTTTGGCTGAACCCACTCAGCTTCCTGCCAGGACATCAGATCTATCAAACCTACAGAATCCTCCAGAAGCTCCTCATTTACCCTTTCTTGAGCAACTTAGGCTGATGCCATTACCATCAACTATTCCTCCTAGAATTAGGTTGCCAGATTTAACAAATACAAAATACAAGGACTCCTAGTTAAATTTTTATTTCAAATAGATAATTAATAATTTGTTAATGTAAGTATGCCCCATGCAATACTTGGGACATACTTATACTAAACAAAAATAAAACAAACTAAAATTCTTGTTTACCTGAAATTCAAATTTAATCAGGTATCCTGTATTTTATCTGGCATTTCCACCCAGAATCCCACCATCAGAACCAAATTTTGTTGGGATTAAACCTCTAGCAAGATTCTTATTTGTTTTCCGGTGTGTTCTCTCAGAGAGGTGCATAGGGAAGACCCACGGCCCACACTACCCGTCACGTGGAACACAGGAATCTGTGCCGACGGGAGGAGAAATTCCAAGCCCACGTGGGCAGGATCTAACACATGATTTAGGCAAACATTTTCATTGACAAATATGGAAGCTCAGAAAGATTAAGTGATTTTCGGAAAGATTAAAAGATTAAACTGCCTGGGTGGCAGTTATTAATACAGAGTCAGGACTAGAATCTATGTTTTCTTCCTTCCTCTCTCACAAGAATTTTCTTATCATAAATTTTATATATAACACACAAAACTTCAGGAGGCAGATGGTGAAGCGGGTACTAAATTCTAAAATAGTTTGTGAACTAAAATAGTTTTGTGAACTTACATAGTTTTGTGAACTTAAAAATGAGTAAAAAAGGAGTGTGATAAAGTGTTGGCTTTTGTGAAATGTAACTTATAAAATACCTTTTGAATCTCATTTTGAAATTCTGCAATCAAGTACTCTTCAATCAGTCTTCAGACCTTCCAAATGCGTACTTGCTCCAGTTCAAAATCTCCCCAAAGCAGGCTAACTCTGGTTAGTGCACATCCATCACAGGCCCAAACATGCCTCCTTGCCAGTGACACCAACAAACGCTAGGTGGGAGGAAGCAAATGGAAAAAGCAGCAGTTCTGAAAGAAGAAAATGCTTCCTTCGCCTGGTTTGTACCTAAGGGCTGTGGGAATGCCTCAATTTACTAGGGAGCCCTGTTGTCATTTCAGAAGCACATTGCAACACTGAACCCTAACAGGGACTCTCACCTAGCAGCAAACTGGGCCAAAGATCTGAGCCAGGCTGTCGGACCTTTAGAGATTTATGTTAAAAGGCCCTAATTTTCTAGAAATAGTATCCAAAGTGCATTCTCCTTTTTAGGAACTCCTTCTATTTTGGAGGCTTCAGTGGACAATTCTGATGATCACTCCCCATACGGTGTTTTTCCAAAACTAATGTCTACAAGAGAAAATATAGCCAGACTCGAATCCCAGGGTGATCTGGGACCCGCATAAAGTCTACGACGGTTTGGATGCTCTGGCTCCAAATAATGCAATACCCGTCTAAAAGTGGCTTGAACAATGGGAGTTCACTTTTTTCGCATGACAATCAAGAGACGGATAGTCCTGGTGTTGTTTCAGGGGCTCCTCACTGTCCGGGCTCTGAGTCAACTTCCTACCTGTTTTCTTGGCCTCTGCCTCAAGACCACAAGATGACTGCAGCTGCTCCCAATACAATAAACTTGCATTTGAAACCCAAAGCAGAAAGAGATTTTTCTTACTAGACTTTTTATCATGAGAGAGAAAATCTTTCCTAGAAACCCCCAGCAGGTATCGACTTGTGTCCCATGACCAGAGCTCAGACCAGTCTCATGACCGGTCTCAGACCAGTCACATGCAAGGGAGTCTAGGAAAGCAAGAATCCAGAATTTTTAGCTTCCACGTAGTGAGAAAAAAAGGTTCTTACAGCAAGGAAAGAACTGCCACACTTCTCCCCAGCTTGTATACATCGCACATTAGTGTCCTGCCATCACCCCAGGCCCAAAACATCACCACAGGCATGAAAGTCTTTCCAAACTGGCTTACCTCCTGCTTTCTCTATTTCCATTCAAGATGCCCGCAATTTTCCTCTCACTCCTCTGGAGACCCCAGATTCATCTTGGACTCCTTCCTTTTCCTAATTCCCATAACCACAGTCTCCATGGCTCAAGAACATCAGCCCTTCTCAAGGAGTCTTCTCTCTCTCCTCTCCTTTCGGTTCTGAGTGTATTAATTCAGACTCATCACTTCACAGCCAGACTAACGTGCAAAAGCCACCAAACCATTCTGCCCTCATCCCAGACACCGCTTTTTCATGTTTCCTGTTCAGAAAGCTTTCAAGGATTCCCCCATTAGCCACAGAAGATATTTCAAAACCTTTAGCCTAATTCTTAAAGTCAGCCACAATGGGCTGCAGTGGTTAAGAAAGCACACTTTGTAATTAAACAACTCGCTTGAAGTTTGGCTACTTAACTCTCCAAGACTCAGTTTACTCATTCATAAAATGGAAGTGACAATAACACACAGCACACATGTTGAGTGTCAATAATTTATTGTCAATAATATTATTTTTCCTGTTGTTCTTAAGTAGCAGGCACTCTGCTATATATGAGGATGTCTGGGTGGGTAATATATATAAATGGTGTCTGTCCTCATTAAGTTGATTTCAGTTGCTGAAGTAAACCAACTCTTTCATCGGCTGAATGCACCTCTAATTCGCCGCTCAATATCCATTTTATAAACTGATTCTTTGTCTTTCTCTCCGTGACTAAGGAGAGTCCCAAGAGGAGCGCCATTTTTGGCCATGCTCGTTCTTGGAGAAAGCTTCCTCCAAAATCCTCAA
The DNA here is from genome assembly GCF_041296235.1 of Equus asinus. Classification (NCBI taxonomy): domain Eukaryota; kingdom Metazoa; phylum Chordata; class Mammalia; order Perissodactyla; family Equidae; genus Equus; species Equus asinus. Next base: position 101,863,608 of record NC_091792.1, read on the forward strand.
ACTTCACTTTGTCCTCAAAAAGACTCCATTTACTCTGAGGCCATAAACCCTGGCTCATGTCTTTGAAAGCGCACTGTGCTTCCAGAACTGTTAACAGTATTTATCTTCATCTGACTTCTGTGCAGGTTCAAAAAGCAGAAATGAAACATAGTGGCTCTTTGTTTCCTTATACCACAGTTAGACTGTTCCTGTAAATTTTAAGCACCGGAGATTAAAAATCAGACCAGGGATTAAATGGACACAAATTACATTCTTCTCACTTTGCTGTGATCTTGTGACTTAGCTTTTTCGTCTTCAAATTTTGACTCCTCTTACTTTGACTCTTTTACCAGTTTCCACAAACCAGCCATAATAAAAGACCACATTCTGTAGGGGTACTCATTCTCTGTTTAAAAAATAATAGTAAAAGGAAAAGAAAGTCTCTTCAACAAATGGTGCTGGGAAAACTGGACAGCCACATGGGAAAGATTGAAAATTGACCATTCTTTTTCACCACACACCAAAATAAACTCAAAATGGATCAAAGACTTAAAGATTAGGCCTGAGACAATAAGTCTTTTGGAAGAGAATATAGGCAGTACACTCTTTGACATCAGTTTCAAAAGAATCTTTTTGGACACTGTAACTCCTCAGTTGAGGGAAACAATAGAAAGAATAAACAAATGGGACTTCATCAGACTAAAGAGCTTCTTCAAGGCAAGGGAAAACAGGATTGAAACAAAAAAACAGCTCACTAATTGGGAAAAAATATTTACAAGCCACTTATCTGACAAAGGGTTAATCTCCATAATATACAAAGAACTCACACTGATTAGCAACAAAAAAACAAACAACCCGATCAAAAAACGGGCAGAGGACATGAACAGACATTTCTCAAAAGAAGATATGAATATGGCCAATAGACACATGAAAAGATGTTCATGATCGGGGCTGGCCCCGTGGCCGAGTGGTTAAGTTCGCGCGCTCCGCAGCAGGCGGCCCAGTGTTTCGTTAGTTCGAATCCTGGGCGCGGACATGGCACTGCTCATCAGACCACGCTGAGGCAGCGTCCCACATGCCACAACTAGAAGAACCCACAACGAAGAATACACAACTGTGTGCTGGGGGGCTTTGGGGAGAAAAAGGAAAAAATAAAAAATCTTTTAAAAAAAAAAAAAAGATGTTCATGATCGCTAATCATCAGGGAAATGCAAATCAAAACTACACTAAGATATCACCTTACACCCGTTAGATTGGCAAAAACATCCAAAACCAAGAGTGACAAATGTTGGAGAGGATGTGGAGAAAAAGGAACCCTCATACACTGTTGGTGGGAATGCAAACTGGTACAGCCACTATGGAAAACAGTATGGAGATTTCTCAAAAAGTTAAAAATAGAAATACCCTATGACCCAGCCATCCCATTACTGGGTATCTATCCTAAGAACCTGATATCAGAAATCTCAAGAGTCCGTTGCACCCCTATGTTCATCGCAGCATTATTTACAATAGCCAAGACGTGGAACCAGCCTACATGCCCAGAAACTGATGATTGGATAAAGGAGATGTGGTATATATACACAATGGAATACTACTCAGCCATAAAAAAAGACAAAATTGGCCCATTCACAACAACGTGGATGGACCTCGAAGGTATTATGTTAAGCGAAATAAGCCAGTCAGAGAAAGACAAACTCTATATGACTCCACTCATAGGTGGAAGTTAGTATATTGATAAGGAGATCTGATCGGTGGTTACCAGGAAAAAGGGGGGGTGGGGGGAGGGCACAGAGGGGGAAGTGGTGTACCCACAACATGACTAACAAAAATGTACAACTGAACTCTCACAAGGTTGTAATCTATCATAACATTAATAAAAAAATAAAATAAAATAATAGTAAAAGGTATATCTCAAAGATAAGCAAGATCTGTACCCTACTGATACCTTCCAGCCACAAAAGACTTTCATGTAACTAATGCTTCTATTGCCCTCCGAAATTATCCAAGCACTGAAAGGCCAGGACAACGCCTCAGTTCACCAGTTCATTTTGGCAAAGTGCTGGTCGAGAGCTGAGCCCTGCCCTCCTTCCTTCCTCCAGAGCTTGGGTCAGAGGCAGGCATGAGAGTTTCTCCATGTTTCCTGTTAGGGGTACTGACTCTGGACCTAGACCACCTGAGTTCAAATCATGGCTATGTGACCTTGAGCAAGTTCTTTAACTTACTTGTGCCTGAGTTCCCTCATCTAAATTAAGGATAAAAACTGGCTGACCCCATAGGATCGGGAGAATCACGTCACTTAATACAGGTAGCGTGCTTAGGGCGCCGCCTGACGTAGGACTAAGTGCTATGTAGGTGTGAGCTGCTCTTGTCACTAATACTCTTTCCCTTGGCTTGGCCACCAGTCAACAGTCTTCATGGCTTGCTGGAACACTTCCTCAACATTCCTCCAAAGCTCTCTATTCAAAACCTCAGGCCAGCCTATGAATCAACCAATTTCATTCTGTGGAAAAGAGTCCAAGAAGAATAAATGGGGAATGTTGGATACGGTGGGGCTCATGCTTTATCAGGCTCTAAAGAAATCTGGACAATAGAAATGCAAACTGCTCTGCTTAAGAGGGAGTCCATATTTTATCCCTCATCAATGACACAATGTTCTCCTTAAAAGTCAAACAGCATCCCTCTCACTGCCTACTCTTTAGAACCTCCTGCTCAAATATACACGCCACCAAGAAAATTGTTAATGTTTGTACAGTTCAAATAGCTTTGGCTCATTAAAAATCAGACTTTTGACAAGTCCATTAATCCTAGGATTTCCACTCTAAGGTAATGTTCACTTTGCAAAGTCATAACCAGAGCACCTATGTATAAAGTGACTCTTATGATAAAAATATGGTCTGTTTGGGGGCTGACCCAGTGGCACAGCAGTTAAGTTCGCACGTTCTACTTCGGCAGCCTGGGGTTTGCCGGTTCGGAGGCGGGGTGCGGACTTGGCACTGCTTGGCAAGCCATGCTGTGGTAGGTGTCCCACATATAAAGTAGAGGAAGATGGGCACAGATGTTAGCTCAGGGCCAGTCTTCCTCAGCACAAAAAAAAAAAGAAAAAGAAGAGGCTTGGCAGCAGATGTTAGTTCAAGGCCAATCTTCCTAAAAAAGAAAAATATGGTCTGTTTGTAAAAATCTTTCTGGTGGTCTTTATTCTCAGTTAGTGACCTTCTCTTTTAAAAAAATAGTGCTATAATTTATAAAGTTAAACAATTTGTCTCCAATACTGTAACTTCTTTTTACCATCCTTAATAGTATCTCTAATAGCACAATCCTAGAAGCTAAGAATAGGTTGAAAGAAGCAGACTGCAACTTCTTCATAGTTTCAGGATAAACAACACAATTTATAAGGCACATAAAAACCATGATGACATACATATTAAAAGTTCTTTTCACTTAAAGACTATAAAAATACTTTGGCTGAATTATCTGTGTTTCAGGTCTCTCAGCTCAGTAAGTGGCACTAATGAAAAGCAAAAAGGCCAAAAGAAAGAAGGATGGCAAGGAACTAAGAGCAAAGGCCTTAGAATAATCTGCAGTTAGCTCCATCCATCCTTTGAGAGTTGACTAATGGAAACAGGGGGCCTCTGTTTCCACTCTATAGTTCCAATTCGTGGTGAATACTGTCTGTGTTCCAAGTGCAGTAGCAAAATAATAAATCAGAGTGAATTCAACGTAAGGATGACCCCATTCAGAGAGACTAAACTTTTAGTACAATTCAATTTTCTTTGGTTTACCTACTGGTTCACAACATGGGTCGGGGTTTGGCCTGGAAGGTCAGTGCAGAACCAAGAAGTACCAGCCAAGCCAGACACATACCATTAATAAGATAACTTTTAATATAGTTGTTAATAATGGAGAGATTGCTAAATTAAAAATTGCCTTTCTCCCCAGCAATTCTACTCCTAGGTGTATATCCAAGAGAATTGAAGATATATGTCCACACAATCTGTGCATGAATGTTCATAACAGCGTTATTCATAATAGCCAAAAAGTGGAAATAACTCAGATATCCACTAACTGATGAATGGATAAGTAAAATGTCTTGTATCCATATAATGGAACACAATTTGGCAATAAAGAGAAATGAAGTAGTGATACATGCTAAACAGTGGATGAACCTTGAAAACCTTATGCTAAGTGAGAGAGTCAGTCACAAGAGGTCACAGAATGTATGGTTCCATTTATAGGAGATGTCCAGAGCAGTCTAATCTACAGGGACAGAAAGTACCTTCGTGGTTGCCAGGAGCTGGGGGAAGGAGGGAGCAGGGAGTGACTATTACTGGGTATGGGGTTTTTGTGGGGACAGTGATGAAAAGTTTTAAAATTGATTGTGGTAATGGTTGCACTACTCCATAAATGCACTAAACATCATTGACTTGTATACTTCAAATGGGTGAATTTTATGATACATGAATTATATTTCAATAAAGCTGGGTTTTTTTAAGTTGCTTTTCTCTCATTTCTTCAAATAGATATTTATGAAGTAGTTACTCAGTACAAATTACAGGGTTAATGGTGAAGTATATAAGATACACAGTAGACCTTTGTCCTTCACAAGGGATGATTCTGGAAACCTTTCCAAATCACCAAATAAATGATCGCTACTAGGGCTGAGACATTGCACAACCACAGGGAGTGTCATTCATTTTGGAATCTATGTGAATGGTGTTCCCAGGAGTCAGGCAGAGCAAAATCTCATGGCCATACGAGGCGGTCCTGGCTACCACTAAGACACGAACATGTGGCTTTCTTTCCTGGAACTCCCCCGGCCCATTACCACCAAAGAACCAACTCTTCTTTTTTTCACTTTGCAAAAATTATTGAATATGTGCCAGTGGATTGGGATGCAGATGGTGGTTGGTGAGCCAGGCTATATGGCTTATTCCCCACTGGCACTGCCAGCACTCATGAGAATCTACAAGGAAATGTTCCACGATCAATCCTACTGCCTGGACTCCACCTCATTCAAATATTTATGAAAGAGATGCCAATCCATCATGTGGTTCTAAATTGTCAATCTTATTTACAGGCAAATAATCATTTTCTGCATATTTTAAACATCTTTTTCAAAATATACTAATTGCCATCCACTGTTTACTCTGGTTTTTTGAATTGCCAATTAAATATACAACTGTCTGTGCTTTTGAAGTAAATATAGTTAGCAATGCAAATACTTATGCTTATTGATCAAACACATTTGTGTTCACTTCCATCCCAACCCACAGAGATGGAAGCTGTTGATCTTTAAGCAAATGGCACTGCACACACATTTTCTTCTGTAAGTCAGAGAGAGTGGGAAGCAACTAGTCATATCCGTAAAAGAACATCTGTGTCTGTGTAAGGGGTGGGAAAGCAGAAAAAATGGAAATGACCAAACTGCAACCATGTTAGTATCTGTGCGCGTGGATCATATGACCATGCAGGACTAATTCCCCAAAATCATTTGTTCTATTTAGTTTTTTGAAAAAAACATTTAATTATGATGATATACTTCAGACATATAAGGCATAAAGAATAATGAAGCATCCCCACGTCTACTACCACCCTACATAAGCAATAAATACACTTGGAGCCCCTGATCCCATTATTCTCTCCGCTATTTATTTTCAAATGATTTGGGAAAGGACAAAAAGGATCCTTTTCAGGAACTGCAGGACAAAAGATGAGTCCAACATTCTGTAAAGATACTGCCGTTTACAGTCTGATATAAAGGGGCTACCTGACGAGAGCCAACTCCACTCCGCCAGATCCATTCTGCAGGATGCCTCAGATACTCACTACTCCCTCTTTTTTTTTTTTTTCCTCCAACGAACTTCATTTTTTATTAGTGTGACCATTTGTATCAACTTGAATAATTCAATCCTATGAATCCTCGTGTACAAACTGAAAAATGGAGCAGGCTGTAGATATTTGCAAAATTTGTTCTCAAATTCTTAGTTTCATGTTGATTTTGAAGATGCTGATACATGTGATCAGACAAAACACCAACAGTTAAGAGGCAGTATACATCGTCCTACCTTTTAGAAACATTCTTAAAAAATATTAACTGTGATTTTTTAAAAGTCTGCACAATTTGAACCAATGCATCTCAAATCAAACTCGCAAAAACAGACTTTAAAAAACAGACCATTTCTCCTCCAAGTCTTTTTGTTTGTTAAAGAATAGCACCTGAGCTACCTACTGTTGTCAATCTTCTTTTTGTTCCCAAATCACCCCAGTACATAGTTGTATATTTTAGTTGTGGGTCCTTCCACTTGTGGAAAGTCTTTTTGAGAACGCAATATCAATGCAATGCAACGCAAATCAGAACATCTAATTAATAAAATTAACAAACCAAAGTAATCTTGTTACATAAATTAACCCATTTATTACAGGCCCAGCAATGTTTCAAACGGCGGAGCTTCTACTGGTCTTTCAATTCCTTCAGTCTTCTGATGGCGGACTTTACTGTGACGGCAGAAGTGGTATTGTAGGTCCAGGCGCCGCCGGCCACCGTCTTCATGCAGGAGCCGCAGTGCCAGATGCCTACCGCGCGCCGCTTCATCTTCGTCTTCCCGCAGAAGGAGCACGTGTACTTGGCGTGCTGGCTGATCTCAATCTTCTTCACCGTCTTCCTCAGGGAGGCGCCATACCGCGTGCCGTACTTGCCGACCTTCTTGGTGCGTTTGGCCATCCTGCCGCGAACTAGGTCCCAGCCCAAAGAGCTCACTACTCCCTCTTTTATGCCACAGCAGCAGAGCCTCCATACAGAGGTAAAGAAACATACCTCACCTCTTCATAACTGATAGGTTCATGAGCACAGCATGAATGCCTATATCTCTGAATGTTTATTTCTGAAACAAAATGTTATAAGCAACTAAACACAGACCTCTTCTCTCATAAATGTCCTATAAATTTATCTATTTATCTTTAGGGAAAAAAATATTCAATTAGGAACTTATCTACTTTCCAAACCTTCTTACTAACTCTGGCCAAAGAGAACTTTAAATCCTCTTTTTCACGTGGACAAAATAGCCCAGACCGGCCCAGTGTCTTAGTGGTTAAGTTCGTGCACTCCACTTCAGTGGCCCAGGGTTTGAGGGTCTGGATCCCTGGCACAGACTTACACACCGCTCATCAGCTCACACTGTGGTGGTATCCCACATACAAAATTGAAGAAGATTGGCACAGACACTAGCTCAAGGACAATCTTCCTCAAGCAAAAAAGAGGAAGATTGGCTAAGATCTGTTGCCAATCTTCCTCACCAAAAAAATAAATAAATAAATAAAGCCCAGACCCCAGGCTATTGCAGGCAGCCAGTGTCAGTGAGAGGCAGGAAGATGAGGACGTAAGGTAGGGGGAGTAAGAGACGGTTGACCCCTAATTCAGCACCTCAACTCCTGAATCCAGAGAACACACAGGACATTGAAACAATATGGAAAGTTGACTATACTGGGTTTCCTATATGGTCTGAGAAGGCAATGAATTCTTCTATCATCTAATATTTACTGTGAATTTGTTTCTTGCATTAGATTCTATCTCCTAACAGAGACCTGAGGGACTAGCCCTAGGACGGTTATGTTTGGTAAGAGGAGTAGAGAAGAATGGATAGCTTTAGTGCTTTCTCCATTTGATAGGCCTGGCTGGGCATCATGAGAACTTGGGTCCTAGAGAGGGAAGTGGGGGAGGGGAGGAGGGAGACAAAAGGGCTGGCCCTGGCCGTTTTCTCAAATGTCAGGCCCACCGCCCAGGCTCTGAAACTTAGATTATAATCACAGCCCTCTTATTTTCTGCTAACAGATGTTGAATCCCTGAGTCACTACATCGTGACCACATCCTTGCAATCTGAGTAAAATCCCTGGTATTAGAAAGAAAAGAAAGTTGAAAGCCTGCTCCTGCTGAACCATAATCAACTCTCTCAAGACCTATTTTTTAATTTGCTTTTTGTTTCATGTCATCTTTCTATATTCCCTGTTTATATGAGCGTAGCGTTCCCTTGACATAAAAGAAAATGCTAAGTAAAGATGTGGACAGAAAAAGAAACATCCTGCACACCTCATGTGTTCTTTACCACATATTTATATCTTACTTCTTTCCAAAAACACCTATGGATGACTCTATAAGAAAGAAATACACACACACACATATATATATACACTCAAATATATATTGATCATGCAAACCATATATACAGATGTGATAAAGTAGAAAGAAAAAATCATGCCAATGATTTAAATTAATACAGTCACTGGAACTGAGCATTAAGAATAGCTTTGAGCCTCCAGACAATGCAGGCAAAGACGGAAAAACAAGTTATGCATAGTCTTGCAGCAATGGGCAACGATCTGAGTTTACCTAAGGGGGGCTGTTCTTTTCTCTTACGACACATCAAGTTAAACCAAATCTTATTTAGTTTAAGAAATGTTGTTTCCAGTCTCTCCGTCTTATTTCAGCCATTTGAACTAGTTAAGATATATTTCATGAACATTCTCTTATATCTTTAATCCTTAATTATTTCTCCAAACCATAGGAACTCCAGATTCACAGAAATTGCAGTCGAGCCTATTCCAGCTCACCAGCAGACACACACATCATAGACACCCATAACACGTTCCCAGAAGCATTATCTTAATGCAATAGGTTATACACGGAGGATTAAGAGATGAAAGGAGAGGCTGCATATCCTACTTCTTAATCTTCTGCCATTTCTGCTTAAGAAAAAGAAAGACATTTCAGTAAACTAAAAAAAAAAAACACACACACATAGTAAATATCTAAGACAGGTTATACAGTCAGATCTTTAGAAATTAAGTAAAGTCCATAACCAAATAGGCCCACAGACTTATTTGCAGCTCTTTAACCAATAAACAGAAAAATAGAAGGACTCGGCTAAAAAACCCAATGTCTAGAGATGAATTGGATTTTGTTGCCACTAAGCTGGTTTACAAGAAATGCAGTAATCTGATGCTCAGTGGCCAAGTCTCTTTAATCATGGATGGATCAGCATTTAGAAAACTATAGAAAACAGATCCTAGGCCAGACCTTCAGTCTTTAGTGAGGTCATACAATTGAAGCAAATGGCTTTGAGAGTCTAGGAAAAGAGTAGACAGATCATCCCCCCTTGCTTCTCTAACCTAATTAGGTAGCGACTCCTCCAAAACAAAGAGTTTTCAAATTACTCTAAAAAATTGCTGCCTGATTCAGATGCCAGGTCCCCCAACCAAAATCTCATTTTCCCGTATATGCTAGTACTCAGTATACTGCCTGACTCATAGAAATATTCTGCTGGCACAGCTGCCCTAAGATTGTTTTGTATATCCACGCAGTTCAACAGGTTTAAATTAAATAAAATAGAATTGTAATACAGGCAAGATTGTTTCATGTGAATTCTAGAATGAAGAGTTTTTTTTCGAACAGTACTGTTTTGTGTTGATTAAAACACATGGATCCCAGGAAGTTGTAGAAAACACTAGAAGAACTCACTACTGAATGTTTCCTCATTCACTGTAAATTTTTTTCCCACCATGGAATATTAGATTAAATAAAGCTGGTGTGAACAATGAATTTGCAGTTCACTGAACCTTTACTGAGTTAATTTTACTGAACCTGTCCTTCTGAACAACTGTGTGGAGAAAGTTAAGTGCTGTGTATAAATTCAAGTGATTTGCTTTGAATTTCTTAACATTCTAGTTCAGCCTGTAGTTTGCAATCCAAAAAGCCAAAACTTGCTTTATAAGCTTTCAAAATGTTCAGTATACTCAAAGAACAATGTGGGAAGCAGATTTTACATATCTTCTGCATTTAATATTTTATTTTATAATATAGTTATCAAAGCTTCCAAATACTAATTTGATCATATTTCTAAAAATTCTGTAAATAGTTAACTCTTCAACTAAAGTAGAAATTGACTATGGTAAAATACAGAGTAAAAAAGTCCTTTGTCTCTGACCCAGGAGTCTTATGTCTTCTATCAGCATCCATGAAACTGTGGCAGGCTAACCTGTTAGCTTGCTAGTGGGGTAAATTCTCAGATCCTTCACAGTTCTTGACAACTGTCATCCAATTAACATAACATATGTGTCCTGATGAGACCTGGATTGATACACTAACATATTTTCCCTTTCTTGTTCTCCAAATCAGGCATATGTGTTAGGGAACATGACAAAAATCTCACTTTCATCTTCTAATTTTATCAATCACTTCTTTCCTATGAAAGTCATGCCTCTATATATCCACCATATTTATATTATTATGAAGGTTTATATAATTCAATTTACCAGGCTAATATGATCAAGCCCTTCGGGGGACAATTTCTAAAATTATATATATTCCCTAACACAAAACTGAAATGCCAAGGACAAACTTACTTGTACCCTCTAATACAAAATCTAGGAAAGATGCAGAGATGGTAATGAAAACGATGCTGGACTAAATTTTCTGAACCAAACTCTAATCACATTGTCTACTTTCTCAATAACCTTTAGTGGTTCTCCACTCCAGCAATGGAAGCCCTTTATAGTTTGATTCAAATTTATATTTTCAAATTTATTTCCTGCTACTTTCTTTATACACTTTACAATTTAGTTATATATAACCATTACAAAGCATGAAACTGTCCTATACTTTATATTTATTTTATTGAGATATAATTCACCTACTGTGCTATTTACCTTATTAGAGTATATAGGTCTGTGGTTTTTAGTATATTCACAGTGTTTTACAACCATTACCACTATCTAATTTCATAACATTTTTTATTACCCCAAAAAGAAGTTCTGTGCTCACTAGTAGTCACTCTCTAATGCGCCCTCCCCACAGCCCTCGGCAACTACTAATCTACTTTCTGTTTCTATGGATTTGCCTATTCTGGACATTCCGTACAAATGGAATCATACGATGTGTGGCCTTTTGCAAGTGGTTCTCTCACTTAGCATGATGTTGTCAAGGTTCCTCCACGTTGTAGCAGGAATCAGTACTTCGTTCTTTTGTATGACTGAATAATGTTCAATTGTGTGGATATACCATAATTTTGTTTATCCACCAGTTGATGAATATTGGGATTTTTTCCCCACTTTTGATTATTATGAATAGTGTTATAAATATTCATGTACAATTTTTTGTGTGGACATACATTTTTATTTCCCTTGGGTACATACCTAGGAGTGGAATTTCTAGGTCATGTGGTAACTCTATGTTTAACTTTTTGAGGAGTTACCCACTTGTTTTCCAAAGTGGCTACACCATTTTATATTCCCACAAGTATGAGGATTCCAATTTCTCCACATCCTTGTCAACACTTGTTATTGTCTGTCTTTTTCATTATAGCCATCCTAGTGGGTGTGAAGCGGTACCTCATTGTGGTTTTGATTTGCATTTCTCTGACAACTAAGGATGTTGAGTATCTTTTCATGTGCTTGTTGGCCATTTGTATCTCTTTTTTGAAGAAATGTCTAACCAAATCTTTTGCTCATTATTAATGGGTTTGTCTCTTTTCCTCGTTAAGTTGTAAGAGTTCTTTCTTCTTTTCTTTTCTCTTTTTAATTTTAGCTTTATTGACGTATAATTGGCCAATGTAATAGTTCTTTACATATTCTAGATACTAAACCCTTATCAGATACATGATTTGAAAATATTTCTCCCATTCTGCATGTTGTCTTTTCACTTTCTTAATAGTGCCCTTTGAAGCAAAAGTTTTAATTTTGATAAAACCAATTTATCTATTTTTTTTCTTTGGTTGCTTGTGCTTTGGGTGCCATATCCAAGAAACCATTCCCCAATGCAAGGTCAGGAACATCCCATAATTTTTTAAAATTTAGATATATAATTCATATACCATACTTAAAGACTTTTTATTCTGAATATAACATTTACACCAAAAAGTACACCCAACATAAATGCATAACTTAATTAATTATTATAGAACCATCACCCAGGTCAAGAAACAGATTGTTGCCAGATCCCCAGAAGCCTTCCACCAGCGCCCCACCACTGCTTCCCAATCATAACACCCTCTCACCTGCATGACAAGATCGTGGTTCTTGAAGGCAAGTCCCAAGTTAGATCCTTGTTTGTTAGATCCTACAGCATTTATTACAGTATTTGATACAATATTTGATAGTAAATATTGTTAAATGAAGAACAAAGAATGGAAAGTCAGTTAACTTTACTATCTAGTAGCGTTTCCTGTAAATTTTTGATTGGCAAAGAGGTTTAAGTTATTGCACAAAGCTGTGTTTCTCAATCTGTTTTTGTTTTTTGTGTGTTTGTTTTGTCCCAATCCACCTGAGGCGTATGACACATTTTGATCAATTAATGGCTCACTCGAGGTAGGGGAAGGAAAATAATAACATTAATAATAAAATTGCTTGTATTTATCTATTGCATGCTTACCATACACCTGAAACTGTGCCAAGCATTATATCAGTCAATCTTCACAACACCCTTAATGAGATAAGTCTATTTTTATATCCCCCTTCTCCCCTCCCCACCCCCCTCCTTCTTTTATTTTTACCAACAGAAGCACTAAGGCTTACCAAGGCTATGTAACACGCTACTAACAAACAGCAGAGACAGGATGCAAGTCTAAGCAGTCTGACTCCAGAGCCTACATGATACAACCCTCAGCTCTTCCCAGGTAATTCTGATGCCCGAGGTACCTGAGAGCTGCCCTTAAATCTGTTTAGGTAAAAAGATGCTCACTGGATCTCTGGTGTCTCTTTCAGGTGGTCTTTTAGATGTCCGAGCCTGGGAACAGTAAGTGTTCCATAAATGATGTTTATTATAACACATTTTCTTGTGGTTGGATATTGGACCCATTCTTGATGCATTCATGTGTCACCTTCTGACTGGGTTAGCAGGCTTCATGGGTTTTAGGACTGAGAAACGTCCCTCCCACTTTAGGAAACATTCCAACCATCTCTGCTTTCAGATTTGCTACATAAGGGGAAGCATGTGGCCATAAAGAAAGATGGAACTAGTACTATATATAAGAGATAGTTACCTTCAGGTATCCTTAGAGCTGTGTGATTCCATAAAAAGATACCCATAGTAGATTAAGGGTTACTCAGAGGTGCTTTCTTTGGTCAAGAAATTCACCCCTTCTTTTTCGGTATGAAGATAAGTAACTTTTCACAACAAAAGTGGAATTGGGTATTATAAAGTAGTGACTGCACACACACACACCCCTTCCACCTCTTCCCCTTAAAAAGGCACCAACACAGCACAAGATAGGACCTTGATACCCTTGGCAAATTTTTGGACCAGCTTTTAGCGGGAGAATAACCAAGACTTGACTACAGAACTCTCCATTTACATCACTACTTTCTATTTACAGCCTTAGTGACAGGCTCTCATCTGATCATAGGGTATTTGTCTCATTTATGCATGTATTAGATGAATTAAATTCTGCTTGAAATGCGGTATGCTAAATTGCCCATGGTTGGCTTGGTGTAAGCACTCTAATAATATAATGAATTCAGCTTGAGCCTAGAGAACACATCCTTGGCAAAAGCCTTCTTGGCATTTTCAGCCTCATTCATTAAGTGGGGATACATTTTCTAAGAGCTTCATTAGCAGTTGAAGGTGGGAACAATCTATTAGGCCATGCAATTATCCTTTGATAGCCAGGTCAGTGCTGTTCCAGACACTGTTCTATAAAATGTGGCAATGCAGCCACAGTTTGCAGCTCTGTGAAAAACTCTCACCCCATCAAAAGAGGCCATTTTAAAAAATTTCAACTTACACTGATTGTATGTCAGTTTTTCTTTTTATCCTTGGGTTTTTCTTAATACTTATTTTGCTATCCAAAAGTGCTCTCTAATTTGTGGTTAAGTTTATTTTAGCTCTGACAGTAACTTGCTTTCCAAGCACTGTATCTAAAGGGTTGTTCCACAGAGTAGAGTGAATAACATATTCTGTCTCTTGAGAACTGACTTTTAAGTGTCTATTGCTTTGTGGTTTTCACAGTATTTTCACACATAAAAACTCATTTGATCCTCGCAGAATTGCTGTGAGGTGGACAGAGAGACACAGTGAACAAGTACAGTGAATAGCCCTGAGTCTGGGGTCGAATCACTTGGTCTTTAAGTCTCTTCCCTCAACTGTAAAATGGGGTTTATAAGAGGACATGCTTCATAGATGTGCTGTGAGGAATAGTCAGTTAATGCACACAGAGCATTAAGTTTGGGCACATATTAGTACTAATTAAGCATTAGCTATAATTTTTGTTTTTAAAAATGTTTTTAAATCTGTGTGTGACAGTGAAAGGTGAAGCTTTAAATAAGGAGAGACTTTTAGAATTTTACCAGCTAGAACTTAGCTGACTCATTCTTGATATTTTTCACCTTAAATTTCAATCTTCCTCCCTATAAATCTCCATAATCTTCAACCGTCCATTGTCTTGTCTTTTCAGATTAAACCTAGCTTCATTCTTGACTTACTGGAATTCTACCTGACCCCAATCCTCTTATCCATCTAGGGTACTATGTTACAAGGTTATGGGCAAAAGAGAAAAGAGGAAAAGGAGATGATTAGGAATTCAAATGGGAGATCTGGCTGGCCTTGCCCTTAACAGCTTGCTACGCACCCTCCTATCAGCAGCCCCTCGCTCACTCCCCACCTTCCAAAATCCACCCTACTCTAGAAAAGTTGGCCTTGTCAGTTCTGGAAGGAGTTGACCAGAACCTATGGTCACAACCAAAATTTCCTCATAAATATTGACAGGCTTCTGATAGCAATATCCCCACACTGAACCACCATAACAAACAAAACACTGTACCATCTCACATTAGAAATAGCTTTAACAATAAAATCTTAGTTAACCTAATGTATAAATTATATATATACTGCATATGTATATATGAATTGTTTTGTTTTGGCTTTATCATAATTATGAATTAAACTGGAAATAAAAATGAACCCAAGTTCATTATAGAAAATAATAGCTAAGTGGTAACTATTGAAAGCTCTAAGACACAATTATAAAACTGCAAAAAGTCCTAAACAGGAGACAAGAAATTCTGCTTATTTGTTCTTTCCAAGAATGCTGCAGTGACTGTCCTTGTACATACGCCACCGTGTACATGAGTGAGTGTTTCTATAAGTTCAAACCCTAGAAGTGGTGTTGTGTGAGTTTGTAATTCTAACAGATGCTGCCAAAATGCTTTCTCTGTAGACGTTGTATCAATTTATATTTCCACTAGTGATGTATAGGAATGTCCTCTATATTTGGAATGTTTTCCCTCTCTCCTGCCAAATCTTGGCCTATGGGACAGGAAAAATGAATCCCAGCCCTTTTGATGGAGCCTATCACTCTGCCTTGTAGTTGAGAGTACACTTCTCTGGGGGGCTGAATCTTGTCCTCTAAGCTGTTAAGGGAGCCTCTTTGTTCCTCCTTTATGTTAATTCAAATATTATCTGCTGTCTGTATTTTCTCATGTCCCACCTTTCAGAATAATAGAGTCAGCCCAAATCAAGCCTAAACTCCTCACTGCCATTTTCAGTATTAGGCATTGGAAAGTAGGGGGTGTGCCTTGGAAGTCAGCCTTATAACCAAGTCATGCCTCTAAGTCCTGGTTCTAACTTCCTCAAGCCTGTGCAACTGAGGGTTCAGCACACCTCAAAGCTAATCAAACTTATTCAAAGCGTGTCTAGGTTTATGAAATCTAAATCTAGGTTTATATATCTCCATCTCCAGGCTTCCCATGCTTCCTCTTTCACCTCACTAACTTCCCCGAGGATCACCAACTGCAGTTTCAGTGGCTTCCTGTGCGAGGTCTCAGAGCCTGGTGAGGATCAGCACAGTACACAGGGGGCGGTCACCAAGAGCCCTGCCTTCGCTTGCTCTAGGCTGGAGCTCATTACTTAGCTGTCCCCGTGTTAGTCTTTCTCACCAGTATTTGCTGTCTTTTATCGTTTCATGATCATTCTCCTTCATCTGTAATTTAAAGGCAGACTGGCCTGAATTTGAGTCCCAGAGGGACCATGAACAGGCCATGTGATCTTGGGCAGCTTATTTAACTTCTCTAAGCCTCAGTTTACTCCTCAATAAAATGAAGATGGGGGTCGGCCCGGTGGCACAGCGGTTAAGTTCGCACATTCCGCTTCTCGGCGACCTGGGGTTCACGGTTCGGATCCTGGGTGTGGACATGGCACAACTCGGCAAAAGCCATGCTGTGGTAGGCATCCCACGTATAAAGTACAGGAAGACGGGCACAGATGTTAGCTCAGGGCCAGTCTTCCTCAGCAAAAAGCGGGGGATTGGCAGCAGTTAGCTCAGGGCTAATCTTCCTCAAAAAATAAATAAATAAATAAATAAAATGGAGATGACATGCTTACCTATCTGGATTTTGGGGAGGGCCAAGAAAACATGTGTAAAAACCACCCATCACAAGGGTTGGCACAAAGCACAAATACAACAAATTATAGTTTCCTTCTATTACTCCTTTGGCAAAGAAGTGAAACTCCGCTTAACAATATTTGACCTTTTCTTAAGCCTATGCTGTCATTGCATCTTCAGCCCCAAGCCCAGGCAGGTTCCTTCTTCATCTCTTATTATTGCTAATAAGTGTAAAATTAAACAAACAAACAAAAAAGAGATTCTTTTATTGCCCATAGGACTTGACTTTTGTTGTTGTTAGTTTTGTTTAGTTTGATTATTTTCGCAAGGCTCCTGCTGATTCTGGATTTAGATTTATTGCTATTATTATAAGGTGAATGTTTTAGATTGTCCCATGATTAAATGCGTTATTATTATTGACTAAAAGCCCAAAGCATCCAGGAAACAGCAGAGCCCCTATTTCTGCATTAGGTGAAAAATATTACAGAGTTGGCGGTGCCTCAGGGCCTGAGGCTTACAGACCCTGTGCTCAGTTCCCGAGAAAGTCTGTCTATAAGGCAGAAGACACTTGATTCATACAACTGTTTCTCCAACCAAAATCTCTATCTTGCTAATAACAATAAATTGTACTTGTCTGGAAAATTCACAGGGCAAGTTAGAAGAGAATACAAAAGAGGAAGAACATGGACGAGCAGATGCCGTGGGAGAAGAGAAAAACAGTTTTGCTTTCAGTCTGTCTGATTAGGCTGTGATAATGCCCTCTCCACAACTGTCCATCACCGCCTCCCTTAGGTCAGACCAGAGTCTGACCCGAGTGCCTAGGCGACAAAGGGCAAACAATGCCAAATTCAATTTTAGCTGATCCTTGAAAGAAGGAAAAAATATCTTCAAGGAGCCTGTTGAGAGCACCACATGAACCCCACATTTTTCATTTTCAACACGTTGGATCTTGTGTTAACACTTTATGATATAAAATAGAAAGGAAAGAGTAAGATAAAGAGAGCATAGAAAGACAAATGTGTAAATGCTGCCCAGGCTCCCAATCCTAGGAATTTAATCTCTTCCCTGGATCCGCTTTAAAATTTTATTTCCAAAAGTGACACTTTCCCGTTGAGGGCGTAGATGTTTTTCTAGGGGAAAGAAACCAACTCTATTCAGGCCTGTTATATATGACACACAACTAATTTTTCAAAAAACTTTCGGTTATTAGGAAAGAATAAAATTATGGTCCTCAAGGCCCAGCAATCTTGTATTTGTCAACAATCTAATATTCATGGACTTCAGGCTTTTTTGAATGATTAGGTGATTTCTGTGTCAAATCAGGTCCCCTGAGGAACAAATGCCACAGTGGAACCAAAGGTGCAAGACATGGGCTGGCGGAAACAGGAAAGATCTGTGGAAGGTAAAGGGCAGAGGGGTCAGGAATAGGAGGGGAGAGCCTTCTGACCACAATGCATGTCTGACACATGTGAAACGAGAGAGGGAAGGAAGGAGGACTGAGAAGAAGGAGCTTCAGCCTGCAGTGCAAGTCTGAGAAAGTCTTGGCCAGGTTGATGGGGAGCCCTAGAACAAAGACTGCCCATCATAGCAGCCATCAGGCATCAGCTGGTATATGCACATACACCTTGGATAAAGAGGTGATGTGCATCAACCTTGCTAAGAAGATTCAAGTGAAGTCTTGATCTTTTTATTGAGGGAGATTAAAGAGCCTCTGGATCTTTGAAAATTTCAAGATACTGGTTCTTAGTGGATATTAATTCCAAAACACCACTGGAGATCAGTAGTCAAAGAGCAGACTGATGGTACTCAGGTGAGGTCTGGGCCCATGTCTATCTTACAGGACCCACCCTATGGTTATTTCCTTAGTTCTTGAGTGTATAATTGATGTAGATATGCTTGGAAACTGGTCTAATCGCCACACTAGGATGTGACAAAAGAGATAATACTGTCAGAGGGTCAAGTGGAAGCCTTTGGAACTGCCTCCACCCCAGCCCAGACAGTAAACTAAAAGCAATGCCACATCACTAGGAACTGTCAAGATTAATGGCACCACCAAAGACTGGAAAGACACAGGTGTGGCAGTTCCTAATATGCTCATTTAATTTACCTGTTTGTCCTGCACAGAGGATATATTCATCTTGGATAATTATTATGGATTACTGTAAACTTAATCAGGCAATGCCAAGTGTAGCTGTTGTTCCAGATGTGATAACTGTACTTGAGCAAATTAGCACAAGTATCTGGCATCTGGTATGCAGCTATTGATTTAATTTTTTTCCCTTCAAACAGTTCTCAAGGATCACAAGCCTTTTGCTTTCTACTAACAGGGACAACAACACAGCTTCACTCTCTTATCTGAGCGTTACGTCCCCTCTTCTGCCCTCTATCATAGTCTAGTCCCCAGAGATCTTGATCATCTTGCCATCCCACAGAACATCACATTTGTCTACCTCATGGAGGATATCATGCTAAATTGCTCCTTACGACCAGGCGGTGGTAAATATCTTTATGCTTGTTTCCTATATTAAATTTGCTCTGCTGAAATAAGTACTATAGATTCTATTTTCCTTTCTGATACAACTCCAAATCCCACTCTTCAAACAAAAAATGATGGGTCAAATGTGTAAACCAAACCAAAAATTATTGCCAAATGTCTAATATTTTTTCATGAAAGTCTGAGTTTCTCCATGAAAGTCACATATCTTTCATATGATTGGTATAAGTACCACATGAGCTATTCAAACAAATTTCACTACTGGACTCACAATTACCTTTGACTCTATACGATACTGGAGTAAATTCTAGTCCTTTGGCTAATTCCTCACTGTCTACAGGGCAAAAGCCTGTTAAGAGCTGAATTGTATCCCGTGCAATTCACAGGTTGAAGACCTATCCCCAGCACCTCAGAGTACGACTGTGTCTGGAAATAGGGCCTTTAAAGAAGTGATCGGGTTAAAATGAGGCTGTTAGAGTGAGTCCTAATCCCAAACAACTGGTGTCTTCTAAGAAGAGGAAATTTGGACACACACAGAGACATGAGGGATGTGCACACACAGAAGGGAGACCATATGAGGACACAGCAGGAAGGCGCCATCTACAAACCAAAGAGAGAGGCCTCAGAAGAAACCAAACCTGCCGACATCTTGATCTTGGACTTCGAGCCTCCAGAACTGTAGGAAAAATTTCTGTTGTCTAAGCCACCCAGTCTGTGTGAGGTATTTTATGGCAGTCCTAGCAAACCAATATGCAGCCTAGGGTATAAAGACGGAATACGGCTTTTAAACAGTCAGTAGTAACAAAGTTCACAAGACAAGGGTACAAGTGTCTTTGTCCTTGTGTTTGTGCACCTGTGTCTCTATATGGATCCCCACCTTCCCCAGCCTTTCACTCTCTTGATAACTCTTTCCTGTTTTGTTTTTGGGGGACAGGAGTTTTTATTTGACCCCCCTCTTTCTGTTTCCTTCCCCAAAACTCTCTTCCCATTAACCAGATAACACTAAGGATAGTTACTCTGTGTTAACCACTGTTCCAAGAGCTTTACTTCCATTAACTCATTAAAACCTCACAATGATCTTATAAAGTAATTACCACCTTTTATCCCGGTTTTATAAATGGGGAAATAGAGGGACAGAGAGGTTAAATAACTTGTCCAAGGCACACTGTTAGCAAGTGACAGAGCTCAGATTTGAGCCCCAAAATTCTGGCTCTAGAGCTGATGCTCGTAATCATTATGCTGTGCCTAATCTTACATAAGAGAGAACGTTGCCTGTGGTCCATTCACAAACACACTCTTTTTATTGGATTGAAGGCAAACGGAGAGAGCATTTTAGATCTCATGCCTAAGTTAAAGTCACTTTTAACCTTATGTAACCCTGAACACTTTTCCTTGGTAAGTAATATTAAAAAGCTGTCTTTCTTGGGAATGGCTGAAGTGCATACACACATAATCCAGAAGAATCATATATGTACAACTTCTAGATTCAAAAATAAAAGTTCTAATGATAACAAATGTCTGCCTTGATATTGTAACTAACATAGGAGTTAACCCTATTTGATCTTCACAAGAACCTTGTGACTTAGAAGGAGCAGGTACATTATCCATGCTTTACGGATGCAGAAATTGAGTCCAGGAGAGACTGATAAGGAGGGAGACGGTAAGGCCATGAGGAGGGACTTTTGGTATCAACTGCAGGGCCCCCAGCTCTTCTACGCCACTCCTACTGCTTCTCAGAGAAGTCAAGTGAACTGCAACACTAATGCCGGCCAAATCAACTATTGTGACATTACTTTAGCCAAAGCACGGAGAAGAGGCAACGCAGTTAGAAGCAGGATTTTAAAGTTTTCTGTGCCTTAGCCTAGACCACCTCGTGACACAGCATCAGCAAAGGAAAAAGTGGATCCATGCCACCATATCTGGCTGTGTGCGATTTTCTCCATTGATTTTTTTTCTCCATATACTGCTCCAACTTGATCTTGTTTAGTGAATGAGCTCTGACGGCAAACCAAGCCTGAATAAAAAGCTCCCCGCTGAAGCGCTGTCACCGCCGCTCAACCTAGGCTCCCCGGAACTTTGGCAAGCGGAAGAATCCTTTGTCTTCAGACTATGACAAGAGTGGAAAAAAATCCCAACTATTCGGCTGTGTAGCATCGTTCAAGCATGCCTTAATAGGGAAGGTCTAACGAGGAATGTTAGTCTTTGAAAAATCGAGCTTTAAAAACTCCCAAAGCATTCTCACTGTATAATTCTACACAATTATAATTAATAGGATTCAAACTACAAACCAGAGATTATGTTACTATTTCACCCCGTTTGATGGCCACGGATGCTTCTTTTCTTTACTGGTTATGTTCAAAGAGATCTTGGCCTGTTAGTACAATCAAATGTGTAGGAGAAAACATTGCTATTCTTCGCGGATTCTGTGGGGGAGCAGGAATAAGAGAGTAAAAGAAAAGCCAATTTTAAACTACCAAACGACCCGCAGCTGCTTTGGTTCTTTCCAATCCCCTCTTCCTCTCCTGCTGTTGACCTATTAATGGATTCCTGCTCCCGAGCTTGGCTCAGCTTTCGGAGGGGAGCCGGACATAAAACCAGCTTGAACAGTTTTTGCAGGTGCCCAGAGCTCCTTTCCAAACACAGGACCCCGGGTTTGGGGCAGGTAACATTCACTTATAAGTATTCCTTTATAATTTCTCCTGAAGAAATTCAAAAGCATTCACCTCCAGCATTGTACTTCATGCGTGGTTAAAAAGTTCCAATTTTAAAAAAAGACAAAGAGGCGTAAAATAGTTCAAAAGTGTGTGTGTGATGAGAGGTTTGTATGGTATGTGAATTATATCTCAATAAATTTTTTTTTTTAAAGATTTTATTTTTTTTTTCCTTTTTTTCCCCAAAGCCCCCCCGGTACATAGTTGTGTATTCTTCATTGTGGGTTCTTCTAGTTGTGGCATGTGGGACGCTGCCTCAGTGTGGTCTGATGAGCAGTGCCATGTCCGCGCCCAGGATTCGAACTAATGAAACACTGGGCCGCCTGCAGCGGAGCGCGCGAACTTAACCACTCGGCCACGGGGCCAGCCCCTCAATAAATTTTTTTAAAAATATATGTGTAGTTGGGAATGAGAAAGAATGGATAAATATAATTGAATACAGAATTTTCCTGATTTTAAAAAGTCATCACTAGAGAAGGGGGTAATGGGAAGTTATTGCTTAATGGACAGAGTTTCAGTTTGGGAAGATGACAAAGTTCTTGGGGGAAAAAAAGTTCTGAAGATGGATGGTAGTGATGGTTGCACAACAATATGAATGTACTTAATGGCCCTGAATTGTATACTTTAAAAAAATGGTTAAAATGGTGAACATTATGTGTTGTATATTTTACCATAATAAAAAAGTCATCACTATTTTTTAATTAACAAAAACTATTATTACAGAATTACATGTTCATTGTAGAAATCTTAGAAACAGAAGTGAAAAAAGAGGAAAATATAAACCACCTAAAATCCCACTACCCAGACACAATCATTTGTAATGTTTTTGTATACATATACTTCCAAATTTTGTGAAAAACATGTAAGTAAATGAAACTGGGGTTTTACTAGGCATATTATTTAGCAACCTTCTTCTCACTCAAAAATGTATGAATATATGTATCTTTCCATGCTGATATCTATATACACATGTATACATATACACACCACATCTGCATCATCATTTTTAGTGGCCCCATTGTTGTTAGACATTTAGATTTTTTCCAGTTGTTTGCTCTTTTAGATAACACATCAGTGACATCCTTGTGTGTACATCTTGCATGACTTTTTCTTTACCATAAACTCAGAGTTATATAATTGTTGAGAATGCACATTTTTAAGAGTTAATACTTAGTGCCCTCTAGAAAAGACTGAACCAATTTGTACTCTCATGGCAATTGTATGAACTTACTTTCATGACCGCCTAAGTCTTTGGCCATTGGCAACTGATTCAATCATGGCTATGTAACGAAGTCTCCACAAAAACAGAAAACAACAGCCCGTTGCCCCCTTTTTTGAGAGGAAAAAGGGAACCAGAATGCTTCCGTGTGCCACCATGCCAGTCCCCAAGCTCCTTTGCTCGGGACCTTGCCCTGTGTTTCTCTTCATCTGGCTGTTGATTCATATCCTTTACTATCCATTGTAATAAATCAGTAATCCAGTGAGGTAACGGGTTTTCTTGCGTTCTGTAAGCTGTTTTAGCAAATTAATCAAACCCAAGGAGAGGGTTGTGGGAACCTCTGGTTTGCATCTGGTCAGTCAGAACACAGGTAATGACCTGGGCTTACGACTGCTGTCTGAAGTGGAGGGTGATCTTGTGGGGCTGAGCCCTTTACGTGTGGAATCTGATTCCATCTCCAGGTAGATAGTATCAGAATTGGGCTGAATTCTCAGATAACCTGCTGGTGTGAGAACTGCATGTTGGTGTGGAGAAGCCTCCACACACACGTTGGAATTGGGTCCAGGAACCCTTTGTACCCCTCCCCCCCCCATTTAAAATTCCTCTTTTATCATGTACTAAATTCTTATCTATAAAGTGGATCCATTTCTAAATTTTTAATTTTGTTCCATGGTGCCATCTGCCAGTCAATTTGTTCCTGCCTCACACTTTCAGGTATCACACTTCAGGTGTAATTTATGTGAAATAAAATGCACAGATCTTAAGTGTATAACTCAGTGTGTTTTGACAAATGCATACATCCAGAGAGCCCACACCACTGTTAAGATAGAAAACATTTCCGTCACCCAGAAAGACACCTGGTTCCTCAGTCAGTCCCCAACCACCCCCACCACAGAGGCAATCATTGTTCTGATTTCTTTTACCAGTAATTAGTTTTGCCTGTTCTAAAAATTTGTATAAATAGAATAATTCAGTAAGCACTCTACTGCGGTCTTCCTTCTTTCACTCAGCACAATGGTTTCGCAGTTTATCCATGTTGTTGCATCGACCACTAGTTTATTCCTCTTTATGGCTGAACAGTATTCCATTGTGTGGCTATGCCACAATTCCTTTACCCACTCCTTACTGTCAGACATTTAGATTATTTCTAGTTTGGAGCTATTATAAATACAACTGCTACAATCATTCCTGTACAAGGCTTTCTGTGAACATGGATTTCCACCTCCCTCAGAGAACTATACTTTTTAATTACTATAGCTTTATAATAAGTATTAATATTTACTAGAGAAATTCTTCACTCATTATATTTTCTCCCCAAAAAAGGGGCTGTTTTTCACATTATTCTGCCAAAAATGCCTTTGAGATTTTTAGAATTTGATAGGTTAATTTGAGAAGAACTAACATCTTGAGAATATTTCGTTTTCCCATCCCAAAATATGTTATGTTTTTTTATTTGGTCAAGTCTTCTTTTATGTCCCTCAATAAAGTTTTTAGTTTTTGTCAAAAAATACTGCACATTTCTAGCTAAGTTAATTCCTAGGTAGTTTTTATTTCTCACTACTATTGAAAATTGGTCCTTTCCCCCCATTATTTTTCCTTGTTATTGTTTTTCTCTAGGGAAGATACTGGCTTTTTAAAAAAATTATTATTATCTTGTATCCAGTCACCTTACTGAATTATTTTTCTAACTATTCTACTATGAACTATTTTAAACATTTACTTTGTGGAAGACATTTTTGAAAAAAAGTGAACAAAATTTCATTTTGATGAATAAACCATGAAAAAACATTTCTCAAACTTGACTTGCTAGCACCCCTACCCTTCTGAGATTTACCAATTTTCTGTTACAGTGTTCAATGCTTTTGTGTCATTAAACTCCACTGAAGAATAAAATTCTATCCTCAGTAATATAGCTAAACCTTCATATTTTACACTATTTTCCTTTCAAAGCACACTGCACCTTAATTTCTCCAAAGACTTACGGTATACAAAACACACACAGCCGGAATTAAACATAGAGATTTAAGATCCTGATATCTGACAATGAGGAAGGCAGCCTTCATCAGAGAAAATCCTAGAATCTACTGCCTACATCTTCTGAATGTAGCACATTTTATCTCATTCCCTAAATTGCCTTATGAACAACTTTTTATTTTTATTTATTTATTTTTCTTTTGAGGAAGATTAGCCCTGAGCTAACTGCTGCCAATCCTCCCCTTTTTGCTGAGGAAGACTGGCCCTGAGCTAACATCCATGCTCATCTTCCTCTACTTTATATGTGGGACGCCTACCACAGCATGGCTTGCCAAGCTGTGCCATGTCCACACCTGGGATCTGAACCCCGGGCCACCGAAGCGGAACGTGCGCACTTAACCACTGCGCCACCGGGCCAGGCCCTAAACAACTTTTTAGATTGTCTTGATCCTGTAAATAATTAGGATTCTGCAATGAATGTGTTTTGGAGCTTCCTTTTGGTCATCTTCCTCTACTACTTTAAGGTTCAGTTAATTGAATCAACGCAGTGCTTAACATGGTGAGTAATAATCTACTTTGTGATTCTTGCTTATTTTCTTTCTCTTTTTTTGTCTCTTCTAATTTTATTACCAGAATAAAAAGTATAATTCAATCGTTACAATTCAATGATTTAAATACAGATACAGAATTGTGTAAGCATCACTGTGATCTACTTTCAGAACATTTTGATCACCTCACAAAGGAATTTTGTACCCAATTATATAATCATTCTCTGTTACCATCTCTAGCCTTAGGCAACCATTAATCTACTTTCTGTCTTTATAGATTTGCCTCTCCTGGACATCTCATATAAGTGAATTATATGATATGTGTTTTTCATTTGTCTGGCTTCTTTAATTAAGCATATTTTTGAGGTTTATCAATGTTGTAACATGTTTCAGTATTCAATTCCTTTTCATTGCCAAATAGTATTCCATTATATGTCTATACCGCATTTTATTTATCCAGTGGACGGGCATTTGGATTTTTTCCAGCTGGTGGCTATTGTGAACAATGTGGCTATGAACATTTGAGTATGTCTTTGTATAGACATATGTTTTAATTTTTCTTGGTATATACTTAGGAGTATAATTCCTGAATGATAAGGTAACTCTATGTTTAACATTTTAAGAAACTGCAACTGTTTTTTCCAAAGTGGCTGCACCATTTTACATTCCCACCAGCAATGTATGGAAAGGTGCATTTTTAATCTCCTTGAAACGGCAGCCGAAATAGGGCAAACCAAGGAATTATGACTAAAAAGAATGCATCGTTTCTCTGCTTGAGAGATGGGAGGATGGGAGATGGTTTTCTTCTGTACTGCTTTCTGAATCTATTTTCTATTCCACAGCCTCCCTGGAGCTAGAGTAGGCATAAATGTGTTCAGCAGTCAACGCCGCGAGGTTAAAATGAACACTAACTTGCCAAGACCTCCTTGCTTGTGATGAAATGCCCCTCCCCATGCACACACACACAAACACAATTTTTTTAAATGCTTGTTAATTTTCCACTAACACAAAGAAGCCAACAGTTATTTTGCCTGCCTCCTGTTTTTAATAGAGTATTATATTTCTTGCTCAATTATTCAGAGTTCAGACTGCTATAAAAGACCTTTAACTGAAAGAAGGAACAATGTTTTTGCATTATTATATCCAAATATGAATTTATAAAAGGGAGGACTAGAAGCATATTTAGTTTCTCTTGAACTGCCAATTTCGTCTAGCTGACAACATGAATTATGATACATGAAATCTATTCACTAGTCTATCCATTCAAGATCAAGCTGAAGTTTAAGGCAGACTAATGGTTGTCACATGAAGCTACTGTTTGTCAGTCTTCAGTGAACTCAAGCAAAAAACAAGGAAATTGGGAAAGGACAACATAGGGAGTCAAAGAATATTCGTATTGTGGGGAAACACAGCTCCAAAAGAAAAGAAGCTTCTTGTACTGAATTTGGCAGTGGTACAAGTTATGCAAGGAAACTGCATTTTAGTGTCGAAAGTTATTCTGTTATTTTAGGGTTGGGATGGGTTGGAAATTATGTTACACTTTATTGCTTGCTTAGGTGCCAAACCTCATACCACTGTCATGTTATACTGTCAAATATTCTGGACTTAAAAACAATACGCTGTCCACTTTTCTTCTTGTGCTATGTTTATAGTATGAATTGCGAAAGAAAAGAAGCAACATAGATAAAATTGTAGAAAAGAAGCTATGCTCAGAGAGCCCCTCAAAAATCAGATATAATTTTCTGTCTATTCTGCTCAGAGGGCCACATTTTCCTTAACCACTAACCTATAGAACAGAAGAACCTACAGAAAAAAGAGAGACTGGATCCCTGTCTCAGACGGAAGGGTGAAATCTCTTGGTTCTTAACTGATACAGAAAAACAGTGATCATTAGAACAGAACGTGGCTCCTCCACCCATTCAGTGGAGAGAAAGAGAAAGGCAGGCCCATCTGTGAGAGGGTAAAAGGCAAAAGAGAATTGCAAGACATCACATCCAGGAAGGAATTTCTCCTTTTCTTAGCACCCAAGAAAATATTAGGTTTCAGATACTAGGGGATTCCTCCTGCTTGAATTCTACACAGAGTGGAAAGACCATAGACTCTGGAAACAGGTCTCCATTAGACGAGGCTCTGGCTTTCACTTAGTAAGCGCTCCTTAAATGGTGGTTATCTTGGTTTGGGCTTCCCCAGAAGCAGACTCTGAGACAAGGATTCAAATGCAAGTAGTTAATCTGGGAAGTAAAGGAAACAGAGGGAAGTGGGTAAAAAAGGGCAGAGAAAGAAGGGCAGTCCACACAGATGCATTACCAAGCCAGCTGCAACGGTGGGCAGGCGCAGCTGAATTCTGCAGGGGAAACTCTAGGAGCTAGTGGAAAACACACCTCAGTTATCCCATCCAAGGGATGAGAGAGCTGGGCGTTTATCTACCAACTCCACTCAGTTATGGGTTGGGGGGTTGCTCCCAGAACCATTGACCAGGTGGCGAAGGGGAGGCAAAATAAAGTCCTTCAGCCAAGAAATGCGGATGGTTGGAAGTGAAGCCAACGTGCACAGAAGTGAAAGGTGAGGGAATGTGGGCGTGGTGGCTACTGGGTCCGCTTCAAGTGGTATAAAAAGAAACAACACATGCCCTCTTTGGGTGCAGGGACCTTGTTTGCTACTTTACCTATGCTGTCATATTTTGGGTATTCAATAAATCATGTGTTGACTCAATGTGTTAGTGAATGCATGAAATAACTTAGATTTAAATCCTGGCTTCATCATTTATGAAAAACTTCGTGTCTCATATATAAAAACAAATCTCGGGCCTGGTCTGGTGGCATAGAGGTTAAGTTTGCACGCTCCACTTCGGCAGTTCACAGGTTTGGAACCGGGGCACGGACCTACACACTGCTCATCAAGCCACGCTGTGGTGGCAAGCCATATACAAAATAGAGGAGGATTGGCACAGATGTTAGTTCAGGGACAATCTTCCTCAAGCAAAAAGAGGAAGATTGGCAACAGATGTGAGCTCAGGGCCAATCTCCCCCACCAAAAAAATAAAAATAAAAACAAATCTCATTCTACAAAATAATAAAAGAACTAACATAGTGCCTGACCCATAGTGTAAACTGAGTAAATATAAATATTGTTATTATGTATCCATTTCCTCCTTTCTTCCATGCAGCCCTCCCTCCTTTATTTTGCCTTCTCTTATAAAGAAGACAGGTGGCTATAGTACTTTATAGTGCCTGGGTTCAGAAATTTGCACTCCATCTTGGCCTACTGTAAGGACCCACACCACCGGTTTCTTCTTAAAGGTCAAATTCATTGACCTACATGTGTACGAGAAACTGATAGTAATTCTTTCAAGAGAGTGCCAACAACTTATTTAATTGTAAACATTGAGCCATACTATGCAACTATGAATGCAATCCTGAAGAGCAAGACTAGTTCTTTTAACCTTCCTGCTGCCTACACTTAGGTGAATGGCTGCCTTGTTTTTGACTTGCTGCTCATCTGTAAATACTCAAAAGTGAAAATGTGAAAAACGAAACATAATGAAGAAATCAAGGAATAAAAGGAAAGTATCAAGCATTTTCTGCCTTCTTGTTCACAAAAATTTACTCACTCTTCTATTCTTTTAAGGTTCTATCTCACCACACAACATGTGCATTTATTTCTGGAACCCATCCAGATCCTGGGTCTGAATTCCAGCAGCTCATTTCCCAGTTTCCATGAGACAAGGCCTAAAAATGTGAACTTCTCAAAGAACTATACACGACATGATAAAAGTTTAAATTATACCCATACAACTTTACAATTTCCTCCATTAAAAATTTCAACTTTCAAAGGAAAAGAATAAGACAATTAGTTCTAGGAGTCCAATCTTTCTTTCTACCCTCTAGGAAATGTGTGGTTCAGGATATAATTTAATGCCCAAAGTGCTAGGCACTTAGTCCAACTAACCTAAAGAAGGCTTATTCTGCTTAAATTGCCTGCATTTTGACTCCAAATTCGTCAGAGTTATTTTTAAATTTTTAGATCTTTGGAATTCTAGGATCTGTCTGAACCAGGTTCCCAGGAGCCAAGAAGGGGTGAGGGATGAGGCCAGTTGAGCTAGGATCCTACCAGGCAGCAATGGCTTTGAGCAATTGTCCCAAGATTACACCAAGTGAATGCACCATTAAGAGAGCCAGAAAGTCTACCTTTCAGGGAAGGTGGGTGCTAATGAGAGTCATGGAACCAGAGCAGCCAGGGGGAGCATGGAGACAACCGAGATCAAGCTGGAAGAGCAGAGCAGATGCACTATATTGTGAACTGAGCAAGAGCTAGAAAGGGACAAACAAAATAAAGCTTGGTACAACGGCCACTCCTCCACGAAAGACCATCTGTTGTGGTGCTGATCTCATAACCAGGTCTCTTCACCAACTTGGGAAGCATGAACTTGAAGTCTCCCAGAAAATCAGTGCTGTATCAGTTTGAACCTCAAGTCTGATTTCCTGTATTAACTGGATCTAGCACCTGTTAGCTTTAAACTGTTTAACGTTCACTTAGTCAGTGTTTCTCCTTGGGTGACAGGCCTGATTTGAGAGTTAAGGTTTTATTTATCATGGCCTATCCAGGTAGTGGAATGTATCCAGCCCAAGAGATAAGCCCTAGCGTTTAGGCTGGTGGGGAGTGGGTTGTTTAAGTCGACTGAGGAGACAAGGGCATGACAGAGAAATTAAGGCAAAGCTGATGACTGTGCGTTAAGATGAAACACAAGCTCCCAGTTGAAAAACGACAATCAGAGAGGTGAACTGAGACAAGTTCAGAACCTTGCAGAAGTAAAAGGTAGCAGGAAGCAGGGTCTGGGAAGAAGTGGGGAGTCCAATTTCATTCTTAAGGTTGACATCTCAGGTGCATGAAATGGTTGTCAGGGGGACTCCTCATTTCATGGCGTGAGCTGCCTTCAAAATGCCATTGAGTTGCCTGACTTTTCACAGTTCACCCATCTCACTTCTACCAGTGTATCGTGACATGGGATAAAGTAGATGGAAGTATTCTTTGGAACAACAAAATGACAGTGCAGTTTTTACTTTAAAGAGTATTTTTTAGACTTAAAGTTTAAAAGGTCTGAGATTAGCCTGTAACTAGTTTCATGACCTTAAACCAGTTTCCAGTTTCTTCATCCATAAAACGGAAATAACAATAGGACCTCTACCTCAGAGTTTTGTGAAGCTTACAGGAGGCAGTGTGCCTGTTACAGAGCAAGACTTCAGTAAAGTCAGTCATATTACTGTGACAGAAGCAACCCCAGCAAATCTTATTGGTTTAAAGTGAAAAATAACCCAAGAGATCAATAGTTATGGAGTAGAGGAGAATACCCTTCTCCCAACTAGCCGAAAAAAAGAATATTGTTTATTTGGGCATCGTTCCATAAATTACAATGCATTTTGACAGTTGTCTTTTGGAAGGCCCTATCCTGTAGTAGACCCAGGAAGTGTCTTAGAAATGTATATAAGGGAGAGAAGAGAATGTGGCTTTAAGAGCCAGCACTATGCTCAGCTTCAGCGGCCCAGGGTTTCACCAGTTTGGATCCTGGGCACGGACATGGCACCGCTCATCAAGCCATGCTGAGGCAGTGTCCCACATGCCACAAGCAGAAGGACCTACACCTAGAATATACAACTATGTACTAGGGGGCTCTGGGGAGAAGGAGGAAAAAAAAGAAGAAAACAGCCAGTACTAAAAGTCTCCCAGAGTTTAAATACGAGCAATCTGCCTATCTCACTGTAGGTAGAGAAAGGCTCATGATGCGACATACCCTCACACCCTTAAATCCAGTCCAGGGTCCTTTCCACAACTTCCAAGGCCTTGTATGATCTGACCCCTGCCTACCCTTCCATTTTCATATCATACCACTCTCTTGCTAACTGCTATAGAGGATATGTGTCCCCCCAAAATTCATGTGTTGAAACTTATTCCCCCAATGTGGTGGTACTTAGAGGTGGGGTCTCTGGAGGTGATTAAATCATGAGGGTGGAGCCTTCATGAATAGGATTTGTACCCTTATAAAAGAGACCCCAGAGAGCTCCCTTGCCCCTTCTGCCATCTGAGGACACAGTGAGAAGAGGTTGTCCATGGACCAGGAAGTGAGCACCCACCAGACACCAAATCTACATCAAATCTTGATCTTGGACTTCCCAATGTCCAGAACTCTGAGAAATAAATTTCTGTTGTTATAAGCCACTCTGTCTATGGTATTCCTTTACAGCTGTCTGAAGGACTAAGACACTATGCTCCAATAACACTGACTATTTTTATTTCTGGAACACTCCAAGACTTTCCTGCCTCAGGCCAACTTATAAACCTCTCTGCATGTCTGATTTCCTATTTCTCATCCATCAAGTCTTAGATCAGATGTCATCTTATGAGAAAACTCTTCTCTAATCACCCTATTTAAAGTAAACTCTGCTCCCCATACCTCCACTCTGCAGACACTACCACTCTGGAACCCATCATACTATTTGGTTTTTTAAATAACACTAACCCACCCTGAAATTATATTTATTGCCAGTCTCTTTCTACTGGAATATGAGCTCCATGAGGGCAGAGAATTACCTTTCCAGTGTTTCAGAGTGAGGTGGCGACTGTGGGTCATGATACAGAAAGTCAGCAAAGTATCATCTTTATTATATGAGTTGCTACCCTCTGTTCAGTACCTCCCATCAGTCCACATCATCATGTCGTAACTAAACTCTGGATTGTGTTTTGCCATTTCAAAGCACTGACGTATAGTTTAATCCGTTGGATACTTATAACAACTCCATTAGGTGAGAATGTTCCATTTTGCAAGATGAGGAAACTGAGGTTCAAGAAAGCTAAGTTACTTGCCCACAGTGACATGGCCAGTAAAGACTACGGTAGAAATGAAATTTGTTCATCTTCACTCCAAGGCCCTATAGTGCCTGGAATGTGTATGTTGCTACACTGGACAGCCTTGCCTAAAATAAAACTTTTTTTGAAAAGATAAAAATTACAACCCTAAATCAATACAAACATACCAAAGAGCATTTAAAAATAAAGACTTCAGATAAATCTCATAAATCTCTGAGATAAAATGTAGTTCAAAATGGAGAAGCATATAATGAATAGATGCATGAATGGCTGAAGAATGAAAAACTGCAGTTGACGTAAGAGCAAATTCAGGCTCCGATGCCCAGGACAGAGTGTTCTGCACGTTAGTCTGCCAAGTTAGAACAGCCTCCTCTAAAGCCAGGAAAGAACTGTCACTTCCATTCTACACAAGTTATTCTGTGGGGAAAGTCATTCGAAGAGGGGGAGAAACAGTGTTTAGATTGAGCAGAGAATCTTTGCCTCGTTTTGTTTCATTGAGAAGAGCCTGGGATGTCAGAGCGTGAGAGATGGATGGACTGCTGGGATGGACCGGGTGGGAGAACACCGACTCTGCAGCTCTTTGGATCAAGATGTTTGCTGTCTGGAAGTACATCAAAGGGAGAGATGTGGAAAAAGCTGTCTATGAGTTAGTTGAGACCCAGAATGTCCTTTGAGCTTTTGTTTTTTTAAAGATCGATAGAAAGTCTCTTTTTATGTGTCTCCAATCACACTGTAGGTTCACAAAAATGAGACAGATAAATATTTCTTAAATTGTGTTCCCTGCATAGGAGGCAATGCCTTGGAAATCCATTAGCTTTAAAAGAAAACAGAGTTCTTACTGATGCTAAGATCCATTTGGCACACTGCCTCAGCATGCTATTTGAATGAAAGTTGTTTCCAACAACATTGATAGGATCACAAGCTTAGTTTGTGTCTAAAAAGACATAACATAAGCAAAGTTTAGGTAATTTCTAGAAAATCAAACAAAACCACAAATTTCCATTTATTTTCAATCTAATTCAATTCAACAGACATTTACCACACATTAAATATGTACAAGATGTCATTCAATTGAGTCAAACCCAACTTACTTACCTTATTTTTTTAAACAAGTTTTTCTAGTATCATCTTTGCACACTGCCCTAGACATCTAACAAAGATTTTTACGAAGATCCTCTTTAATATTCATTTGTCTGCCTCTTCATTAATACATTTTCATTTTTGTCATTTTTATGCATAGGTTAAGCACCGTGGATGACAGAAAGATAGGAAGAAAGGAAAGAAGGAAGGAAGGAAAGAAAGAAGGGAGGAAGGGAGAGAGAGAGGAGAGAAGGAGGGATGGAGAGAGAAAATGTCCTTAGCTTCTAGACATTAGCAGCCTAACAGGGGAGCTAGGATTCATAGGAAAGTATGAATGGCACAATCAGAAAGCAATCATTCCTTCACTAGCTGAACTTTACATACACACACATAAATTTGTTTGCTAAGGCAGAAACCATCTTGGCAAATAAATGACCTTTATTGTGTCTCAGTTTTCTCTCTGTGTAATAAAGAGTTGGATTAGATGAATGCTGAGATTCTTTATAGCTCTAAAATCCTATAAAACATCTAACATTTATCAAGCATTTGTCATGTGTGAAATGAGAAGTATTTTGCTTGGAGAAGCAGGATATACAGCATAAGTAAAACTCATTTGGCTTTAAAGAGAAGACACTCTGTTGGTAGGATGCCAAATGCAAACAATTACCTGTCTTAGAAGATGGCATGAATAAAGGTGCTGGGGACATGAGAGGAAGGCGGAATTAATGCAAATACAGGACAAAGGGGTATGGAACAACGAGGGAACAAATAAATTAGTTTAAGGACAGCAGAGAGATGAGGCTACTCCAGTATGCAGGGCAAAGGATGTTAAAGGAAAAAGCAAGAAAGTAAGGAGAGGACATCAGAAAGGATTGGCTATATGAAAAGATCAATAACAAGCTCATCTAGACCGGTGCTTAGACGAAAAAGACGACTTTGAGATGAACTAAATCAACCAGCCCAAGGTCTGGGGGAACTGCCTAAAAATCTATTTCAAATTGAATTCAGGGACCACGACTGAAGAGCTGGTAAAATAAATCTTGTTTTAGTGCAGGAGAAATGGGCCTAGAGAGATGGACTGGCTGATGATGGTGGGTTGAAACTGAGGAGCACTAAGGCAGCTAGAAGATTGAAAAGTGCTGAATCTGGACAGACGGATATAGAAAATCCAGAAATGAGGAAATCTCTACAATTTAATTATGTTTCAATGAGTAATTTCCTAATCTACAGACTGTTTCTATTTCCAAGGTTTCTAACAGTGCAGGAAAGCAGTTCACCTCACTTTAAAACGGCAGGTTGATTAAGATGTTTTAGATGATTCTCTTCAGAGGAGGAATTATAAAGAGCACTCATGGACTAGATCATATCACTAAGGCTAGAAAAACCCAGTGAAAGACTCCATTTTAAAATCTGATTAGTGTCAGTCAACAGGAAGCCTGGGGACAGATGTGTAAGGGTGCCTCTGACTTCACATAGCAAACACACCTCCAGTATAAAGAATGCAAAGATGGAGATGGGATAGAGTTAGTGAGCCGAGCCTTGGTAGGCAAGACCTAGAGGAAGGCTGTGATTTCGATTCACAGGAAGAAGATGGTGGTGTTATAGGTGGAAGAAGCTTCAGAGAAGGAAGGGTGATAGTGTGGAAGATAGAAACAGCAGGATTTATACATGAGATGGAGAGAGTCCAGCTAGAGCAAAGATACCTCCGGGGGCGGGGGGGGGGGAGGGGGGTGGAATCAGGAATCTGTGCTCTGAGTATCGATGACGTAGGAGACATAAGAGACCTGGGCAGGGGCTTACCTTAAGTTCTGAAGCCCAGAAGAGCACAAAAATGTGCCCCTGTAGGTGAAGACACCACAAAGATACTAAGAACTGCTACGTAGCCCCTCCTTGAGCGGGTCTTGAATTACTTCAAGCGTTTCCTTGAGCAGTAATCACATCTATTTTATGGGACCTTATAGGACTAAGTTTTTTCAATTGTTTTTCTCTAATACATTTAAAACCATGTATAACAATAGATCAATCCTATATTTTACCCAGACAATAGCTCTAGAATCTAAACAGAGCCCAATATTTGGTAGGCAATGGTGACTGAATGGCATAGCGTGTTAGGTGCGTGGACTCTGGGGACCCAAAATGCCTGGATCCCAATTCACACTCTATCACTTACCAATATGAGAGCTTCAGAAAGCCACTCAAACTCTGTATCCCAGTTTCTCACGTATAAAAGTGGCATAATAACATTACCTTCCTCGTGGAGTCGTGGAAATTAAATGAGTTAGCACATGAGAATCTCTTGGCATAGAGCCTGGCACATGGGAAGCACTCAGAAAGTGCCAGCTGTTGATGATGTTTACTGTTGTTACAGTTCTTACTGACTTAGGAACCCTGGGGGCAGGTGCATCCCCATTGCAGGTGGAACTGCTTTTCTCAGCCACAATAGAGTGACTCATAATAAAATCATGCTGCCAGCTTCCTGAACTATTGAATTACTTGAGCTTCCATATACAATCACTATTGTTTTTTTTTTAAGTTACCCTTTCTTTTTGAAGTTCACAGATTACAGAGGCTCTTTCCTCAACCCCGCCTTTCCTTTTCAAGGATGTTAAATCTCAAAGAAAGATATTTGAACAAGATTTCTTTTATTGCTCCCCTTTTGTGGTTCATTTTTCCCCATTCATTCTGCTGCCTCATTTGGACCTAAAGAAAAACGATACTTCATTCATTATGTTGTCATCCATACCTGGCAGTTCGTGACTGCTTTGTATAAGTGTACGTGCCTTTCATACGTATGACTCACTGTGTACTCTCCTTTCCCTCCCCTACAATGGGGGTCACCCTACATTAGGGGAATAGTGGACATTTGGTTAGAAATGTATGAGCTAATATGCACGTTTTCATTGTCCTAGAAAGACGATCTGGGATTTGCACCATCAGCCACTAAATTTCACTTTAGTCTCATCAGTGTTACTGTCTTAATTATATGGACTTTCATCAATGCTCAAATGTCACGTGGTAAGCAAAATAATTCCCTATGAACTATGAACATGTAAGGTTACGTGGCAAACGAAAATTGAGGTTACAGATGGAATTAAGATTGTTACTCACCTTATCTTAAAATAGAGAGATTATCCTGGTGGGCCCAATGTAATCCCAAGGGTACTTAAAATTGGAAGAGAGAAGCAGAAGTTAGGGATCAGTGTGATTCGATGTGAGAGGGACTCAACCTGCTGTCACTGGACTTGAAGATGAAAGAAGGGACCATGAGCCCTGGCAGGCTCTAGAAGCTGGAAAGAGTGAGGAAAACGATTCTGTTCTAGAGCCTCCGGGAAGGTCCCCAGCCTTGTTGACACTTTGACTGTAGCCCAGTGAGACCTGCGTTCGACTTCTGACCCAAAGAACGTTAAGATAATAACTTTGTATTTTTTTAAGCCACTAAGTTCATGGTAATTTGCTTTAGCAGCAATGAGAGACTGTCTCTGGAGATCTGCCTGGCATCCTCATCTCATGGGATCGCCTCCCTGCTTAAACTGCCCACTGCTCTGTTTTGTCTTGTTTATTAAGTCAATAGAATTTAGTGAGCACCTACTCTGCACCGGGCGCTCTGCTGGATCCCGGAAATGCTAGACAAAGACACAGCACATGCCCTTTCATTTACTCAGCAAACATTTGTGTACCCAGACTCTGAGTTAAATGTGGTAGCAATGAAAAGAAAATAGTCCCTGCCCTAAAGAGGCTCTTAGACTTCTGAGAGGACAATCAACGTAAGTAAAAAATTATAATTCAGTGTACTAAGGGCATGTCATAGGAGTACAGAAGAGAGGCCACCTAACTCAGCTTGATGAAATCAGGAAAGTTTCAGAGAGAGGAAGAAATGGAGCTTGGATAAAATGAGTTTGCCAGACAGATAGGATGGGGAGAGATGTTCAAGAGCTTTGAAGCATGTGGCACTTGAAGTCTGGCTAATGCACACAAGGAACAGATTTTAAATTTTATTTCATTTTAGTTACTTTTTTTTTTTTGATATTCTGCAGTATACCTTTTTTTTTTAAGATTGGCCCTGAGCTAACATCTGTTGCCAATCTTTTTTTCTTTTTTTTTTCCTTCTTCTCCCCAAAGCCCCCAGTTCGTAGTTGTATCTTCCAGTTGCAGGTCCTTCTGGTTCTGCTATGTGGGATGCCGCCTCAGCATGGCCTGATGAGCAGTGCTAGGTCCACACCCAGGATCTGAACTGGTGAAACCCTGGGCCACCAAAGCAGGGTGTGCGAACTTCACCACTTGGCCATGGCGCCAGCCCCTCATTTTAGTTACTTTTAATTGAAATGGAAATAGCCACATGTGGCTGGTGACTACCAAATAAGACAGAGCAGATTGCACCAGATTATACCCTTGAAAGGAAGATTACCTTCTCTTTCCTCTTTTGCCACTTCTTACTGACTGGAAAGCAGATGTGGCAAATCCCCATGGGCCATGCAGACAGGACATCACCCCAGGCATGGAAGTAAGAAAGTAGAATTTGGACTTGAGTCTCGGATACCATGCAGCCATCTTTCAGTGTGGCTTATGCTCAGATTGCTACATGAGAGAGATATAAACTCCTACACTGGGGCTGGCCTGGTGGTGTAGTGGTTAAGTTCAGTGCGTTCTACTTCAGCAGCCCGAGTTCATGGGTTCAGACCCCAGGTGCAGACCTACACACTGCTCATCAAGCCATGCTGTGGCAGCATCCCACATACAAAATAGAGGAAGACTGGCACAGATATTAGTTCAGCTAAGATTTTTTTGAGCTCTTTCTGTGTGCTGGCACTATGCTAACTGCTCTAATCACATGGTCTCATTTAATCCCCACACATTCAATGAGAGAGATAATAGTATGTTCCCATCCTGCAGGTAAAATGGAGACGTAGAGGAGTGGCTTATTAGTGGTAGGATTAGGCCTGTCCAACAGCAAACTGTATTCTTGTGTACAGGTGCAGAATATCTATCATTAAAGGCTGGGTAAATTGAGTGTACAACCAGAGTTTTAAAACGCAGAGAAGATATGGGCTAGCCCAGCGGCGTAGTGGTTAAGTTTGCACGCTCTGCTTCAGAGGCCTGTGGTTGGCAGGTTCGGATCCTGGGGGCAGACCTGTACACTGCTCCTCAAGTCATACTGTGGTGGCGTCTCATATACAAAATAGAAGAAGATAGGCAACAGATGTTAGTTCAGTGCCAATCATCCTCACCAAAAGAAAAGAAAATGCAGAGAAGATATTTATGTTTACGGCAGACAGTTTCAGTTGTCTACCCAGCACCCATTCCCTTCTTCTCGAAAACAGAACCCTAATTTGTTCCAATAGTGGCCAGAGATTCTTTGCTGTCAGGAAGTTCCTATTGCAGAACCCAGGAGAGAAATCCTGACTAGTTTAAACTAGTCTTGGTAATCTCATGCCCCTTGGTCAGTAATTGGTCTGAGGATAACTATGTGGCACAGTTCTGGTCAATGAGATATAAGCAAAAGCCTGATAGGGAGGGTGTCCCTTCCATACAAAAAGCCAAAACCCTGCCCAGAATGAGGATGCAATGCTGGAGATGTGGTATCCACCACGTAACCAAGAAGACAAAAGGCAAGGTCACAAGGATGGCAGGGTGGAGAGAGAAGTGAAACCTTTGTTGACATTATTGAGCCGCTGCTCCTTGTCTGGACAGCCTACCTCCAGCCTTCTTGTAATGTGGGAAAACAAACCCAAATTTACTTAGGCTGCTATAAATCAGGATTGCAGTCACTTATAGCTGGAAGCCTTCTTAACTGATAGACGCACATATACACACACTTTTTGTTTTCTTAGGAACGATAAGGAGAAGCCACACAGCTTACAGTGGCATCCTGCACACTGCTGGAGACCAGTTCCCACTGGCTCATCCACAGTAAGAATCATTTCAGTCTCTCTCAAATCATACATTTTTGGGGATATGAAAACTAACCTTAAATAGGTAACGGAGCTCAGACAAAATGCATATTTATCCCTTTCCCACCCTCAAACTAAAAAAAAATCCTCTCAATTACAAATATTTCCTGAGTAATGCATATGTACAAAAAGCACTTATATTCTGTTGCTTTTAGACTGTTAATGTTCTGAAATTTTAAAAGAAATCTCTGCAATGGCTCTTAATCTCTGTAGTTTAAGAGAAAAACAGCAATACTAAGCCTAATGCATAGAAAGGATTCATTCAATGGGTAGACCCACCCACACCAAAGATAAGTGAAGAACTGAGGCATGTTGCGGGATGACTAAGGTTTAAAAATTGGTTTAAACACATAGGTAAATACAAGAGGCAGAAATGGTGTTTTGCCCTTGAATTATACTAAAAGCTGATTTAATTCTCCTGAGCATGCAGAAAGCAATAAGTAATATTTATGTAATCCGTTATCTAGAATTACAAACACATCCTAAAATATTTTGGAATGCAAGACAGTTTCAATTGAAGGGAGAAAGAGCAGACATTGTTCGAGCCATATGCTAAATAGGGGCATACTTACATAAACACACCCTGCCGCCACCTGAACCACACTGTTAATCTTTAATCTGATTTATAACTGAAAAGATCATGTGGTAGCTGGTTCTACACTATTTCATTCACAAAAAGAGATTATCCATCAAACAATCACATTTTTCCTTCAGATTTCACAGAATAAATGAGCCAGACACATTTTTCTTCCAAATACCAAGCTACACAAAATATTTCCAGATATAATCAGAAAGGTGTGAAACAGTAAATTAAGCAATGGCCAAGCAATCCTCAGCATTATTTTTGCATTTTTGACAGGTCCGACAAAAGTTGAAAAAGTTGAAAAAGCAATTTGAATCAAGACAATATTGGAAAAGAAACATACCTTAGAGATGATCAATGGTTCTCCACACTCCAGGCCACCTTTCAAAGTGAAGCCCCAGGGAGCCCCTCCCTGCAGGAGTGCTTCCAGATAAATGTACCTTCCCTCGGGGGTCGTGGGAGGGCTTCGGGTGGCGGTACTCTCATCGAAGTTGTCTGTGGTCCTCATCATGCCAAACATGCATGATCCCGCGAGTTAAAGCTTAAATGCCTGAAGCCAACTCGGGAAAGTGGTGCTTCTACAGCACAAGATATCCCATCCTTCATGACACACGCCAGCCAAAAGAGAGGTCTGGAGAAATGAATTCTCTCAGATGTAAAACCTCCTTCTGAGCTTGACTTGAAGATGCTGAACTGGGAGGATTTTTCACTTCAACATTTCTGAATGTAAATTCTTCTTCTGGAATTCCTGGCTTTCACTGAAGCCCTCAAGTGGTACATCTCTCTCCACTCTGAAAAAACTTCTTTCAGTGTCACTCTCAAGACTGCTTTGATTTTGCGCACACACCCCAAAACTTTTTCTGTATATTTTACAGAGAATATTAAAATACTCTTACGCTATAGTAAGAAAACTGCAAACACTCAAATGAATACCTCTGTTTTTGATTGATTATCCACCCTTTCTTCCTCTCCGAGTGAAATTTACCATTACAATAGCTTCCCCTCTCCCCAGAAGTAGCTTTAAAAGAAAGAAAGCACTTACTATGCTTCTGCTCGCTTCAGAATTTTCTCACTTGTCCCAAAGTGACAGAGAAGCTGTGCAAAAACTTTTTGCTTATGTTTTTCAGCAATAAGTTCATAGTTCATTTCTTGCCCC
Source organism: Equus asinus (assembly GCF_041296235.1). Classification (NCBI taxonomy): domain Eukaryota; kingdom Metazoa; phylum Chordata; class Mammalia; order Perissodactyla; family Equidae; genus Equus; species Equus asinus. The sequence continues at coordinate 101,904,522 of NC_091792.1, forward strand.
CGCCCCCCCAAAAAAAAGTTTCTGCAGGATGTAGAGAAAAATGAAAAAAGCATGGGAAATGAATCCAGGAGGCAGCGCAGTTCTTTCTTTGGTGATTTTAGGGATGATCAGCCACCGGTGCTGTGGGGGAGCCACTTGCCTCCTCCGAGAAAGAAAGAGCAAGAAGTGAGAGGAAAATGGATTAAGGCAAACAGGCACCCAGCCCTTGTGCACAACAAGCACCGCTCCGCAGAATTCAGTTGGGCACAAAGACCTCACCAATCACAACAGTCTTAGAGTTGATAAAATACCATAGGCGATGACTAATTACCAAGAAGTAGAAAAAAGTTGATAGAATAGCCCCACCTTGTACCAATTGAAGCAGAATCCCTAGGGGTGAGACACAGGCATTGGTATTTCTTAAAACTCTGGGCCATTCTGCTGTCCCGCCAAGTTTGAGAAGCAGTGCCCTATGCGGTTTTGGTAAACATTTATGTAAGTGTCAAAGTGGTGGCCCAAGGGCTTTATTTTTTCATTAGAAGAAAATCCCAAGTATCATGTACTATATGACAAGCCTCTCATGTTGAAATAGGACTCTCCCATCGAATTTCTGCTGGTTTGACTCAATACAAAAAAGAGGCAATCTTTCTTCTATATTTTAATTGTCTACTCAAGACTGTTTGTTATCCATTCTTCAGATGAAAAGAAATATTTAATGCCTGGTGAGTAATAGACACTCAAGGCTGAATGTTGTTCTGATTTCACGTTATCAACGGAATTTTGTAATAATGTTATGTAAAATTTCACATTACTACTTTTTACTAAAAATTTGAACAGTGCAAGATAACTATATCTTTTACCCAGAAGCCTCAGCTATTGAGTTACTGGAACAATTTAGAATTATTTCCAAGGGATATGTTTGCTAAAACTTTTTTTGTTTATAAGTATGTGATAATGTGAATTATGTTGAAAACTCAGGTTGAAAATTACAATGGGTTTTTTTTGTTTTGTTTTTTTGAAAGACTTTCTTTTTTTAAAAGGTATGCTTTTTTGCTGATAAAGATTGGCCCTGAGTAACATCTGTTGCCCATCTTCCTCTTTGTTTTTTTCTCCCAGAAGCCCCAGTGCATAGTTGTATGTCCTATTTGTAAGTCCTTCTAGTTCTTCTATGTGGGATGCTGCCATAGCATGGCTTGATGAGCAGTATGTAGATCTGTGCCCAGGATCCCAACTGACGAACCCCAGGCTGTGGAAGCAGAATCCACAAACTTGACCACTATACCACCAGGCTAACTCCTATTGTGGGTTTTGATATCAATCTAATTTCGGTGATTGTACTTATAATTAATGAAAAGTTAATATAATAGAGAAGCAGATATAATATGTAAATAAATCTAGATGATGTTTAATGTGCAACACATGACAAATGTTATTTGATTTTCAGTAGTAAATTCATCTGAAGGGCTCAAAGACAAAAAATAATAAAATCTCATTTTTACATAATGATAGTATTTTAGTGGAAACATAAAGCATACCAAATGAAAGTATATGGTAAATACTGTCTGATTCTGAAGAGAAATTTATACAATTTTTATTGGGGCTTCCTTTTGCAGCTTAACTTATAAATCAAGAATAAAAAGGGGCCGGGTGGTTGGGTTCTCGCCCTCCACTTTGGCCACCTGGGGTTGTGCTGGTTCAGATCCTAGGTGTGGACATGGCACCACTCATCAAGCCATGCTGAGGTGGCGTCCCACATAGTACAACCAGAAGGACCTACAACTAGAATACACAACTATGTACTGGGGGCTTTGGGGAGAAGAAGAAGAAGAAAAATGATTGGCAACAGACGTTAGCTCAGGTGCCAATCTTCAAAAAAAAAGCATAAAAGGAGAAAGAAACATTGGTTTTTCTTTAACTCCATTATTCAAAGTTATATATATTTCAATTAAAGTGTTATGTAAATGAATAGTTTTTTCCTGAAAATTATTTTTTGTGGCACTTATGATCTTGCCCCTGATTCACTTTGTAAAAAATGGGATTTTACAGAATCAACATTTCATATTAAAAGTAATGAAGCTGAAATCAAAGGGCAAAGGAAATAAGGAAAAGGTAAGCAGTGAAGAACAGAACTCAGTGTTTGTAGACTGATGAAATCTATTTTATATTATTGCCAAAAATATTGAAGACATAATTACTTAATGAAAATTGACATATAATCTGAAAAAAGTATCTAAAACCTCATTTGGTGGATATTCATTGTAGCAACCAATAGATCAGTGTTAGAATAACTTCTTTCCCCCTCTTCCACCGCTCAGATTCAAAGAACGTATCCTGTTTTTACAGGTGAGGACATAAAGGCTGTGAAAAGGTTAAATGATCTGACCAGAGTCATCCTGCAAGCAGCATGCGGCCATAAAATTAAAATCTTCAGACACTTAGGGATGGAATCTCAGCTTAAGGCAGGTCTTTTGCATAACTTACGGCAAAAAGACAACTTTCTATGTGGCCAGCATCACTAATTCATAGGAGAACTTCTGCTAGGGCATGTGATTTGGGCCCAAGGTCTAATTAGAGAATGAAATTGGATCCTTCCTCCTCCCCAGGGAGAGGAAAACCACCCTACTGTCTCAGGATGCTGACAGCGGAAGGGACAGGATCCTAACCGAGAATAGGGTTGTTGTCTGTAAATGTTCGGCATCGGATTCAGGCTTTGTCGTGAAAAAACAAGAGGGCTTGCTTTTCGTCTGCTCAGTACCTCTCTGGGGAGCCACTCCTTCTTCACCGATCCTGTGGTGCTGGTGGGCTGACCCTGCCCCTGGCTCCAGGAGTGGACATAAGATAGAGGTGTCAACTTCCCCTTGGCTCAAATGATTGGTCTATGGATGGGCATGTGATTCAAGCTTGGCCAATGTAACAGCCAGGAATTTTACTGGAGCTCTCAAACAGGGGCATTCTCTCCTAAGGACTTACTAAGCTGGTAGGTGCAATCGTGGATTTGCAGGAGGTCATCTTTGCCATCACAAGCCTGAGAAGGAAGCCAGCCCCTAGGAAATCAGTCCAAGATATGGAGACAGCGTTCTGTGATACCATTTGAGTCCTGGGCCCAACTGCACCTCATTTAAGCCGGCAATTCTCAAACTTTATGGTTTCAGGACCCTTTTATACTCTTAAAAATTATTGAGGACTCCAAAGAAATTTTGTTTATGTCTGTTATATCTGCTAATATTTACTGGCTTAGAAAATTAAAACATAAAAGAACACTGAAAACATTTATTTATTAATTAATTTTTAAAAATCTATTACATGTTAAAATAACTAACATTTTTTAATGTAAAATAACTATATTCTCTCAAGCCAAAAGAATTACTGAGAAGCGTGACATTGTTTTGCACATTTGCAAATCTCCTTAATGGCCAGTTTAGCAGAGACAGTTGGATTCTACTGTCTATCTACTTCTTCATTCTATCTATTCCATATCACACGTCATGCAGCCCCTGGAAAACTCTAGTATCCATTTGTGAGAGAATAAGTGGAGAAAAACAAACAACGTCTTAGTATTATTATGAAAATGGTTTGGTGTGGTTTTTTTTGGTGAGGAAGACTGGCCCTGAGCTAACATTGGTTGCCGATCTTCCTCTTTTTGCTTGAGAAAGATTGTCCCTGAGCTAACATTTGTGCCAGTTTTCCTCTATTTTGTATGTGAGATGCTGCCACAGCATGGCTTGATGAATGATGTATAGGTCTGCGTCCTGGATCCAAACTCATGAACCCTGGGCCGCTGAAGCGGAGCACATGAACTTAACCACTACGCCATTGGGCTGGTCCCATGGAAATGGTTTTGCCCTTGTGGACCCAAAAAGGTCTCAGGGACTCCCTGAGGTCCCTAGACCACACTTTGAGAATTGCTACCTTAACCAGATATAGCCACACCTGAAGCCATCCCACTCCTATCAATTTTTGAGCCCATAAATATCTGTTTATTTTTTTCTTAGACAGCTGGAGTTGGGTTTCTGCTTCTTGCAACTGAAAGAGGTCTAAGCAATACACAATGGAATGCTTCATAGTTCTTCCTGGTTTAGAAGAAAGTTTAAGGAAGCTTAGTGCAGTCTCACAGATGTAACTTTGCATCTTGTTTTCTCTCTTTCCCTTGCTTCCCTCCTTCCTTCTGTCTCTAACTTGGAATTACTCCTTTTTAAATCAAATTCTTCCTTTCATGACAAAAAGATCCAGTGCAGCTCTCAACTTTACTTTCTGTCTCTATATGAAAAATTCCCCCTGTTATTAAAGTAATTGAGTTCATACTGCTCTGTTACTGTGAATATGGCCCCAGGGCAGAAAAATATTTCAATCATATTGACTCTCCATTCAGCTGGCATCCTTATACCAAACACTTCTAAAGGTCATTTGCCTAATCACTGTTTTGACTTAGAAATTGTGCATCACTCTATTTGTTAACATTGTTTCCTTTTTCTTTTCTTTTTTGTTTTGTGTGTGTTTTTTCCCCAAATCCCCCCAGTACGTAGTTGTATATTTTTAGTTGTGGGTCCTTCGAGTTGTGGCATGTGGGATACCACCTCAGCATGGCCTAATGAGCAGTGCCATGTCTGCGCCCAGGATTCAAACAGGCGAAACCCTGGGCCGCCTAAGTAGAGGGTGTGAACTTAACCACTCAGCCATGGGGCCAGCCCCTTACGTTGTTTAAGGAAAAATTAACTTATTTTTTAAAAAGTTCTTATTTCTTGATTTTAATTTTTCACAGTAATCCCTAATGTTTTTCTCTTTATCTTTGCTAGCAGTTTAAATATGATTTATAACTTACTGCATTTTTTAACACCTTATAATTTAATATTTCAAAGACTGAAAATGCCCCAAGATTACCTCTGAAAATAAAGTCAGAGTGACATCTAGTGGTTCTCCTGGCTCTCTTCGTAATCATTAAAGTAACCATGGACAATAGTAGGTTTGGAAGGTTATTTAGTGTTTCTTAGAAAGAATGTCTTAGAAGCATCCCAAATAGACCAAAAAAAAAAAAAAAACCCTTATTTTAAAGTTTGCAGAATCTCTCTAGGCAACCTTTCAGAAGCAAAAAGAATCATCTCATCATGTGTCTCTTCCTTAAGACTGAGGAAAATTTTCCCAGCAGAGCTTCCTCACCTCTAAATGTCAAGAAGCCCCCCTGAACAGTCACTTGAAAGGGGAAGGAAAGCCCGAAGATTATTTAAAATAGTCAGAATCTACCCCAAGTGGATCCACCCGGGCCAGAACTTCCCCTGAGGCAATGTCATGGCTCTGTAGAAAGTTGTGTTGAATTCTCAAACAAAACCAGGATTCTCTGAGAAAGGAGGAAGGGGACACGGATATTGGGTGTGAAGTTTACAGCACCTGCTTCACCACCTGTCCTAAAGGCTGTCACAAAACTATCAAAGCACAATCAATTCAGATCTTTTGGGAATGATCAAAACGCTCTGTGTCTGGATTGAGGTGGTAGTTTCACAGGTGTACATATCTGTCAAAATTCATCAAGTGGTATACTTTCAATGGATGCCGTTTACTGAATGGAAATTATACTTCAATAAAGTTAGTTTTTAAAAAACTCAAGGACTTCATCAATGGATGAATGGATAAGCAAAATGTGGTAATATACACAACGGAATATTATTCAGCCTTAAAAAAGAAGTCAGCTCTGACATGTGCCACAACATGGATGAACCTTGAAGATATTATGCTAAGTGAAATAAGCCAGTCACACAAGGACAAATACTGTATGATTCCACTTATATGAGGTATGTAGAGTAGTCAAATTCACAGAGACAGAGAATAGAATGGTGGTTGCCGGAGGTTTGGGGAGGGGAACGGGGCAGTTAGTGTTTAATGGGTACAGAGTTCAGTTTGGGAAGATGAAAAAGTTCTGAAGATGGGTGGTGGTGCTGGTTGTAAAACAATGTGAATGTACTCAATGCCACTGGACTGTACATTTAAACAAGCTTAAAATCATAAATTTATGGTATGTATATTTTACCACCACAACAAGTTTTTAAAGAAGCACTTGTAAAAGGTAAAGAAACATTATCAAATGTGACACCATAATTGATCAGGTCATTATTCATCACTTAACCATGCTGAGCAAGGCTTTGGGTGGGTGTAACAAAACTGCCAGATGCATAAAGAACCAGATAATAATAATACTTGACAAAATATACTAAACATTAGATACCTGACAGAAGTTATAACTGTTACAGGGAATATTGTAGTAGGTCATTATAAAAAAGCTGGTAGAAATAGTTCCATAAATTTATTTTGTTTATTTCCTAGATGAGAAGTAAAAGATTTTTTTTTTTTTAAAGATTGGAACCTGAGCTAACATCTGTTGCCAATCATCTTTTTCTTTTCTTCTTCTCCCCAAAGCTCCCCAGTACATAGTTGTATATTCTAGTTGTGAGTGCCTCTGGTTGTGCTATGTGGGACATCGCCTCAGCATGGCCTGACGAGTGGTGCCATGTCCACACCAGGATCTGAACCAATGAAACCCTGGGCCTCTGAACGGAGCGTGCAAACTTAACCACTCGTCCACGGGGCCGGCCCCAAAAGATCTCAATAAGAATATACTCAGCAGAAGCAATAGTATTAAGATCTTAAACACTGGATGGTTACGATAAAGAGTATAAGTTTCCTTTCCTCTGGAAGAAACAGAGTCGGCTTTAAAGATGCTCATGATGATGGCGATTAGCCTCAACTGCAGAAACACAGCTTAGAGGAGAAAAGACAATCTGTCTTTATTTTACTAGCTATTTGACTTCTATCTCCTACTTCTATCTCTTTTTTCAGTCTTCTGCAAAATAAAGTGTTTGTCCTCAAAACAAACAAACAAACTCAAGGACTTGTATTTTTAAAAACTCAACTCATATCAGTGTTGGGAGAGAGAACGACTTAAAGGGATGCAAAGGAAACTTCTGGGTAGACGGAAATGTTCTATGTCTTGACTGGAACACTGGTTACTAGGTGTATACATTTCTCAAAAGTCATCAATCTGTACATTTAAAATGAATGAATTTTATTGTAAGTGACGTATACCTCAATAAAATCGATTTTAAAAACTTCTCCTCGAGGGGCTAGCCCTGGTGTCCCAGTGGTTAAGTTTGGTGCACTCCGCTTCCACAGCCTGGGTTCAGTTCCCAGGCACGGACCTACACCACTGGTCTGTCAGCAGCCATGCTGTGGTGGAGGTGCACATACGAAATAGAGGAAGACTGGCAGTGGGCGTTAGCTCAGGGAAAATCTTTCTCAGCACAAAAGATAAAAACTTCTACTCTAAAGAGTAGAAATATTCCTGCACTTAGGATAGCATGTGAAGTCTTCTTTTAAAACTAGTTTCAAAAGTAACCCGAAATTGGAAATTGCTCATCTTCTTAGTCCACCCTGCTGGGAAATGTTCCTAAAAATATAATCACAATTGCTCCCAGGAAGCAGGTGGGTCTTTCCCTGCTCTGTTTAAATTTCCACACTCCCACACTCCCTCTTCTTCCCTGCTTTAGTTGCCTCCACGGCACTGACCACCGTCTGATCTCTCAGTTAGGTTATAGTGATTATTTATGATCTGTCTCTCCCAACTAGAATGGTAAGTTCTGTGATGGCAGGGTTTGGTCTGTTTTGTTCAGGACATTTCTGGTATGTAGCTGGAGTTTAATAAATATTTTTTGAATCAATTCAAACTTTACTATTAAATATATTTCTGGTGTTCTTGCTGGAGAGAAGAATGTCAGAAGATTAACTATATGGTCTTTAATATGTTATACTCTATCTACTTACAAAAATTATTGGAGGTGATTTGCCATTAATTTCCTCTACAATATATATTGAGTCACTTCTGTGTATGCATTGGACTAGGCACCGGGGAAATATGGCTCTCAAACAAGACTTAAAATGGAAAATATTAAACCATAGTCAGAAAGGGAAAATAACTATACCCAAAATCCAGGCTATTCCGTAATTCTGGTTTAGCATTATATTTACTTTTAAAGATCTCTGGCAAAGATCTTTAAGGTCTAAGTCATAAAGGAATGGTTAAAAATTTTTCATATAAATCTACACTGTATTTTTTCTAACTACCACTCATTTACAAAACTGACTGTGTCGGGTGAAAAAAGATTTTTTTATTTTGCAGGGAAGGATTCAACCCAAGCTAACATCTGTTGCCATCTTCCTCTTTTTTTTTCCTCCCCAAAGCCCCAGTACATGGTTGTGTACCCTAGTTGCAGGTCCTTCTAGTTGTTCTATGTGAGTGCCGCCACAGCATGGCAACTGACAGACAGGTGGTGTGGTTCTGTGACTTGGAAATGAACCCCCACTGCCAAATTTTAACCACTAGACCATCAGGGCTGGCTCAAGATTTTTTTTTTTTAACTAAGCAAATAATGAATTAAATTTTAAGTGACCCTAAGTATACGTATATGATGTTTGAAGTGCTTTGCTGGTACAGTTTTAATAAATGTTTTCATACTGAGATAAAGTTCTATTCTTTGATTTTATAGAGTCATAGTTTTTTTTCCACTTAGAAAAGTCTCTTGCGACAATTTCTGCATCTAACATTTTGCAGATGAAAATATTAACACTCCGAAAGGTTAAATGGCTTGCCCAAGGTCATTAGTGCCAAAGCTCTGGTTCCTTATTCCTGAACCATCTCGAATGAACCGATTCTTCTTAACTGCATCTTATAAAGGCGAGCAGCCATTTGGACTGACAACAATAAGGACAGTGGTTTCTCGAGGGCAGAAACTGGAGCTCCCTCAGTGCCCTGCAGAGGATCTGGTCCAGAGAAGGAACCCAATGAAGGGAGACAAATAATTACACTGGATCCAGGCATGGACTTCCACTAAAGAGCTCTTGGTGACTAGGGCCCTGCATGACCAGAACCCGAAACCTCCTCCTGTTGGTGCACTCTGCTCGGGCCTCACTGGCCTCTTGGTTGATTCAGATACACCAAGCACACATTTGGGATGCTCCGTCCCACGACATCCATATGGCTCCTCCCTCCAGTCCTACAGGTCTCTGCTCAATGTCACTTTATCAATGAGGCCTTCTCAGAGCACGCTATGAAACAGCACCCCACACTCCCTAACCTCCTTACTCTGTCTCTGTAACACTTACCCCCATCTGACAGATTTTCTCTTGTCTCATTGCACATGCTCATTTTCCTCCCGAAGAATGTAAACTCCACGAGGGTAGGGACTTCATTTGGTTCACGGCTGTATTTTCACATGGCACCTTCACCTTCACATAGTATGTGGCAGGTGCTCTGTGAATATACGTGAAATGACTGAATGAATGGTAAAGGAACTCTGGACCCCTTCCTTCGTCTCTAAATTCTTTATTTTAAAAGCTAAGAAGATCTTTTAAATTCACTATCGAAAACTTACTGTGACGGGACCAGCCCTGTGGCCGAGTGGTTAAGTTTGCACACTCTACTTTGGTGGCCCAGGGTTTCAGCAGTTTGGATCCTGGGCACGGACATGGCACTGCTCATCAAGCCATGCTGAGGCGGCATCCCACATGCCACACGTAGAAGGACCCACAACCATGTACTGGGGGCTTTGGGGAGAAAAAGGAAAAATAAAATCTTAAAAAAAAAAATAAGTAAAACTGCAAGGCACTTCAAAATGCAAAGAATTTTATATTAAAATTAGGTGCACATAACTTTCATACATATAATTGGGTTTAAATAGTTTTATACTGTTCTAATTAGCACATTATTTTAATTAGAGGAAAGAAAAGAAAAGGGTTACTTTTTTAGCTCTTAGGGTCCAGGTTACAAATACAAATGAGATATCAATGGAAATCGCATACTAGGTAACTGAAATATTTTCTTGCCATAGGAACACACACATACTTTGATGGAATAAAAGATTAAAATAACATAATTAAAAGGGCCAGCCCCATGGCCATGGTTCAAGTTCCACATGCTCTGGATTGTTGGCCTGAATTTGTGGGTTCAGACCCCAATGTGGTCCTACTCCACTCGTGAGCCATGCTGTGGAGCATACATACAAAGTAGAGGAAGATTGGCACAGATGTAGCTCAGGGATAATCTTCCTCAAATGAAAAAGGAAGAAGATTGGCATAGATGTTAGCTCAGGAAGAATCTTCCTCACCACACACACACACCAATTTAAAATTGCTTTCTGTCTGGCCACAAAACCGAGACCATTTACTTTTCCATTTAATACTTTTGGCTTCATTCCCTGTTAAAACGCTTGATTCTATAGGTAATCTTAGATATCTCCAAGTCAATAAATGGAATAATTTAAATTATAGGCATGATAAAAATCAATCTTTAGTGGTATTTAATACTATTTTTATTAAAATTTATAACCTCATTATATAATGTAGGATTTATTAATATTTCAAAACAATTTATACATAAAAGTTCTTTGCTGTAGGTGTCTGTGTAACATGACTGCTAACAGTGCAAACGCCACAGGTGCATCCATCCCACTCAGGCCTTTCTGGATTCCTTCCATGTGAGCACTAATTTGGGCAGCACTGACAGGCTGGAGTGCGTAATCATTTAATCTGGTAAATTCTATGTTAGAGATGACGACAGAGAGCAACTGAAGCACAGCGGAGGAAACAACTCTCCGGAGCCAAGAGGGTCAGCTATCCTGAGAAGAACTCATCTGAACCTTGAAAAACACCCCGGACAGAGGATCAGCACAAGCCAAGGCAGAGCTGCAAAATGTGAGTTCTGTTAATTTCAAATGGTCTCGGGGGGGGGGGGGGGGGGGGGTTTAAGGGGCGGGGTGGAGTGGAGGAAGTGTCAGAAGTGGAGGCAGGAGGAAGGCTTGACGGGCAACGCCACGACTGGGCTAGACTCTTGGAGAACAGGTACGGACAGGATCTGTGCGGGCCAGCGGGAATTTGGGAAGAGCATCTGGAGGACAACTGCGGGAATGGCGGGGGGCGTTCGGGGGGGTGGGTGGAGGAGGATGGGGAGAGCGGTTAGGCGGCTGTAGAGAAGTGAGAGGCCTGGAGTGGCAGCGAGTACAAGGGGAGGCCCGAACCGAGGCTCGTTTCTGGGGTAGGGCTGCCGGGATCCGACGCCTGGCTATGGCAAGCAGCCTCCTCAGTTAGCGTTCCTGGGCCCGCCTGGCGCTCGGTTGCCCTGGCGACGGCGTGCCGGGGGCGGAGCCGGGGGTAGTCGGCCCCAGCCGGCGGCTGCCCGGCCCCGCCCCGCCCCCCGCCTCGCCGAGGTGCCCAACGGTAGCCCGCGCGATCCGCGCGGAGGGCGGCGGCCGGAGCCCGAGCACCGCGAGGCTGAAGTGGGCGGGGCCGCGTCCGGCGCCGCCACCGTGGAGGAGTAGCCGCCGCCGCCGCCGGGTTGACGCAGGTGCGGCCGCCGCGCCCGCCGGCGCCCCCGCGGGGATGCGGCCGGTCTCTTAGGATGAGGCGTTGGTGGCAGGTACAGGGCGGGGCCCGGCCCGGGGCAGGGTGAGGGCCGGGTCTTTCTCCAGAGGACCCGGAGCAGCGCGTCTTCATTTCTGGAACCTTCCAGGCCTTTGTGTGTTCCTTCCCCAAATGGGCTGCTTTTGTTTTCGGGGATCGCAAGACCTCCGGGCACAGTGGCTGTAACTCTGGGACCGCAGGGCCCTGTGAAAGTATTCCATTTGGGGGAGTAACCGCGGATCCTGTCCCAAAATTACTGCTAACTCCTGTTCCTACCCCGCCTCCGGCGGACAGGGAGACGGGATGGGAAGACATGGAGATAAAGAGGAGTGTCTAGCCTTGGGCAGTCTTCAGCTTCTCATCCAAAATGAGATTCTGTTTAAAACTGTGCAAGGGCCTTTTCAGCTCGAGCTCTCCCTGTAAGCCACCGTAGGAGTCTGGCTCTGCCCCATTAGCAGCATCAATCAGAAACACAATGAGTTTTCAATTAAGTCCATCCTTTTCCACAAAAGTCTGCTGCAAGTCCCCAGTCGGGATGTTCCTGGTTTTGTTCGTGCATCTTGATGTACCTTAAGGTCAGGGGAAAGTAGAAGAGAAGTGGAGTGGGCTAATTCTTAGGGGTTTTGGACTGGCAACCATTTCTTGCTTCCTCAGCAGCCAGTTGAGGAAGAGGCGGCCCAGTGCCTTCCACGTTTCCCAGAGACCAGCCAGGCAGGACTGTTTCTCTGTGTAAAGTCATGGGGGTGGGGGTGGGGGAGCGGGAGCGATGGGAGAGGTCTGCTCCTCCCACCTCTGTACCACACTTGTTGTTTTGAATCTTCGACAGTTAACTGTTCATTTGCGTAGTGCGTTGAAAGGGTTTTTATGCCATGGAAATAATGTACTCCCAAAATAGAGGGCAGAAATTGACAATTTATTTGGTATGTGTAAAGCCCTCCGTATTATGTTTTACAGAGAGGACTCAGTGTTGTCTACTATGTTAGTGTCTCTCACTTTAAAACTATACAGTTTATTAAATAAGGCCTCTTGTGAACCATCTGTTCCCAAACTAGGTGGCCCCAAATTATATGGTCTTGTAGGCCGAATAAGGGCCACCCAAAAATACCAAGTCCTGATCCCTGGAACCTGTACATGTTATAAGGAAAAAGAGTCTTTGCATAGGTGGTTAAGTCAAAGATCTTGAAATGGGGAGATTATCCTGGATTATCTGGGTGGGCTCTAAAAGCAAACACAAGTGTCCTTATAAGAGAGGGGCAGGGGAAGATTTGATCCAGACAGACGAGGAGAATGCATTATGACCACAGAGGCAGAGATGGCAGTGATGGGGCCACAAGCCCGGTAATGCTGGCAGCCAGCAGAAGCTGGAAGAGGCAAGGAATGGATTCTTTCCTAGAGCCTCTGGAGGAGCACAGCCCTGCCGACACCTTGATTTCAGCCCTGAGAGACTGGTTTTGACTTCTGGCCTCCAAAACTGGGAGAGAACGGATGACTATCATATTAAGCCACCAAGCTTGTGGCAATTTGTTGTGGCGACTACAGGAAACTAATACATATGGTCATGCTTCTAGATCACATAGAATCAGTCCTGCATTGATGAATATTGTAAAGCACTCCGCTGGGGCAGTGGCAGGTTTAGTATTGGAGACCACTAAATATCTTCCTGAACTCCGTAAATCCTAAGGAAAAGGTTTGAACAAGGAATTTGGTAAGAAGAGAAAATAAGTTATGTGTGTAGGAAAGAGGAAGTCCAGCATGGAAAGCAATTTTTTAAACTTTCATTTTTATTCCCCTTACTGTATCACTGTATTTGCTCTTGTTGAGAGAATAAAGGTACAAAGTGACTTAGGCTTGGTCCTTAGCTCAGACGTTATTGAATATCCATCATTGTAGATCAAATAAGAGTTGCAAGAGTTGCAGGCACCTGGGGATTGAGGTCCAGGCCTGGGGAAAATAAGCAATGCAGAAGTGCCTCCGTGTGAGGGGATGTTAAAATCTGACTAAAAGCAACCTCTAGTCATCTTGAAATGAAGGCATTCTGGAGTTTTCAGGTTGCAGGAAAAAACCAGTGTTCAGGTTTAATTGACTGACTTCTGGGACCCAGGCAGCTAATTTGCACTCCCACTCTTACCCTACAAAACATCATGGAAATATACATAAAAGAGTAGCCAATCCGCTTTCTTTTTGAGCTGCTTTTTTGAGGTATAATTTACATACTATACTATTCACCAATCTTAAGTATAAAATCCAGTGATTTTTAGTAAATTTACAGAATTGTGCAATCATCACCAAAATTAAATTTTAGAGCATTTTCATCACTCAAAAAAGATCCCTTGGGCCCATTCTCAGTGAATCCCCATTCCCAACCCCAGCACCAATCTACTTTTGATCACTGGTCTACTCTAGAGTTAGGCTTTAGTCCCTCTGCTGGGCTGTGCCAATGGCCTCGTAAGTGGCCTCTGCTTCTGCTCAGTATGTTTTCTGCCTAGTGTTGGAGGATTATATGCCCTGATTAAAATCCTCCAACTTTCCATCACAATTTGAATAAACCCCAAAGGCCTTAATATGGCCTTTTCAAGGCCCCTTGAGTTCTGCCCCCTGCCAGCATCACCAACAACCTCTCAGGGTAATCTAGGAAAGGAACTGAGAATCAGCACAGCATGCCTTCGGGCGCAGTACATAGTTGGCTGTCCATAGGCAGGCCTCCCATCTTCCCTTGACTACATGCAAGGGATGTAGTCACTAGCCTCCTGTCTCGCCATTCAGTGAACACTGAGCCCTTCTCATCTAAGTCATCTGCGGGGTTGACTTCTTTTTGTCATTCAGCTCAAATGTCACCTCCTCAGAAAGTCCTTCCCTGACCTCCCCTAACTCAGAAGCCTCAACTCAGGCTCTCTGTATACTACTCCCCTGTGTTGTTCTCATCATTGCACGTAGTCACTCTCCAAAGTTCTATTTTTGATTTGTTTCTTTAGTGTCTCTCTCTCCCCACTAGAATATAAGATCCATGAGGGTCGAAACTGGATTGGTCTTGATCTTAGCTCTATCTCTATTATTTATGGAAACGCTGTTCATAGCAGCAGTACATTTTAAACCATCAGAGTGCCAACAATAGTAATTAATAATTATCAAATGCTTAACAGTGTGCCAGGCCCTGTGCTAAGTGCTTTATATGCATGAATGATTTAATTGAAGCTTACTACTTTTAATGTGAGATGAGTAAGGGGAGCATGCCTTCCAAATATAGTCTCTTACATTAAATTATTTTTTTCAGAGGCGTTGGGCAGTTTTCTTTCTCTTATTATTAGAACATTGATTTTAAAGACTGGATCAGTGTACATTGACACCAGTAATATGTATGTCAACGTATATGGACACCCTAAAAACTGAGCTGGAGAGGTTTTTGCTAGGAAGGAAAAGAGGAACAAAAAGCAGAGTATAAATACAAGCAGAGTCCGAAAAGAGCAGGACACAGCAAGTAGGCTTCGACTGGAGCACGGAGCACAGTATGTTTCAGGGGCGTGAAGAGGAAGGAGATGAAGCTGGGAGGTTGATTAGGCCAGATGTAAAGGTGCTAGTCTTTGAGTGCTAGTCTTAGTTCAAACCTTAGTCTTTGAGCAAGATATGGCAAAATGGCTCTGGTTTTAAAGAGAACTCTTTTTTTTTTTTTTTGAGAAAGATTAGCCCTGAGCTAACTACTGCCAATCCTCCTCTTTTTGCTGAGGAAGACTGGCCCTGAGCTAATATCCATGCCCATCTTCCTCTACTTTATACATGGGATGCCTACCACAGCATGGCTTGCCAAGCGGTGCCATGTCCGCACCCGGGATCTGAACCGGTGAACCCCGGGCCGCCGAGAAGCGGAACATGTGCACTTAACCGCTGCACCACCGGGCTGGCCCTAAAGGGAACTCTTAAAGATTAAAAGAAACTGAAGCTAGAAGACCATTTTGAAGTATTTTGTAGTAGGTCTGGCAAGAGTTAATTAAGCATGAAAAAATACAGTGGGACTAAAATTGCATATTCAAGGATTCCTTCCTTCTGACTTATAACTACACGTAAGTTTTCTTCACTGAGTTAAAAGATCTTACAGAGGTAAGATGTGGTGACTAACTGGAGGTGGAGTTTGAGTAGATGAAGAATAGATGAAGATGGTGAAATGTCTGACTTGGGAAGTTGAGTTTACGATGTCATTATCTAAGAACATCCTAGAAAGCAAATTAGGTGGGAATATGAAGGAACCAGATTTGAGAAACGATGAATTTAAGATGACTGTAAACATATATGCGAGGTGTTAAAGGAACAGATATTTATTAAAATTTACCTAGAGCCAAATCTGAACAAAACAGCGTGAAACTTGCTGGAGGTAGTGGAATTGTCCCTATCTAGCTTTGCTGTTGACTGAAAACACCTGTAAGAAGTCATCATATATTTGGTCATCTTTTTGCTGAATGTTTTCCGTAGAAAATCATAGAATGTCCAAGTTGGAGAGGATTTTGGAAATCTTCTAGTCCAACACTGTGCCCAAGAGAAAATAGCCAGTGACCATTGTAACGAACAAATGCTGATCCACCCTCAGTGTGAAAACCTCACAAGGAAGCCCACCATGTATGCGTTCCAGGGGCTCTAGTTTTAGAAGGCCTGCACCCTGAACCAGACCTGCCTCCTGTTGTTTCTGCTCATTAGTTCTAATTCTGCACATAGAATATTCTCACTCATCTTTCCAGTGTGGCAGCTGCTCACTTAGAGTCCACTGAGGTAATCCAAAAATCCTTGTAGTTTATCATCTCAGCTCCACTGCTTAAAATTTATAGACCTATTTCTCACTCACCAGACAGAATAACTTTTCTAACGAAGCACAAGGGCCTGGTCAAAGCATCTGTAAGCAGTAAAAAGCAGTTCAGACAGTCAGAAGACATTCAGCTGGTCTATTTACTTAAGTCAGTTTGAACTATACCTGGAGAAAGGTCAGTCCTGGGAAGGTAGGTACAGGGGCACGTGCTGGAAGTTTTACTTGCTGTGTCTCTCCATCATGCCACTAAGATCTGTATCAACAAAATCAGCATCGGACCAACAGGCTGCAAGTAACTGAACATGTTCTGTTGTACAAACATAGCCTAGATAAGTACGATAGACTATTAACAATAGACTTTCGTATACAAGATAAGCCCAAAGGAAAAAGAATTTAAAGGTTTCTGTTGTTGTTGTATGTGTGTTTTAGATGTTGTCGAGATCTTAAGTGATGAAAATGAACTTGTGAATTGAACATTTTGAAAATAATACCTTTTAGATAATGAATCATTATATATTAATGAGAAGATTTTAAAATATTTTATTTTTTTCAGGTGTTAATAGGATAAGTGAAAAGAATATCCAGATATTAAGGTATCTCTTGTTTCACTTTGAGTTATATTTAAAAATTGTGAACACACACAACTGATATACTATTTATTATATCTATATCTAATTTATTTTAGAACTCAAAGCCTCTAACTTGGTGAATGCCTAGGCTGGAATATATAAGATAATAAAGCTGCAAGGGCTTCTATCTCTGTGGTTTTCAAACTCCACTCAGTGGAGCCTTCTGCATTACATAAAAGTGACTCCAGGGCAGAGAGGAGGGTGTGTAGCTGGGGCTCTGAAGATTTAAAGAAAGGCTTCCACTGCTTAAAGAAAGTTTGGAAAACACAACTGTAATCTCATTTAGTAATGGTGGAAATTGAGATTCAGAGATATGAAAAGATTTGCCCTTGCTCTCACAGGGACCAGTGACAGAACTGTTTCCTGATTCTCCGTTCTGTGCTTCTCCATACTGCCTCCCTATAAAACAAGTATGTGCTGGTGAAGTATGGTCTTAAATAGCTTAATTTTATGTTACATCATAATAGCCCCTGTGTTTACTTAATGCAATTTAAACCCACTTTCTTTGCTGTTAGGGGACTATGTGAAACTTATATCTTCTTTCTAGATAAAAAGAAAGATACAGCCATTTACTATGGGAAAGTGAGTTAGTACACACTGCTTAAATAGAAAGACAGTATTGTTACTCATGTTTACTATTGTGTTATGTCGTATGATAGACATATAGATTGAGGCAGGTGCTGTTTAGTAAATTAACGTGAGTTATCTCAGTTAACTCTTATTCTTTTGAGGTATATACTCTTTATCTGCATCTTATAGTATTAAATAGGTTAAATATTATTCTCAAGGTCACATACCTAGTAGATCACAGAACTAAGATTTGAACCCTAACAGTCAATAACGACATCTAGAGAGACAGAATGATTGAGAAAGCAACCACAGAGTGGTGTGAGGTTAATAAGCAGTTAACTAGCTCAGGCAGTAAAGTGCTGTTCAACATTAACTGTTCTCATGGCATTTCTGAGACTGTACAAGCCCAGATATTTTGTATTTGGATCAATCTTGGGGTACCTTAGAATTTCAAAGGAAAACATAACTGCAGACTGGTGCTAGGAGAATATGGACCAGTTTTGTAAAATCCCCAGTCTCAGGCTTCTTTGGAAGGTAGAATGGTTCACATCCTAGGGGCTTTAGTCATGACCCAGAAATCTAGATATAACATACATTATAATGCAGTTTGTACTCAACTAAAATAAAGCATATGATCTTAATTCAAATCAAACTCATTTTCCACTTTACCCTCAAGTGTACATTCTCTTACTTTTTTCTTTTACTTAAAAAAAAAATCCTTACTGCTAAACTTCCTCTGTCTTTATTCCCTTTTCTTTCTTTTGAAAAATTGCGTGTTTTAACAAATTTTTTATTCGATTTATTTACACTAAAAAACAAAACAAAACGGGGGACAGCCCAGTGGTGTAGTGGTTAAGTTTGCATACTCTGCTTCAGTGGCCTCGGGTTCATGGGTTTGGATCCCAGATGCAGACCTACACACTGCTTATCAAGCCATGATGTGGCAGCGATACACATGCAAAATAGAGGAAGATTGGCACAGATGTTAGCTCAGGGACAATCTTCCTCAAGCAAAAAGAGGAAGATTGGCAACAGATGATACCTCAGGGCCAATCTTCCTCACCAAAAGAACAAAACAAAACAGTTCACGCATTTCTCCAACCCCCCATCCCTGGCCTCGTGCAGCTACCAATCTGTTCTCTGTATCTATGAGCTTGGGTTT
This sequence comes from Equus asinus, assembly GCF_041296235.1. Taxonomy (NCBI): domain Eukaryota; kingdom Metazoa; phylum Chordata; class Mammalia; order Perissodactyla; family Equidae; genus Equus; species Equus asinus. Next base: position 101,923,087 of record NC_091792.1, read on the forward strand.
TTGTTTTGTTTTGTTTTTAGATTTCACATATAAGAGAGATCATATGGTATTTGCTTTTCTCTATCTGACTTATTAGTCAGACCATATTGAGGAGGAACCAGACAATGCAAATTAGAAACATTATGTTACATTTCAAAAGAGCATTTCGTTGCAGATGTTATAGCTGAATATACAGTCTACTCTTACCTTTCCTCTCAATGGTAAGGCAACGGAAGAGGAAGAGAGAGAAAGAAGCAGAAAATAACTGGGAGTGAAACAGAGAGAAATCATAATGGGAGACCCACTTTCAGGGTCAGTTGTTATTCAACTCAATTACTTGATTTACTTTAAAAAATAGCCTTTAAAAGCTATCCTTTTACATGTTCTGTATGTTCTTTTTGGGATTTCATGTTAGTCAATATTCTGGTGCAGAGAACAGATTCCACCCTAGACAATTTGAATAAAAGGATTTATTAAAGCATGTTAGATGGCTCACAGAGTTATTAAGATGATTGAATAAAAATCTGTAGGATGAGATTCCAGAATCTATTCTTAAGTCTATACTGCAGAACCAGGCTGCCCAAGGAGCTGCTTCTGCCGTGATCAGGAAGCTGCTTGTGAAATCAGGAGGCATCCCTTTCTGCGTGTGTGGAGATAGGACCGCCTCAGCCTGAGCGGCTAGATTAGCCACAGTTACTAGTTCCAGAACAGCATCAAAGTGCTCCAATCAGGAAACCTTGTGTGCAAAATCAGGAAGCTGCTGCTATAGCTTCAGGGTCCCGCATCATGCCACGTTTTCTACCATTGAGATGCCAATTTCTGCTAAATCAGCAACCCTCAGAGACGGAGTTGGGCTCCAGAACCATGCCACACTTGCTATAATCCAAAAAAACAAAATAGAGCATAGGTTCTAAATCAACTTACTATGGAGTTAGTCACATTCTGTCACAGTCACAGGAGAGGGCACCTTAAGTAGCCATAGGGAAAGAAAGCGAGGCAGGACTGTGCACATGAGGAAAGATGCAGGTGCACAGCCACCAAGGAGAAGGGATAAGAATCCAGGAGATACTTTTAAATTCTTTAGCTTAACTGTGTAACAAAAACGAAAGCCTATAAACTATTTTCCTCTAAAAGTCCTTTTCTGTGGTCTGTGGTTTCTAAGGCCTTTTCTGCAACACTCCGATCAACCATCCAGAGTAGAATGTTTACCAGCTATTTCTTCCAGAAATGTCAGGCTCCCTTCAGTGTAAAGCTTTTCATAATTTTAAGTCAGGCAGAATTGTTCATCGTAAATCTTGGGCATACCAGAAGAGGCCAAGATCTCATCTTTGTACTTTACTCAGAGATTTAAATCAAACCCATTTAAGTTCGTGTTACGATTTCCAAAACAACAAAGTGCAGTGTTTAAACAATTTTAAGACTTATTGAGGCAAAAAAAACTTCCTTTTCCCAGAAATCCTTAACAATTTAATAAGCTTTATGCTCGAAAATAGAAATGTTTCACTTTATAGTGTCACGAAAGTAAAGAAACACTGGATGACTTGACCAAACTGAGGGTATGGTCAGTCTAAAATAGCGAAAATCTGAATTACAAGTATTTTTTAAAGACGGATTTCAGTACTCTAAGGTACATAAAATAACTAGCAGCATTGGCAAATAGAAGTACTAAGCATCTTTTTTACAAATAAATGGTTGTTTTAAAATTCTTGTTTAAGTAAGTAAACCTATGCTGTCTTCTTTTAGCTACTAATTTTCCAAGAAAAAAAATTTCCCTCTGAAGGACTGCTGCTCTTCAGTGGCCTATTACCAATCAGTGGCCACTGAATTATTGAGTTTATCACATTCATCGTCTTATGCCAAAGTAAACAAACGTGGTTTCTATATCAGAGTATTCTAAAGTCAAACCTTCTTCTTTCGCCTTTTCCCTCTTCTCCAGCTTCTAGTTCCAGTGCTGCTTACCTTGCTCGTAGGTTCTCTTTCCTGCTTGATGCCGAAAGCTTGGGATGAGGCCGAGTGGATTAGTGCGTGGTTCCCCAGCACTGGCTGTGCTTCGCTTGTGCTGCTCATTCCTTCGTGCTTTCGATCTAGCTGTCATTTGTGATAGTAACATTACTCAGTAATTTGAATTTTCTTAGTGTCTTTCCTCATCCTGAAGAATCTCCAAATGCATCATTTCAGTCTGTAAGTTAAATTATACAGCAAAGGTTCATGATAAAACTTGTTTAAATGAGGATGTTTTTTTCTTTTCCAAATAGCAATCTCTTCTATTTAGAACATTTAAATTGCCTAGCAATCTTGACTAACATTCTATTTGTTATAATTCTTGATGGAATGTCTTCCTACCTACTACTTATTTCCTAAAAATGATAGCACGAAACATATTAAGGTAGAATTTATCTAGTTGTAGTTTTGACAGATGACACTTGAGTAATCAAAAGGGAGAAACTGTAAGTGAAATAAAAAGGAATTCTCTTCAATAAAAATTCTCTTTAGCTCACAAGTTTAAAAAGAAATTTTTAACACTATGCTTACAATCATGCATTATTGTAAAATGATAAGCAGTATGTTATATGTGATCTTCTCTTTCTATCACTTTGATGGTCCTTGCCTGTATTTTTATAGAATCAGGATTCTGATTTATTAATTTGATCTTTTGTTTTTCTGTTTTCTACCTCATTAATTTCTGCTTTTATTTTTATTATTTCCTACCACTTGCTTTCTTTTGTTTTACTTTTTTTCCTACCTTTTTGTGTTAGAAATTGAATTCACTTATTTTCATTCTTTCATTTTTATTGAAATAGGTGTTTAAGGCTAGGAATTTTCCTCTTTTCATTGCTCTAATGTATCTCAGATTCTGATGTGTAGTGTTTTTGTTGTCATTATTTTTCAGAAATTCTTTAATTTCTGTTTTTATTTCCCTTATCATACAAGAGTTATTTAATAGAAGGCCTTTTAATTTCCAGGTGGAAAGGCCTTTTTGTTTGGGGTTTCACTTTTAGTTTCTAGTTTTATTACTTGTGACCAGAGGATGTTGTTTGTAACATTTCTACTTTATGGAACCTACTTATCTTTTATTTGTGCCCTAGAATATGATTGACTTTTGTGAGTGTTCCCTGTGCGCTTGAGAGGAGGGTATATTCTCTGTTATTAAAGTGTAGTGCTCAATGTATACCCAAAAAGTTTACCTTACTGATTATTCATCTAAATCTTTTCTATCCTTACTTGTTTTTTGTCCATTTGACTTGTCTCACACTGAGTGACCTGTTAAAGTCTCTCATTGTTCCTGTGTTTCTAGTTCTTACTGTGTTTCCTTTACTTTATGTCTTATCTAAGTGGTGGCTGTGTTATATGGTGCATAGAGTCAGAGTATTATATCTTTATTGTGGAATGCGGCTTTCACTTGAAGTGCCCTTTGTCTTATTTAATATGCTTTGGCTTGAAGACTTCCTGGTCTGATATCAGGATTTTAATCTGTGCTTTCTTACTGTTTTCATTTTCCTGGCAAATCTTTGCCCTTCACTTTATTAGTTGTCTTTTTGAATCAGTGCCATTTAAGTGTCCCCTTGAATACAGGATGGAGTTGAATCTTTTAAGAGCCAATTTGAAAGTCCTTTTCTTTGAATAGGCAGGTTAAATCCCTTCACATTTATTGACAGACTGTTGTGTTTAGTCTAAGTTCTCTCATATTATTATTACATTATTATCTTGTGGTGTAATTTCTGTATGTATTATATTCTGTTTACTGTGTGTATTTGGTGTTTTCTTCTTTACTTTTTATTTTTAAAATTCTTTTGTCACTTGAGAAGGTTTGTATTTTTATTCTAGTGGTTACCTTTGCATTAATACTTTTTATAGTGCACCGAAAACCCCCTTTTTTTCTTACTTAACCCTTTGTTTTTTGTCTGTTTTAAATGATATCCTTTGACAACCAGGGACCGTCTTCTGCTTTCTCATTTTTCCTCTCTTCTCTTGCCATTTTTTTTAAAATTAAGATTATGATAGTTAACAACCGTGTGAAATTACAGTTGTACATTATTATTAGTCATGTTGTAGGTACACCACTTCCCCCTTTGTGCCCTCCCCCCATCCCCCGTTTCCCCTGGTAACCACCGATCAGTTCTCTTTGTCTATATGTTAACTACCACCTATGAGTGGAGTCATACAGAGTTCGTCTTTCTCTGTCTGGGGCTTATTTCACTCAACATAGTACCCTCAAGGTCTATCCATGTTGTTGTGAATGGGACTTCTCTTCCCATTTTTAGTTACATCTGTTCTTCTTTGTCACACATATATACTTGTATATTATTCTTTAATGCTTTTACCCCACCCATGTTTTAGTCTCAACTCTACAATTGAGTATTTAAATGTTCACCATCAGTCCTTTTGCAAAGTATTCCCAGTCATCTTTTTTTTGTAATGTTCATCTTTACCTTTGTTTCCAGATTTTTTCTGAAAAATTTAAAACCTACAGAAAAACCAAAGGATTTTCATCAGTTGTAATGCTTTCCCACATTTGCCAGTCTTAATGTTGTTTTATTAGGATATGTTTCAGAGTTGATCAGTCTTGATCAATTTTCCCTAATATGAAAAATATGTAGTTCGGGTCTTTTTTTATTTCTAGGCAACTTTCTTGGATTATAGTTTTAATTAATACTTCTGTTTCGTTGTTTTGACTTTTTTTTTCAGAGGCGCCAATTATGGTCAGCCTCCTTTGCCTGTCTTCCATTTCATTTGCTTCCCTTCCCACCCTGTTTACTTCTTTATCTCAGTTTTCATTCTTTTGGTTGTTCTGATTTTCTTCAATGCCTTTATTACGTTTTCATTATGATCTCTCCTTCCTTGTATACTTTGTAATTTGGTTTCCATTTCTTCTATACTTTGTCTTTTTCTTCTCTTTCTTTCCTGACTTCAGCCAACTCTCATTTCATTTCTTCTTGTTTGTTTGTTTGCTTGTTTGATTTGTTTCTTGTCCACTTCTGTTCTTTGGTTTTACATTTCTGATTCAAGGGTGATTTTTCATATCTCCACATGCTTGTTGGAGAATATTTAGTTCAGTTTGGAGTGTTGTGTTACTGTTTCCTTGACTACGTATTTGTCTGTAGGGTGGCCAAGGGGGGTACTTTTCATCAGCAGAAAAGATTTTATTCACCTTTTCTAACATTTTATAGTAGTTTTGTATAGATGTGGTCTGCTTTAGTCTATTCCTGTTTTTCGTGGGCAGGATTTCTAGTTTGAGGGTGTCTTCTTCCGTGCGGTTTCTCTTATGGATGGTGGTGGGAGAAGGAGGGTTGCCGTATGTTGCCTCTTTTTGTTTCTGCTGGTCCCTGAATTTCCCCTCTCATTTCCTCCTTTCCCTTTACTGCCATGACTCCAGGGGAGACCACTGCTTCTCTCTGTACCTGATTCTCCCCCAAAAACACTGCTTCTCCTAGGCTGCTACTTCTGGTCCCCTCCCACTTTCAAGCCCTTAGTGCATAGCCAGGGCTGTAGACTGTCGAGTTCCAACCCATGCTTAGTATCCTGGCTTTCATTGTTCACTTTCTGGGGGTGAGTTTGTCTGTGCTTCCTCTCAGCCTTCTGTTCCCCTCTGCTCCTGTTCAGTCTTTTCAGCTTCTCTCCCGTTCTCCTTCTCTCCCATGGCCTGCAGTGTTGGCAGGTGGACTGTGGGAGCTCTTTTAGAAAAAATTTTCCCTCTGCTTACAAATATTTGAAGGTTGCACTCTTCTCTGTCTTTTAGGGATGCTTAAAGTATGGAGCCAATGTGGTTTTATTTATTTGTTATCTTTATTGTTTTTACGGTTGTTTTCAAAGGATGAGGGGGAGATTTGGAATCAGGCCACTGCCATTGTTCTCCAAACTCAGAAGTGCCGTCTTGGCCTAATCTAAACTTATGAGCACTTTTTGATATCAAAGCAGTTTTTCCACTTTTATTAATGATTTCCAAATTGCTGATTTGTGATTTTTTTACTAATTTGTGACTTTTTACTAAGGAGATATTTTCTTTCATTATTTGACAATGTAACTTTATAAGAGACTTGAGAAAAAACTGTGCCCCAAATCAGAATGCTAATTATCATAATAATTAGAGTATTAGTTTCTGATTTGCAAGTTGTCTTTACTAAGCGACTTGGCCATTAAAATCAACAATTTTTAGAATAAGATTCTATTCATCTATTGCTTTTATATAATAATAAAATATTTCTATATAATATTTTCTTGGTGAAAAATTACTACTAAATTTCAAATATGAACAATGTCATTTCCTCTTCTGTGAGTTTTTTTCACATAATGCCTTATTAATAAAGATTGAATCTCTGTCTTTTATAGATAAGAACTAAAAGAACCAAACAGGGAAGCATTCATACTTCAAGATCTCTAAGAACAGGTAGCAATATTTAATATGGAACCAAAGTCTTGTGAATCAAATAATGAAGATCTTTTATCAAGTAGTGGCATGACATCCAATGGAGGTATGTATTCTTTATAGAACAAAATGGGAAAAAATTAGAATTAAGCAGTCTTCATAATATTCGTTCAAACTGCTGTTCTTTAGTATGTTTTCGTTTTAACTGTGCTGGGCACAGACCTTGGTCATGAATGTTTACCATGTTGTTTGTAATTCTACTTTCTGAGGAAGAAATTGTTTAGTCTTTTAAAAATAGCGTATCTGTTTCTTAGCATATGTTTACATTACTTTTTTGGTTTAAAAATTGTCTCCATGTTGAGGCACTTCAACACATTCCATGTTTCCCTAACGTCTTCTCTTCCTCTGTCCACTCTAAGCCAGAATTTGTATCGTTTTCCCTTATCCACTCCCACATCCAGCCAGGTACCAAGTCCTGTTACTTCTATTCTCAGAAATGTCTCGAATCCATTTTTCTCTTTCTGTTCCCATTACTGCTGTCCTACTTCAGGCCCCCATCAACTCTGACTGAAATTATTTCAGTCAAGAGATAGTCAGGAAAACAGAAACAGGTGGAATAAATAGGCAGAACTTAATACAGGAACTCTGTAACACAGGTGTTGAAAAAGCTGAGAAGTCTCGCAGGGAATGGGTAAGACAACCCAGAGATTACAAACTGCAGGAAGCTGCTACCAGCCCTGGGGCTAGAAGGACCATGAGAAAAGAAACTGTTCTGAGGACATAGAAGCAGGAGCTAGAACCACAGAGAGGGCTGCCCAGAGGGATTAAGCCACCACTAACAGGAAGCCCATCTGAGGCAGGTGAGAAGGAGCAGTACCTTAGCTTCTCGTCTCCTCCTGCCTTCTCATTGTTCGCCAGCGCCTCCTATGGTGAACCTACCAGGAAACAAGTTGGGAAGAGAGCCCGGGAAAAGTAGTTCTCTACACCACACAGCAGACTAGGGGAAAGACAGAGAAGGGATTTTCTGGCAGTCAGGCAAATGGCCTGCACAGTCTTGACTGCTTTCCCTGTCTTGTCTCTCTCATCTAAAAGTATGCATCCAGAGTTTATTCTCAGTTACAGGTCTGTTGTTTTACTGTTCTGCTTAAAAACCTTTATTTTAGTAGCCTTATTTTGCAAAAGCTTCTGCTTCTCCCATCCAAATACTAACCAGGCCCTATCCTACTTAGCTTCCGAGATCAGACGAGATCGGGCGCGTTCAGGGTGGTGTGGCCGTAGACAAGCTTCTCCTTCTTAGGATGCTCTTCCCATCCTAAGATGCCATTGTCACTTCCGCCCCACTATACCCATCTGCCCTGCCCACTTCCTCACCTCCCCACTTACACTATATTCCTCATACTCATCACGGGCACTGGCACTTAGCTCATGGGTTGTCTTTGCTTCCTCAGGCACATTGTCATCTGGTAATATCATTGTCCTCATGGATGACCTGTCTAAGATCTTAGACCCACAGCTTCTTGACCTTTCTAGTTATTATCATTTTGACTTTTACTCTAGCCACCCACTTTCGTATCTTGGCTCTATCCTCTGGACTGTTGGGTCTGATTTTGAGTCCTCCTTCCTTTTGCATGAAAGGTAGCATATGTTTTCAGCTGAGTGGTTTTCTCAGCCTGCTTATAGAAAAGCTTCTCTTCATTTCACACCGTCTCTGTTCCTCAGTCCAAGCCAGTGGTGTTTCTTGACTGTAATTCTCTAAAATCTTTGTGGGTCTTCTGTGAATCATACTGGGTTTCACTTACTTTGTCTTCCCTTTAAATATCGGAATTTCCTCAGAGTACTCTTCTTAATCCTCTTCTCTTTTCACTCTTTACACTGCCCCCAGGTGATCCCATTGACTCCAGAGATTCACTGGAACTCATATGCTGATGATTCCTGAATCCTTATCTCTGAAACAAAACACGCTCCTGAACTTCAAGTCCATGTACAGTATTTGCAAATCAAACATCATTACTTAGATGTTGCTGAAGCTCAAAACCCACGAGAAATCTTTTGACACCTCCGTCTCTCTTACTTACCACATATATTTCTCAAATCCATGCTCTTGTATCTATCACCACTGCCTCTGCTCTAGGACAGACTCTTGCCACTTCTTGCCTGTATTGTTGAAAGCTTTCTTCCACTTAGATTCTCTACCTTCAGTTTTTTCCCCATCCAATGCCTTTTCCACACTGATGCCAGAGAGCCTTTTCAAACCACAAACCTAGTTATAATACCCCCCTACTTTCAAGTCCAGTAATGAGTCCCCAGAGCTTTCAAGATGAAGTCTGAAGTCCTTGGCATGACCACAAGACCCTTCATGATCTGACTTATATTTTCATTCTCATATCTGGCTGCTACTTTCCTTTCACCTGGAATATGCCATGCTTTCTCAAGCCTCTTCACCAACAATTATGGTGCTCCCACTGCCTGGAATGCTCTTCCTCTTCTCCTGTCCTCCATACTAGTTAATTCTTGTTCAACAATACTTCAGAGTTCATTCAGCTCAAGCGTCACTCGAACACTGTCAAATATCCCTTCTCCTCCCTAATCCTCCTTTTTACCTTGTGCTCATCTCTCTCAGAGCTCTCACCAATCTTTCTCTTGTCTGTTTTCCCCATGAGGCCTCGGGCTCCTCAGGGTTCAATAAGGGAATCATCTAGGATAATGTTTGCCACAACGTTATTTCATAAGTTAATTAATTGATTAATTCTTTAATATTTAGGTTCAAGTCCATTTTTTATATCATCTATTCGTGGTACAATAATTGAAAACACAGCTTCAGCTGGGACATTGACACAAATTCCTTTTTTCCCTAAATATGAAGTGGAACTTGATTCTCATAGAAAAGTCATCCCTTACCCTGGAAAAGAGCACATTGAACGTGTTTTAGAAGAGTACTCCCATCAAGTCAAAGATTTGCAGAGAAGACTAAATGAAGTGAGTTGCATTTTTACTTCTAGTACCTGAGGCCATTTTGGGATGACAGTGAAGCACGTTGCGTTGGAATAGAACCTAAACTTCCTGGAAGAAAAACTTAACTGGTTAAACTTGTTAATTTGGCCTATGCCTTCTATTTCAATATTAAAAATTGGACTGATGAAAAGTCTACATACCTATTTTTCTTTTGTTAATAATTAGTCATAATGCATTGGTTTCATGGTTAATTTTAATGAAATTTGGATAGCTCAAAATGTTATAATTAATGACATTCGTCTGTAATTTTGATTAATAATTGGTTCAGGCCTGCTGTTCTCCTATCACAATACCTGGTTTTTCTATACAAAGCAGTGGTAGGAATAAGTTTTTAGATACATGTGTATACATGATAGCTACATAGTATATGGAAGTTATTTGCTAAAAATTTCAAGTGGACTGTATGTAGAATCAAGCTGGCTATAGCCAGCTTTACAGTTGCATGTTGGGTCCCAGTAGTCTACAGCCTAAAAGTCAAACTTACCATCGGATACGAGGCACTTCATCATATAACCTCCCCTTGTACATTTGAGCCTTATCTGCTACCTGTTCCCCATATGTTCCCTCCATTCCAGGGATATCAAGTTACTTGCTCTTCCCTGCATGTACCATGCTATTCTAGACCGTCATGCCTTTGCCCGGGCCATTTCTTCCTCTTTACCTTGTCTGCCTGGCAAATTCTTAGTACCCATCAAAATTCAGCTTAAGCATTTCCTTCTCCAAAGCCTTTCCTCTAGACAGCATTAGGTGTGTTCTCCGCTATATAGCCTGTGTGCACGTGTCTATTATAGTATTTAGTACATTTTATTGTACTCATTAAGGCATTGTTCTACCTCACGAGACTGTGTGAACACTTTGAGCAAAAAAGACTATGACTTTATTAAGTGCTGAAAATGATGTACTATTGAATTAAATGTAGGGGATACAAAGATGAATAAGATAGGATCCATAAAGAGTCCATAGACTTGAAGGAGAGCTAGTATATAAACAAATAGTGACAATACCTTATGGTAAGTACACTAATAAAGATGGATGAATGGATGCACGGACAGATGGACAGACATGGATGGATGGATGGATGGATGGATAGATAGATGAATGAAGCACAGAGGTACCAATGAGGGAAAGAAACGGTCTCTTAATTCACTTTCTATGTCCATCCTCTGACAGAGTATCTGACATTTGATTGACTCCCAATAAATATGTATTAAATCAGTAAATAAATAGCAGGCCTATTTGGGTACTTGTAATATTTAGCATGAACCTCCTATGTAACAGATATTGTTCTATGTACTGGATATATAAAGATGGAAAAGACATGGTCCTTTCCCTGTACACGTTTACAATCTTGTGGCTGAGATATTTAAAATAGAAAATGTTAGTAACAGTGAGATCTGTGCTACAGTAGGGGTAAGCAGTGATGCTAAATCCAATCCATGCTTTACATTCCTTATCTTACTTGACTTTTCAACAACATTTGACACAGGTGACTATCCTTTTCTTCTTGAAGCACTCTTTTCTAGCGGAAGCACTCTTTCTAGTTCTTATGGAAACATGCTCTCCTGATTTTCCTTGAGCTCGTTCTTTTTCAGTTTCTTGTTCCAGCAAAACCCTCCGTAGACAGTCCTAGTGATTCTCATGGCTTCTGTTGCCATTTATGCAGCAGTGAATGCTTAACTTATATTTCTAGTGCAGACCTCTTATCTTAGCTTCACACCAGTGAGTATACCCACATACTTACTTGATATTTCTACTTGAAATGTTTCCCAGGCTCTGTAAACTCAACATTTCCAACTGTTTACATGATCTTTCCCCCAAACCTACTCTTCCTCCGGTATTCCTTCATAGTTGCACGAGGCAAAGACCTGATTCATTCCTAATACCTCTTCCTCTTCCCTGACGTCCACTTGATCACTAGGTCCATCTGGTGTACCTCATATATATTTCTCAGCTCTTTCCATTTCTACTGTTACCATCCAAAGTTCAGACTACTGTAGTCATTCATCTAGACCATAAAAGGTGAAGGTAAAGGGACTTACCTTATATTGACTACATAAACATTGTTCATTGCAGAATCAGGTGGTATCCTATTACATTTTCTTTCTTGTGTAACATTTTGTTTTTCTGGTGGTTCCTAATGCTTTTTATTTTCCTCATACTATTTGCCTTCATCATATTCTCATTTAAAAAAAAGAAAACTGTCATATAGGTTGTCTCTCAAATTCTCCATTGACCCAGGACTCTTCAGGAGTCTTCCGTCTTTTTTCCCAGTTTAGATGAGTTTCTCCTTAGGTCTGTTGTATAACTATTTTCCTAAGACTCCCATCACTGCCTTCCTGGTTGCACCCATGATTTCCAGGAATCACTGTTTCCTGTCTTCCTCTTTCTTGATCTACTTCATGTAGTCAAAGCACATCTTTAGAAACTTAAAAAAGAGTAAATGGGACATACATTTTATGAATCTTGGCATTCTGAGAATGCCTTTAGCTGGATAAAAAAAGTCGTATTATTTCAATCCTTTGAAAATATTGTGCCCTTGCATTCAGTAATGCTGAGAAGTAGATGTCTGTCTGATTCTTGTTCCTTTATAGAGAGATGTTTTTACTTAATTGAGATTCATCTTTGGAAGCTTTAGAGTCTGCTCTTTATCTCTGAAATTTCACCATAATGTGCTTAGTTGTGGATTTTATTTTTACTCAATGTGCTAGGGATTCAATGGCTCCTTTTGGTCTGCAGATTTGTGCCCTTCAGGTTTAAGGAATTCAGTTGTGTTTTTTCTATGATAGCTTTCCCACTTCTCTCTTTCTGAACCACCTGATAGTCAGATATTATCTCCTAGGTTGAACCTCTGAATCTCTTACCTTTTCTTTCAGTTTTTTTGGTCTACTTTTTCTGCTTTTGGGGGACATTTCTTGACTTCCACAATTTCTAGTGCAACTTTTTAGTTTGCAGACATATTTTTAATTTCCACAAGTTCTTTCTTCTCCCCTGAGCACTTCTTTGGCATAGTATCCTCTTACTTTATGGCTGTAATGTCTTTCAGATTTCTCTGCAAATAGAAGTTTTAGGAAGTATTCTTCCATTGCTGCATTAAGTTTATTTCTGGATCTTTTTTTCTGGACGTTTGCTTATCTGCTTCATCTTGGTCTCTGGGTTTGTTTTTTTTAACAATCTTCCTTCAAGTGTTTAGTGGTTTGGGGTTTTTTTGTTCATACTCAAGGATGAACAATGAAAAAGATGATGGCAAGCTCTCTGTTCATGAGCAGAACTTGATGGCTCTGCTTTGCGATGATTAGATGGGCATCAGTTGTTATGCTGGGAGATCCCTCAGTGCCTGATTTTAGAGATCTTAGTGAATTTCTTTGTAGTAGAACACCTTGATTTTGGGTGGTGGTTATCTGCTGTCAAGTATTTTAAGTGGGTTGGAAGTGGGGGTTTACTTTTCTGTATGTAGAATTTTAACCAATTCTCCTGTTTTCAGGAACAAAACTTATTCCTATCTCTATCTTGAGCCAGAAGTCAGATTTGTTTTAGAAATAGTGTTTTGGTTATAAAGTAGAGAATAGATTGAAGAGGGCAAGCTTGAGACGGTGAGACTAGTTAAGGTATTCCAGTAATCTAGGTGTGAATTGGTTAATTAAGCCCTGAACTATGGTGAAGGGGGAAGGAAGTACACATAAAAATAATAACATATAGTTTTTTTGAAATTATTAGCTATAAGGAAATATGTTCCTCTAGCAATGACTAATTTGCATGGCATTTTTTTCAGAGCAATGAATTGCATGAGAAACAAAAGTTTTACTTAAGGCAGTCAGTCATTGATTTGCAAACAAAACTTCAAGAGATGCAAATGGAGAGAGATGCCATGGTTGACATCAGGTTGGGATTTCTTACCTGAAATTATTTTAAAGTTTTACTCTGTAGTATAAAGCTACTTGTGTGAATATGAATTTTATCAGTATTATTTCTTCTCTTTCATTTATTTCATAGACGAAGGGAGAGTCAGTCCCAGGAGGACTTAAGAAATCAGCTTCAAAATACGGTTCACGAACTTGAAGCTGCCAAATGCCTTAAGGAGGACATGCTGAGAGATAGCACCACCCAGATAGAGCAGCTAAGAAGGACTATGCTTGGTCATGAGGGAGTGCTTCAAGAAATCCGGTCAATCCTAGTTGACTTTGAAGAAACCTCAGGCAAGAAAGTCTACGAACACGACAGCATGGCCACTCTCCACTTCCGCAGCTTGGGCACAGCCATCAGTAAAATCCTGAGAGAATTAGACACAGAGATTTCTTATCTTAAAGGGAGGATATTTCCAGTAAGTGGTGAGAACACTACTTCAATTTTATATTAAAATTCATTAAGAGAATAGTATTAGGTGTATAATTTTTTAAGTTCTTGAAAGTAAGCCAAGTTTTCATTTTTGTTCTCTAAAATGACAGAAGTTGCTTCCACAATGATCTCTCAGTAAATAAAGGGAATTAGCTTGGTTTGCCTGTATAGCTTAATGAGAGTGTAGCCAAAGTAAAAGATTTAATGAAATACAGTGATAGGAGGTATCTCATTTTCTTGTTCTATTTGCATCTTTCTAAAGCATTCCTTTAGTTGGAAAATGTCTAAATTTTCCAAGCTTTCATCAGTCCCTAAATCAACATTTCTTTTTTGTAACCAGGTAGAGGATCAGCTTGAAGCACTGAAATCTGAATCACAGAGCAAAATAGAACTACTTCTTCAACAACATCAAGATAGGTAGGTTTCTGACTGGAGTATAGTCATGTGCTGTATAATGACGTTTCAGCCAACAATGAACCACGTGTGTGTCAGTGGTCCCATAAGATTAGTACCTTATAGCCCAGCGAGTAGTAGGCTATACTGCCCAGGTTTGTGTATGTACGCTCTATCATGTTCTCACAATGACAAAATCGCCTGACAACGCATTTCTCAGAACGTATCCTTGTCGTTAAGCAATGTGTGACTGTATAGAAATCATAGTGAAACTAAACGTCAGATCCGCAGTCCCTCATCAGCAATTCCAAAATCTAAAAAGCTCTGAAACACAGAATTTTTTTTCATAGGTTTGTGGCAAATTCATGTTAAAGAAAAAATTATTCTGGCAGTTGTTAAAATGGTAAGGAAGACTTTATTCAAGACTATTGCAGTAGGAATTTGCATTAGGGAAGAGAGATCAGGCTCAACTCCCAATACAACCAGGAAAGTGGAGGTTTATAGCCAAGGAGCAGGGTCAGGGGGTCAGTGGATGGAAAATCACTAAGAGGAGACATCAGGGGTGGGGGGATTCTCCTAAACTGACTTAACAGGATTCTTACCAAGCCTGAGCAAGGCAGGCCAAAGTTGGGGAGGCGAGGGAGGAAGGGTGCCAAGGTCAAAGCCTAGTAGAGGCTCAGAGGAGCCTGCCTAAAGTTTGGTCAAGGAGAGAGTCTTTGTCACTCATTTGTTGGCAAAACCTGACCTGAGCTAATATAAAGCTATTTATCGTCTTTATGGTTTAGTGTGAATATTTAAAAACCTGTTGTTGCATTAGTAATATGTTTGGCTTGTAGGACACTTCGCTAGGCGTGTCATATAATATATAATGCTTGTAATTTATTATCATTGTAAGATTTTTTTGAAAATCTAAATTCCAAAACCTAGCTGGCCCCCAAAGGATTTGGATAAAGGGTTCTGGACCTATCTTAGACACTTCTCATAAAAAGAGTAGCATATTCAAAGCCAAAAGAAAATACTTACTTTAAGAGTGTTGAAAGTTATTAATTTCTGAAATAATTCATAGGGAAAGTCTTGTGTATCAAATAATAGTCATCACATTCTTTTTATAGGATTGAGCAGTTAATAAATGAACATGAAATTGAAGTAACAGGACTTACTGAAAAAGCTAGCAGTGCTCGAAGCCAAGCCAACAGTATCCAGAGTCAACTGGAAATCATTCAGTATGTGTGTCCTGCTGGTTTGAAATTGGTAGTCATTTATCTTCATTTTAGAGATATTATTTTAATTAAATTTTCTGCTCTAAAATTTTTTAAAAATTGCTTAATAATTCCACAAGAAAGTAAAACTTTTCTAACATTCAAATGAACAGCAAAGATTATTTAAATGATAATATATGACCATATCAGAAGTTTTATTGCAAGTATTTGGGCCTCTTGGAATTGGATGTTTTAAATATTGTTCATATTTCAACTGATAGGATAAATCAAAGACACACGCACTATATATGTATGTGTGAGTTATGAATATACATAAATAAAATGTATATATATGCATATAAATAATTTTATAATTTGAGCTTGTGTGTGAAACTTTTTATATGAACATTTTCAATTGTGCCCAAAAGTAGAGAGGAAATAGTACAAATGGACTCCTATATACACATCACCCAGCTTCAGCAGTTGACATTCTTGAACTGAAGCTTTGAAGAAGCAATTTTGGAAAATTTTGGCCTAGTAATGCCATAGAAAATAATGAGTGGAAGTATCTAAAAGCTGGAGTACACTTAGGTATTACACTTATTCTTAGCTTGCCATTTGTTTTTATTCTCCCTTTAAACCCTTCTTAGAGAACAAGCAAGAAACCAAAATTCAATGTATATGCGTCAACTAAGTGAACTGGAATCTACTGTTTCTCAGCTACGTTCTGAGTTAAGGGAAGCCAAAAGGATGTATGAAGACAAGGTGAGGTTAGATTTTGCTGCTCTGCTTCCAGAGACTATTATACACAGAACCAATTATATACTTTTTATTTTGGTGAGGAAGATTGGCCTTGAGCTAACATCTGTTGCCAATCTCCTCTTTTTTTTTTCCTCCCCGAAGCCGCAGTACATAGTTGTATATCCTACCTGTAGGTCGTTCTAATTCTTCTATGTGGGATGCTGCCACGGCCTGGCCTGATGAGTGGTGTGTAAGTCCGTGCCCAGGATCTGAACTGGTGAACCCCAGGCCGCCAAAGTGGAGTGCATGAATCCAACCACTCAGCCACGGGACCAGCCCCCCAATTATATACTTTTTAATGGAATATTTGAAAATGATGAATCAAAGTAATAATTTCAAACTAAAAGCAGTTTATAAGGTGGAGTAGGAGGATGTCAAAATGTTAAATTATAAACAATTTTAATTTAAATTGTTGCTCAAATTCATTCTCAGATAAAATGTTGCATATTTCAGGTAAGTTTCTAAAAATAAATTTAAAAATAAGGCCATTTAAATTATTTTTACAAAGCTTAGCTTTAGCAAATACTTTGGTGCCAGCTTGTCTCTCCCTACCACTCAATACTTTAGGGGCCTTCCTTCTAGCTCTTACTTCAACTCCCAATTATTATCGTGTGGCTAGCAAACTGAATTAACTTTAAGACTGGTCTGAATAAAAATAATTAGGAAGATAAATCTTCATGGCTCATCGCACAATTCCTCTTAAAACCAGATATTAATTAACATTTGATTCTGTCGTTTTTGTTCTCTCACTTTCCACAGCTAAAGGGGAGCTATTCACTATCATTATCAATCATTTATCCAGAACTTATGCTTCTGTTAATTTCAAGCATTTATGAAACAGTAGAGACCCTAAAAAAACAAGTGAAGAGCTACCATTCAGAGGAGCTTGTGTTCTTTGTTCCCTAGGAGAACGGTGATCATACAGGCCCATTTGGTGGGACAGTCCCAGTTTACACCTGCTATCCCAGTGTTCTGTTTTGTTAAACCACCTTTCATCTCTAAAGTGTCGCAGTTTGGAAGATAAATTCCAAATATAGTTATCCTACATGTAAGAGAGTCTACAATTCTAACCATTGCTTTTAGCCAATTTCTCACATCTTAGCTGATTGGGAAGAAATAGAGTATAAGGAAGCTACCAGATTTTCTTTATACAGTAACCCAATTCTACAGAGTAACAGTATGAGAAGAAAGCTTCACATGGGAAGAAGCAGTTGAATATTGCAGCTTTCATTTTTCCAGGCATTTGGCCTCCTTTGGGCCACCCCTCATTGAATTACCACTGTTACCCCTGGGCTGGCCACAGAAGGAGGCTGTTCTTCCTCGGTTCTCTAGTTCGGGCACAGAAGGAATGTAAGACCTCGACCTTATTCCCTGTGGCCCAGCTAAAATAAGAAGGAAATTTTAGACATAGCTTTACTAAAGTCTAAACAATAAAGAGTAACATGAAACACTGTAATCTCAGTTATGAGATTTGGATCCTCTACAGCAGTGGCTTTCCAACATTTTTGATCACTACTCACAGTAGGAAATAGTTTACCTTATTATCTAGTGCACACATCTAGCTGAAGCAAATTTTACTCCCTTTATGTATGACACTGGCTATTTTTTGTTCTCTTCAGATGCTGATTTTTGATGCTCACTAAATGATTCATGATTCACTGGTGGGTTGCAGTTTGAATAACACTACCCTACCAAACCCTTCTTAGCTCTTAGCCTAAATGTTTGTGTCAGGGTCATTTCAACCACTGTCCCCTAGGAGCAGTTTTAAGGAACCTTCCACTGCTTAAGGGCTAAACCCAAGAAACAGAAGCCTGGAGAGAAACATTTCTGCTTTTCTGCTTCTCCGAGGTCTGCTTTTTGTGTTCTAGCTTTTTTTCCTCAGGATGAGCTTTTCCTCTGAAGATTGACAGCAGGAATGTCCACCCTGTTCTGGGCAGACCAAGCCTACACAGATGGTCTTGATCTCGCCCTGCGGGATGGTCACGATTTCAGTACAGCGTAGGGTGGAAGGAGGCTTTATCACTCGTCTCTGGTGAAGGCTGGCAGGTGGGTGGAAGGGCGCGCTGGTGATCTGACAGTGAGAGAGGAGCTAGGAGAGCTGTTGTGTTACAGTCCAGCACAATAACTGATATTCATCACTACCCAAACCATTCTGAAAAGATGAAATGTTCACTGTTCATTGACAAACTCTTTGAAAAGCCACAAAGTGCTAAATAAAACTCAACTCACCTCTGTTTTCTTACATAATTTGAAATTGCTATAGCTTTCCATTGTAATATTAGTTGGAAAAATTGTGCCTTCATAAGCTATCACCCATTATTTGCTAGTTTGCTTATGGTCTGATACATAGCATCATGCTGATCAATTATAAATTTAGGCATGGTAGGAAATTTTAACAAATACTGAAATATCCATCTAGAGAATACAAAAATAGTGATTGAGTTTTTATAAATATTTATCTCTTTGGCATTGTAGAAGTATAAGCAGCCAGATGAATGAGTGCAAACTTTTTTATATCAATGTTTTGAGGTTATATAGATAAATGATAATGCATAAAGATATGCTGTTAGAATCATTATCTTATTGTGCTCTAATGTAAACAGTGGATCACCAAGAATTTTGATAGTCTCAAATACACAATGTTTAATAGAAGTAAGGGAGGATATAACAGCTTAATTAATTTTAATCTAGATCATTGAGATTTATAATACAGCAGTTTGAACCTGTTCAAGTTGGCACCTGGTTGATGCTTAACTAGGCTCTCTTAATAGTAACTCCCCTTAGTCGGGGAACACTGAGAGGTAATTATCTTGTCATGTTCATAGAGAGTTGAATATACTCTGGCCTGAAATGGCAGTAATACATGGTGTAACTGAGCAAGGAAGATCGAGCCATTTAACAAAAGGATTTCATTTTGGAGTCATGAAAAATTCTATTGTTATGAAATGTTTTTGTTGTAATGAGTTGAATATAAAATCTAAAAAACACAGATTTTTCATTTCTTTCATTTTCATATACTTTGACTTTACATTGCTAAAGCCTATTAAAACTTTAAACTCTATTTTATTTTCTGCTGCTTCAGTGCACATTTTAGTATATACTGTCCAAATAACAATAAGGAAAAAAATCAAAGAAAATAATACGTAAAGGCTGTGATTAAAAATAAGCTTTGTGTGAAAAGAAATTTATAAGAGTGTGTTGATATTATTATACATCAACATACTTTATGAGAAACAGTATTAGTATTTTCTCCTAAGGTCACACTCCTTCAGAAAAAAAGTGTTTATTATTTTAAACAATTGATGACATGACAGGTCTGAACAAAACTTTCCCAACTAGAATGCATGAATTTAGAGAAAACTCATTTAGGAGGTCATTGTTTCTCTTCAGATTAACAAAAGTATTTTCAGATTGATGAAATAGAAATTGGGTTTCAAGGAAAATTTTAGACATAGCTTTTGTAGCTTACGAAAGTGTTTTACCGTAATGCTTTTTTCTATTCTTCTTTTTCCATTTTAGGAGAACCTCCAGAATTCCCCTTTACGAATTTGGACGAGTAGAAGCTGTCACTATTGGCTCTGTAGATTTGGCTTTACTCTTAACTTTCGCTTTTTGACAACAAAAATATCCTGTGTTCTTGTTTATATGTTTATTTTTCCTACTTTGAAAGCATTTGGGGCTGAATTTTATATTCAAAAAGTAAAGATTTAGTAGCACTGGCTGGAGCTGTATTCTGTGCAGGAAGATTCTGTGCAAACCTTTTTGCATAGTTCTGCCAATGCACCTCTGTGCTGATCTGCAGCATTGCTTACTATCTGCTATCTGTGTCTTTCTGAGCACAGGAAACAAAAGGTACAATTTGGTGTGATTGGTAATATCTCTAAAATCACTATCAGATAAGAATGAGATCCCAATACTTATTTGTCCAGTGATCCAAAACAGAAATTGATTCATAGATGGTGAAAGGGAAAACCAGTGCTGCTATTTAAAAAGAAAAGAAAAAGAAAAAACTTTTACTATATCTCAGATGTCAGTATTTATTCTGGACATTTTAAAAGGCTTTTCTTTATAGTGTTTTGTACAGCTGTTTGTATCAGCTCAGCTGCTACTTCAATGGTTTTCCCTTTCACTCTCTATTTATTTTTTTGATTGGTTAATTAATCTACATATTTTTACACTAAAAAGTGAAAGGTAAAAGCAGAGCTATAGCAGTTGAGTCAGTACTGACAACTACAAAACCAACATCTCTAGGGGTCTGGAGGAACTTCTGATACTTAATAACCTTAGATGGAAAGATAAGACTTGGCTCTTTTCTTTTTCTTTT
The DNA here is from genome assembly GCF_041296235.1 of Equus asinus. Taxonomy (NCBI): domain Eukaryota; kingdom Metazoa; phylum Chordata; class Mammalia; order Perissodactyla; family Equidae; genus Equus; species Equus asinus. The sequence continues at coordinate 101,943,491 of NC_091792.1, forward strand.
CTTTTTTAAATTTTGGTCTCATAGATTTTACCATCAAGTTTGATATTATCAAATGGTCATCCAGAATTTTTTAAAAAATGAAAACAGACATAAAATAGCAAGTCTTAATTTAAGCTTTTAAAGCACATATACAAATACTTTGCTCAAAGATAGAAGTAGTTTTATGCCAGGCCAGGAGTAGAAAATGTTTGTTTTAGTCATATGATGCAACTTCTCAAATTGAAAGTGTTCTTGTTAAATTTATAACTCAAAATGTGATTTCTTTGACCATGTTTTGTTTCCAAAGACAGGTGGAAAATACAGAATTTCAACTTTATTAATACTGTTCTTCTCATATAAAAAAGTATTAGAAGCAGAATTGAAAGGAATTTGAAAGATCACTTTTCAATACTCTTTCAAAATACTCTTTTCAAACTATAGATGAAAAAAAATTGAGACTCAGTGAGGTTATGTGACAGAACCTGGATCAGAGCCTAAGGTGTTTGACTCTTAGTCTGATCATATTGCCTCTCTGATCACGTTTGTCTGCCCAAAGTAAAAGTTGGTGAGTTTTTTCCTAAGTATTCCTAATGTCCTTAGTAAGTCTGTGCTGACTTAGTTTTTCTCAAAAATAATAGAGCTGAAGGAGTATATCAACTGTACTGTTCATTCATTTTTCTCAGGAAGCTATTTGTGCCATAGAGGTTGAATTGTTGTGGAGCTTTGTTCTATATATGCCCTCAGAAAAGCACAAGAGTGAGAGTACTCCTTTATAGGATTACTAGAATCTATTAGGACATTTCTATCTAGTAACCTAACGTTTTATGTATATCTTAATACTTGTGAAATAATTTTTTATATATAACATACAACCAAATGCAAAGTCAGTTTTACAATATAGCCAATGTAAATATTAAAATTTCTACTCTGATCCCTGTGAGCTGTGATATTACTCTGTAGGTATATGTGAAACTGTTTGATAGTCCTATGTTAGCCCTTAAGTCGTATACGTATGTGTAGATAAAGAGATACATATAATTTCTATGTATTCTTATTTATTAAAGAGATAGTTGCATATATGTGTGTGTATATAATGTGATTAATAAGTATATGTTGAATTAACAAACGAAGATCTTAAATGAACCTAGTCCAGGTGAAAATAGAGTCATCAAGAAAAACTTAGCTTTGCTCATATGTTCTTTAAGAAGATTTCATCACAATTTGTCATCCAAACAAATCAAGAAGTTTTGTTCTTGACATAGTAGATTTGGAAGCCTGTTGAATAGAAGCCTTAGAAGTAAGAAGGAATATGTAGCATTTATGCGGAAGAGTTCTTATTGCTGGAAAGTGGATGATGATGGTATTGTAGGTATCACATTAAAGATCAGGTATCACTACATAACTCTTAAGTATCAACATGTTCTCAGTATTTTAATATCTCAGTATCTAAATTATGAATTTGTGTGGCTAAGCCAAAATCCAAACCCAGAGTCTCCATCATCTGAGATGTTAACCTCTTAGCCTACACATCAAGAGCTATAGGACTGCCGTTAATAGTGGTGGGCCTTCTGGCATACGTCATGAAAGTGCATAGTCACACAGATCAAACAGCTGCCCTGTCCATGAGAGAAAAATATACCTATAACAATCTTTTAAAATTGGTACTCCTACCCCATTTTATAGTTGAAGAAAATAAGGACTGGAATGTATAACGTGTATATGAATATATTAATGTATCTAATACATGTATCTGAATTCACTCATCCTTTCAAAATAGTGACTATGTAATAATCTAAAACTAAACTAAACCTTGATATTACCATTCATCCTTTTATATTCAATGGCTTTTTATTATTGAAACTCTGATATTCTGAAACAAAATAGCTCTTCTAAGTATAATACAGTTCATTTGTGTGGGCTCTGAAGAATGTTATTTATGCCACATCAAGCTTCCTAAAATACCAAATTACAGAACACTCACAGAAGATAAATCTTAGTGTGAAAATGAGAGAGAAGCATTACAGACAATGCCTGCATCGAACCGTACCAGATAGTTCATTTTGACTAATTTCCCTGGCTAAGTTCTTCATAGATCTTAAGTTTAGAAAACTGCAGAATGCATCACAATAAACTTTTATTTTTGACCCTAAAAGAATACCCTTTGTTTTCCAAAGACTATATTTATTTTACGTTACCCACTGACATGGTCGGACTGTTTGATTTGTGCTTTCCTTTTAGATAGAAGAGCTGGAGAAGCAGTTAGTCCTCGCCAGCTCGGAGCTAACTGAGGCACGGACAGAACGCGATCAGTTCAGTCAGGAATCTGGAAATTTGGACGATCAGCTTCAAAAGCTCTTGGTAAGATTATGCTTTAAAATAATGAATGAGATTAATTTGGGGAAGTTTTTCACCAAAATATTTCACAAAACTGGTTTCATTTATAAAATTACAAATTTTACAAAGTATTCGTGCATGCATACACAATAGAATTTCCTAGATATTATTCAAAATTTGCATATAAAATATAACATTCTATGCTTTACCTGTTTTTTTCCTTAAGCAGAACTGTTATGGCTTAAAAGTTAGGTGAAGCTGATCTTCAAACAGCCATTGTCTTCCATTAGATACTGTATTCTGCTAAATTGAAGTAGTGTTGAGCGTTCATTTCAAAGCCAAATAACATTCAAAACTTATACAAATTATGTACAGTCAGGCACTGCATAATGACATTTCGGTCAACAACGAACTGCATATATGACGGTGGTCCCGTAAGATTAGTACCATACAGCCTAGGTGTGTAGTAGGCTATACTATCTAGGTTTGTGTAAGTGCACTCTGTGATGTTTGCACCACGACGAAATCACCTAATGATACATTTCTCAGAATGTATCCCCGTTATTAAGCAACATATGAGTGTATTTGGAAAATTTGAATGGAAGTTTAGGTAAAAATTTTTTCAGAAAGAAAGAAAATGGGATTCTGATAATAGTGAACCATCTCTGCCCTCTGTTAGAGGTACCAGAGGCTGAGAAATTTAGGAAAGGAAATGTTTGGTACCCTTTTGTGTGCTATCAGTGGTACAGTGGAATAAATTTCTCTCTTACTACCAGACCCCATTCTAGGGTATAGCTCTCTGTGCTGGTAGAGCCGTCCTTCACAGGCTCGACAAGGGACTTGATGAGCATGTGCGAAAGGTAGAGCTGGCAACTGTGTGTAAGAAGCTCCAGACCTTGGGATAATCCTTCATTTCTTTCCCTCCTATTGTGTGTTTCCCAGTGTCCTCATATCTGATTTGAAAATCTTGGAGATTAAATGTCTTACAGGTCCTCACCCGTCCCCTCCTTTTCATTCTTACCACCACTGCCCCTTTGTCCTAGCCCATGAGTACACCTGGAAAATGACAATGTCTCCATACTAGGGTCCCTAATTCCAGTTTCTGCCCTCTTCAATCCAGTCTGTAAAGTGCAGCCATATTCATCTTTCTAAAATATAACTCTGATTGTGTCACTCTTCAACTCAGAAATTACCTTACCCATAAAGTCAGACTCCCTGCCATTCAAGACTGTTCACGATCCGGCCCCAGCTTATCTTTCTAGCCCTTTCTGTCTCTCCATACCCAGTGCTCCAAGCAAACCACACATGCCCCTTTCCAGTCCGTTCTTCCTAATCTCTGCATCTCCACGTTGTTCTCATGGCCCAGCACAGATGCCTTATTGAAGCATTTTGATCTCCTTAGTGATTTCTCTCTGCTGTTCCTTAGCTCTGTTTCTTTAATGAAGAACCACTTCCAGTTATTTGTGTCTGTGTCTTGTCTTTGTCTTCGGGTGATAAGTCGTTTAAAGATCTGTGTGTCTTTGTTTCTCTTTTGAGTTTTTGCTAACAGTAAACACTCACTGTGTATTTTTTAGTGACTGAAGAGGGAGATAATTCTATTCACAGCCCAACACTACTCCAATCCCAGTACCAGACACTATTCTGCCATTTCTGAAGCAGTAAACCAATTACTATTGCTATTCCTTCGAGCTTTTGAGCATTTCTTTATTACAGGAGCACACTTGATGTAAACATAATGCCTTTGTTAGAAAATTTAAAACCTAAAAACAGGAGGACTTTTAAAATCTACTGTATTTTCCTTTTCATTATATGTTATTTTGGGTCTAGTTCATTGAGATTTACTTATAATGCTAGAAATTACAACTAAGCAAAATATTAACTTATTTTTCTAGGAAGTATTTGTTCTTAAGCAAGCCGTTAAAAGGGAATCAGATTCCAAAATCAAAGGCTTCTCAAGTCACATAAAAACTCCAAAGATAGTAAAAGGAAAATAAGAGTTTTATTTTAATTATTTAATACTAGGGGGGAAAAGCATTCCTCACTTCTTGTAGGCTGACCTACATAAAAGAGAGAAGGAGCTGAGTCTGGAGAAGGAGCAGAATAAGCGCCTGTGGGACCGGGACACTGGCAACAGCATCACCATCGACCACCTGCGGCGGGAGCTCGACGACAGGAACATGGAGGTGCAGCGCCTGGAAGCGCTCCTCAAGGCCTTGAAGAGCGAGTGTCAGGGCCAGATGGAGCGGCAGGTCAGGCAGGGCACGGCATGGCTTCTGCAAGTGGTCTCTTCTGGGGGAACAATGTATTTCATGTCACTGGAAGAGGTTTTTTTTTCTTGAACATGTATAGGCCTAAAATAGCTCTAAAGTAGAGCTATGGATTCTATGAACAAGATAGAAAAACCTGTTATTCATTTCTATATTTTTGACAACGTGTTAAATTAAGAATGTTAAGCTTTGTCTCATTTTTATAGGTTGTTGAGTAATGAGACTCCCATCCAATTACCTTTTCTTTTTCACCTAGAAATTGGTGACCTAATAATTATTTCAGAAGAGCATCAAACTGTAGGGAGAGCTGAGGAACAGCAAGGTTGAAAGTTTCCAACAATTTTGTTTTGTTTTATTTCTGTTTTTCCCCCAAAAGAGACTTCCCCCTCCTTTTCCCGCAAACTGCTTGAGACTGCTATATACACAGGCTGCGGCCACTCCAATTCAGTGCACCACTAGTGAAATGTGGAATGCTTTAGTAACAGCAGTGTACCTTCGGTACTGGAAGGACATGGTTCCACTGCCAGTTATTGCCGCAGAGACTAAAAGGCGTCCCACAAGAGTAAGCTTCCCAGATGTGAAAGCAAACCAAAGGGACCAGTCTTGGCTTAGACTCAGGCAAAGGCAGTTTCCTATCCTCTGGCTCATGCTGGACAGGAAGAAAGGTGAAAGGAGCCACTGGAGGTTAGGATCTTACTCTTTTCCAAACAAGGACCAGAGAATGTGAATGTGTGTTGAATAAAAGCCATTATTCACTTTTCCCTCAGAGGTAGAATTAAGGGGCAGGTTGGAGAGAAATAGAAAGGACAGTTACCTGCAGTCCTATCACACTTTGTTATCCTAATTTAAACTGGCACTGAGAACATCCTCAGAGGAATCTTTCCAAGCTCCCCACCCCAGAAAGCCATTCTGGAGGAGCATTATTATTTAGTTAAGGTCTCTCCACCTGAGTCCGATGAACACTTGTTGGCATGTGGTCTACATGGCGTTGTGGCAGCAAATTGATTTGAGTTAGTCTAAGTAGATATTATCCGATTCATGATTTCATGTTTTTGAGCTGACTTGTTATAGCTCTTGGGATTACCTCTACTTATCTGCCAAAATCCATAAAATTCTCTTTTCTTTAACAATCAGATGGCAGCAATTCAGGGAAAGAATGAAAGTCTAGAAAAAGTGTCTTCCTTGACTGCTCAGCTTGAATCCACCAAAGAGATGCTCCGCAAAGTAGTAGAAGAGTTGACAGCCAAGAAAATGACCCTGGAGAGCTCAGAGAGGACTGTATCGGACCTGACAGCTTCCCTCCAGGAAAAGGAGAGAGCCATCGAGGCTACCAACGCGGAGATCACGAAGCTGCGCTCCCGGGTGGACTTGAAACTGCAGGAGCTGCAGCACTTGAAAAACGAAGGGGATCACCTCAGAAATGTGCAGACAGAATGCGAGGCCCTCAAGCTGCAGATGGCAGAAAAGGACAAGGTGATCGAGATTTTGCGACAACAGATTGAAAACATGACACAGTTGGTGGGCCAGCATGGAAGAACGGCTGGCGCAATGCAAGTAGAAAAAGCTCAGCTTGAGAAGGAGATTAATGATAGGAGACTGGAACTACAGGAATTCAAGGTCTGTGGAGTTTTTTGGTGGTTTAGCTTTTGAAATATCTTTTTCGCTATTATTAAATATGACCTAATTGACTGAAAAGTGGTTCTGTAAAGAGGATCTGTGCACACTGACATTGTTTGAAAGTATTTGTGTCTATGTGCTTATGTCTGTTTTGTGAGAAATGATCCATACTTTTATTAGATTCTAAAAGATTCTTTATTAGATTCCAAAATACTGGGGCCAGCTCTGTGGCCGAGTGGTTAAGTTCGCGCACTCTGCTGTGGTGGCCCAGGGTTTGGATCCTGGGCGCGGGCATGGCACTGCTCGTCAGGCCACGTTGAGGCGGCATCCCACATCCCACAACTAGAAGGACCTGCAACTAAGATATACAACTGTGTACAGGGGGGGTTTGGGGGAGATAAAGCAGGAAAAAAAAAAAGAAAGGGATTCCAAAATACTCATACAACTGGCCCCGGAGCACAGGGGTTAAGTTCGCACATTCCGCTTTGGAGGCCTGGGGTTACCTGGTTCGGATCCTGGGTGCGGACATGGCACCACTTGACAAACCATGCTGTGGCAGGTGTCCCACATAGAAAGTAGTGGAAGATGAGCATGGATGTTAGCTCAGGGCCAGTCTTCCTCAGCAAAAAGAGGAGGATTGGCGGCAGATGTTAGTTTAGGGCTAATCTTCCTCAAAACAACAACAACAAAACACCCGTACAAAAGAGAAGTTTGATAATCTGACTTCTTTGTGGAGCCTTTCCTGATCCCACAGTTTGGAGTATTTTCTCCCTCCTCAGATAGACCTAAATTTGAACCCCATCTCTCAGCGCTCGGTTAATGTAAAACTCTGGGCCGTTTGCTGAATCTTGGCTTCTAGATCTGTAAAACAAAACGAAACCAAAAAACAAACAAAAGGAAAAACCTGCAGCAACCTTTTTGGGTTACTTGAGGCTTAAATGAGAAAATATATATGAAGGGCTTGGCCTAGATCCTGGCCTGTAGAAGATGTTTAGAAAATATTAGTCCCCTTCCCCTGCTCCGTTCTCTGTCTGAAGCTTTTCGCGCTTTATTTGCAGCTACTGTAACCTGGATCACATTCTATGTTGCACTGTGTGTGTGTTTATAGCAGTGTCTCCTCTTCCTTATAAGACTACAGACTTCTCCAGCAGGGGACACATCTTAGTCATCTTTGTCCCCCTGTCCCCTGGCTTTATGCCTTGCACCCAGCAGGTGCTCAGTAAATATTTATCACAATTTAAAACGATTGAATGAATTTTTTGAAAATTTGATTTCCAGGCCAGCCCTAGTGGCCTAGTCATTAAGTTTGGTGCAGTCTGCTTCTGTAGCCCAGGTTCAGTTCCCGTGTGTGGACCTATACCACTCGTTCGGGCCACGCTGTGGTGGCAGCTCACATACAAAATAGAGGAAGATTGGCACCAGATGTTAGCTCAGGGCAAATCTTCCTCAGGGAAAAAAAAAGATTTCTTAAGCTTTATGTCACCTGTATCTCTGACTTGGTAACTGATAGGAGACAAATCATATACAATTAATTTGTTTCTTTCAGTGTTACTGAGATATGAGGGACGTACAGCACTGTATAAGTTTAAGGTATACAGCCTAGTGACTTGACTTACATGTGTTGTGCAGTGATTACCACAATAAGTTTGGTTAACATCCATCATCTCATATACCAAAAAAAAGGTTTTTTTCTTGTGATGAGAATTTTTAAGATCTCCTGTCTTAGCAACTTTCAAATATACCATACAGCAGTGTTAGCTATAGTCACCATGCTGTATGCTACATCCCCAATACTTATTTATCTTATAACTAGAAATTCATACCTTTTGATCACCTTCTTCTGATTCCCCCTCCATCCCCTGCCTCCAGTAACCACAGTTCTCACATAAACTTTAGATGGCTGCGTTTCCTCATTCTAAAAATAGGGCCAACAATAGATTATTATCTATCTTATGGAGATATACAAATTCATTACATAACGAACTAGAATTTTCTAGTGCATAAGGTTTTACTTGATTATCTCATAAGAATTTTTTTTAGTGGCCAGTCTCACCGTGAAAGAGACTTTCAAAGGCTTCTCAATGGCTGTCCCTTACAATGAAAACTTTAGAATAAGTTTGCAGAACGTATTAGAGGAGAAGAGATGATTGTTTCACCTTCTTGTTAAAGAAAAGCGGTAGATTTCTGGTATTACTGAATACAAATGGAAGAACCTTATTGAGTCTTATACTCTAAAAATTAAATCCGTTTAATCCTTACAAAAACCTTATGAGGTAGGTACATTATTATCCCTTTTTACAGATGAGGAAATTGAGACACAGAGACATTAAATCACTTGCCTGAAGCCACACTGCCTTGGGTTTGCTCCTAGGTGGTAAATGAGTAAATGTTATGGGGCAGTGGTTCCGGTCACCTGAGAACCGGAGGTTCTCACTCACCTGGACTGAAAACAAGAATCACCTGGAGGCCTTGTTAAAACAGACTGCTGGGCCCCACCCCAGAGTTTCTGATTCAGTACATCTAGGATGGGGCCTGAGACTCAGTGCTTGTAAACAAACTTCCATTTGATGCTGGTCTAGAGAGCGCATGTCAAGTTTTAATATTAGAGAACCCCAGAGCAGTGTGGATTTACTGTGACTAGAGTGGCCAATGGAGACTTCATAGAGAAGTGGGAACTTGAAATGGGTTAAAACCAGGCAAAGAGGAGGAAGGAAGGCATTCCTAGCAGAGAAGCTCAATCTATACTTTATCCTGGAGATAGTGTGGGAGCCATTAAAGGTTTTGGGTAGAGAGGAGGAGGTGACATGGAAGAGGCAATATTGGGGGTAGGCAAATCAGGCGAAGTTTGGATAAAGAATGTAAAGATAGATGGGAGAGGGCAGAAACTAATTTTCAATTCCCAAATATAGAGCTGAAGCAGCTCCAGGAAAATATTTCCTAGATGAGAAGAGGTTCACACAGAAACAAGGAAAATTTGTTAAAAACTCATTATTATCATTAATATATTATAACAGCTTTGATGCCACAGCCACTTCCCTCCACAATCCAGTGAGGAAGAAAGGAGGGGAATCCTAACCCTAGAAGGTATGGTTTCTCTTGTCTCTTCAGGCTGAGTCCTGCAACACTGACAGCAGAGAAGCAGGGTGAGCTTTCTCCCAATAACTGCAGGTCGTCAAAGCTGGATCCTTTCTTTTCTTTTCTTTCTTTTTCTTTCGCTGAGAAGGATTAGCCCAGAGCTAACATCTGTGCCAATCTTCCTCCACTTCTTATATGAAGGTCACTGCCACAGCATGGCTGACGAGTGGTGTAGGTCTGCGCCTGGGATGCGAAGCCGTGAACCTGGGCTACTGAACTGGAACATGCAGAACTTAACCACTACTCCACAGGGCTGGCCCCCAGGATCCTTTCTTAGACGGCTAAGAAAGGACTGAATGTCCATCATCTGGTCCCACAGATGGGACAGGAGTAGCACATGCCCAGTACATGTTGTGGTGCCTCAGTCTGTTCCAGGGAAGGCCCTCCCCTTCCCTCGCCTCTCGAGGCCAGCTGGATCTAGTGTGGCAGTTAATTACCAGGAGTGGCTAGGCAAGCAGGCATCAGGTGGCCTTGTTAGGGCCTTTACTGCCCAAGCCCATCACAGGTGGGCAGTGAGACAAGCCTGCTCCTCTCAACTGGTCCTTTGTGAACAACTAAAAGCTTATTATGTGTTTACATTTCAAGTATATCATTGGCCTGTACATTTAAACTGCCATTATATAGTCAAACTGCATTAGCTAGTATTATATTTAAGGCCAACAGGCCTTAATTTGGAGGGACAGTTTGATGACCAAAGAAGTAAGTTTCTTGGGCTGGCCCCATGGCCTAGTTGTTAAGTTCAGCGTGCTCCGCTTCAGTAGCCCAAGTTCAGCTCCCAGGAACAGACCTACACCACTCGTCAGTGGCCATCCTGTGGCAGCGTCTCACTGGCACAGATGTTAGCTCAGAGCTAATCTTCCTCAACAACAACAACAAGTAAGTTTCTTTTCAAATGGCATTTGCTTGGAAGGAACTAGGCCAGATCTGTCCGCTAGAAATACAATGTGAGCCACATATCTTTAAACTCTCTAGTAGGCGCATGAAAAGAAACAGGTGAAATTAATAACATATTCTGTTTAACTCAACATATCCAAAATATGGTGATATTTTTATATCACAATCAACATAACAAATTGAGATATTTTACATCCTTTGGTTATATAAAGTTTTTGAAATCTGGTGTCTTTTACACTTAGAGCACATCTCCACCTAGATTAGCCACATTTCAAGTGCTCAGTAGTTACACGTGGCTGGTAGTTTTGTGTTAGACAGTGCAGACCTCGGTCCTGGGAAGAGAAGTTCAGCCTGGGAAGCCTTACCAACTCAAATAGAGGCGATTGTAGGAACCCACATGAGAGGTGATGGTAATCAAATTGGAAGCTGGGAAGGATTTGGTGAACAGGTGATGAGATGGGGGGAGAGGAGGACATAGGAAACTTTGAAGTGTCAAACTGAAGTATCTGAGAGCCTTGGAATATGCTTGCACCCCTAGCAGAAGAATTAGGAAGAAGTCAAGAGGAAAAGCCCTCTATGAGGAAGGAGTAGGAGTGGTTTGGTCAGAGTTTGCAGAAGCATACCAAGCTTGGAATTTCTGACAGTTAGTTGGAGATGCAAAATTAGAGTTTCCATATTCATATTCCCTGCTAAATTCAAAGGACCAGATCCGGCCACCACCATGCTCACTTGCTCTCGCAGTTGCCTTCTCATTGGTCTCCCTGCTTCCACTCCTACCTCCACCCCCACCCCTGTTTATGCTTCACACAGGAGCCAGAGTTTATTTTTAAAACATTATATCACTCCTATGCTCAAAACTGTCCAGTGGCTTCTTATCTCGCTCAGAAGGAACTCTCACATCCTTACATTGCCTCTGTGGCCAACCTTGCCCATGGCTCCCAGTCTGACTTCATCTCCCACTACTTCCCCGAGACCCACTCCACTCCAGTGTAGAGGAGAAATCCCTTTCCCTCTATCCTAAATTCTCAGTTGGGGCCCCGGAACCAAGACAGATTAACAGGAGAAAAACAAACTGTAAGTCTTATTAACATGCATGTCTCATATACACATGAGAGAAACCCAGAGAAATGAGTAACTCAGGGAGGTAGCTTAGAATTCAGGCTTAAGTACCATCGTTAGCTAAAACAAAGAAGAGGATGGGGAGGCAAGTCATAGGAAATTGACCGGGAACACTGTGGTGTACAAATCTCTTATGCAGCTTTAAGTCGGTACCTTCTCCTTTGATAAGATTCTCTGATGATTTAGAATCATCCTTCTCTTCTGGTTCAAAGAGGGAGAGAGACATCCTTACAAATGGAGATTTCCTTTATAAGTGTAAATTTCTCTTACAGGGTAACTCCTACTCTGTTTTCAGAGCTTCTCCCATGTCTGCTGTTTCTCAAAATAATCAACTCAAAATAATCCTTATACCAAAGAGGCATATTTGGGGGTGGCATGTTCTGGTTTCCTCCACCAGCCGTTCTGATGGCTTTACTGTTCCTTGAACACATTACCTGTGCCTGGAGCTGTCCCCTAGCCTGCCATATGGCTTGCTCCTTCACCTCTTTGAGGTTTCTGATCATCAGAGACACCTTTCCTGACCAACTGTGTCAGGGTCCCCAAGACCACTCCAAGGTTCAGGTGTTTACTACAAGGACTCACAGGACTCAGCATATAGTCATGCACATGAATACTCTGTATTACAAGAAAGGATTTAAGACAAAATCAGCAAAGGGAGAAGGTGCGTGGAGGAAACCAGGCGCAGTTCCGTCAGTCCTCTCCTGCAGTCGAGCAGGATGTGCTTAATTCCCCCCAGCAATGTGTTTTGACAACATGCATCAAATGTTGCCAACCAGGGAAGTTTATTAGAGATTCAGTACCAGGGTATTTATATTGGGGGATGGTCCCATAGGCACCCATTGCCTGGCGGGTGAATACAGTCTTCCAGAAGGAAAGCAGGTGTTCAGCATAAGTCATTTTGTTTGCAGAAATGGTTAGGCACAGTGAGCCACTCTTACCAGTTAGAGTGGTGGGAACCTTCCCCAAATCTAAGTTCCCAGGCACCAGCCGAGGTCCACCTGGTTAGCTGGCTTTAATAAGGAAGACAGTCAGGCTGTCTTCTATGTACACTTGCCCTCCGGATCTGCAGGTTCTGCATCCATGGATTGAACCAACCGTGGATCTTGTACTATGTTTACCCATCCCCCATGATACTGAGAGACAGCTGTACCAACGTATCTCAAGTAGCAGCCTTTCCCCTGCATTCGTTCTCTACCCCCTCACCTTTTTTACTTCTTTTTTTGTCACTTATCATTACCTGACTATTAAATATTTGTTATTGTCTGTCTCCTCTCACTAGAGTGTAAGCCCCGTGAGGACAAGGACATTATTTGTTTTCTGCTATGTGTGGCCAGGACAGGGTAAGGCGAGTGAGGCCTATGGTGTGAAACTTAGGGAGGCGCACTCAACTGGGGCCTCACCTGCTCACCCTAGTCCCTGCCCTGCTCCGCTACCCCAACGTGTAAAATAGGGCCTGGCACAAAGGAGGTGCTCCCTACATCTTTTTCTGAATGAATGAATGAATGTGTGGAATAGAATTAATGAAGGGTTGTGGCAAGTGATACTGGGAGTTGATGTCTAAGGTTAAGAGAAAGGTCAAATATTCCTTTTGTTTTTCCACTTACTATTGAAGCTTTCTAATAAAATACAAAAAATTTAATATCCTGGGAAATAGTGAAAAGATATTAAATATAGATAGTGTACTAATATGATACCTATAACTGTAAATATACATGTTTTTTATTCCTTACTGTAGCCTTGGTATTTTCCCCTTGTATATCCCTTGCATATTGTATATATTTGTATATTTAGATTTTAAAAGATAAAAAAGATGCAAAGATACGAGAGCTCGAGGCCAGAGTGAGTGACCTGGAGCTGGAAAAGGTGAAGCTGGTGAATGCAGGCTCTGAGCGGCTCCGTGCAGTGAAGGACATCAAACAAGAGAGAGATCAGTTATTAAATGAGGTGAAAACTTGTAGGAATGAGTTAAACAGTCTGACAGGTATGTTACTTCAGTTCAAATTCTGCTAAAAAATAGGAGAGCTATCAGTGAAGTCCAGTGTGGGCACTAGGACTTTTGCAAAAGATTGTTCCTCGTCCCACATTACAAATGTGGATAATTATGCTGCCCCAGTGGAGCATTTCATCGCCTGAAATCCTGATACTTCTCCTTGAAGAGCTTCCATGTCTTGCACTTATTAACCGTTAACTTTAGTCAGTCCTCAGGGTTCATGAAATTCTGTACTGTGTTTCCAAGAGAAGTATGAGAGAAGTCCTTGAGTCCTTTGAATCAAATAGCTTTGTTAGAGGTTTGATAATGAAGCAACACGTGCAAACAGACTTATGCAAATTTATTTTTATTGAGGTTATGATAGTTTACAACCTTGTGAAATTTCGGTTGTTCACTGTCACTTGTCAGTCATATTATAGGTGCACCACTTCACCCTTTGTGCCCATCCCCCACCCCCCTTTCCCCTGGTAACCACTAATCTGGTCTCTTTGTCCACGTGTTTGTTTATCTTCCACATTTGAGTGGAATCATACAGAGTTTGTCTTTCTCTATCTGGTTCATGTTGCTTAACATAATACCCTCAAGGTCTATCCATGTTGTTGTGAGTGGGACAATTTTATCCTTTTTTGTGACTGAGTAGTATTTCATTGTGTGTATGTATGTGTAGATATATAGATATATATATATCTATATATATACAGCATATCTTCTTTATCCAGTCATCAGACGATGGGCACTTAGGTTGCTTCCACGTCTTGGCTGTTGTGAATATTGCTGCAGTGAACATAGGGGTGCATGAATCTCTGAATTGCTGATTTCAAGTTCTTTGGATAGATACCCAGTAGTGGGATGGCTGGGTCATATGGTATTTCTATTTTTAATTTTTTGGGACTCTCCATACTGTTTTCCATAGTGGCTGCACCAGTTTGCATTCCCACCAGCGGTGTATGAGGGTTCCTTTTTCTCCACAACCTCTCCAACATTTGTTATTTTTTTGTCTTGGTTATTTTAGCCATTCTAACGGGTATAGGGTGATATCTTAGTGTGGTTTTGATTTATGCAGATTTTTTGAAAGGAAAAATCCAAGGCCCTAAATTTAAAAATGAAACACTTTTGGTTCATGATTAGTATGATACAGATATCATTTACTTCACACACAAACACATACAAAGTCAATGATGCCTGGGCACATACTATGCTAGATACTGAGATAGGCCCTAGAAACACAACAGTGAGGCTCCCGGCTGGTTGGGAGCCAGTGCTATAGAACAGGTTACAGTACAGTGGGTGAGGCACAGTGGACGTGTGCTGGGTGAAGATGTAGGAGAGAGTAGAGAATCAGCATCCCTTAGGAGGTGACATCTGTACTAGGTTTGAAGGAGGAAAAGGAATTCGACAAGTGAAAAGAGGTGAAAGGGCAATCCGGGCAGAGAACATTATGGGCAAAAGCATGAAGGCATAGAATAACGTACTGTGACCTCAGAAGTATTTGTTGGAGTAAAAGTACAAAGGAATGAGGACTAAGAAATGAGGCAGAATAGATAGGCAAAGCCAGACAATGTGGAGCCAACAAAAGATAGTAAGTAAGAGATTGTTGTCATCAAATTTACATTTTAGAAGCATGGTGTGAGCAGGTAAATAGAGAAAGGCAACACTAATAAGACAGAAGCCAACCAGTTAAGGAGGATTTTTCAGTGATCCAGGGAAAGATGATGAGAGCCTGAACTAAGGCAGTGACAGTGGGCATGAGAGGAGAGGAAAGAATTGAGAATATTCTTGGAGATTGAGTCAAAAGTACTTAGTGGTTGGAAGGGTTGTGTATGGGTTTCAGGTTTTAAGTTTGCGATACTGGTGGAGCAGTGATAACAACAGTTGAGAGAGAGAAACCAGAAGGAGGGATAGGCTTGAGGGCAGGAGGGTGAGATGTAGTCAGTATGAGGCAGGTTGTTGGGGTGACACTAGGACATCCACATGGAAATGTCTGCATAGACAGAGTTAGAGCTCAGCAAAGAGGTCTTGGCTGTTTGTTCCTGTTATGTGTGAATCTACCTATCATATATAAATATAAATAAGTAGATAGTTGAATAAGTGTGTGTATGTGTGTGTGTATTCTTGTATACAAATGGTGAACGTGTGCCAGGTATTTTGATAGTTACTGGAGATAAAAAGATAAGACAGATGGCAGCTCCAGATTATTTACTGTGTCGTGGAGATTTTTGGACCTATAGATGGTGGTTAAATCTGTTGTGGTGGATATGATCATCTAAGAAGAAGGTTTAAGATGAAATAGATGTAGGCCAATTACACTGGCTGGGAAAAAGCAGTGAATAAGTGGGTAGAGGAGGAAGGTCCATCCAAGCAGATTAAAGATTAAAAGTCAGATCCCTGGAAATGGGTATGTACATCTAACTTGTGTAACAAATGACAGTTACGACAGTAAATGAAGTCTCTCCCAGCTCTAAAATTCTGTGATCATTGTTACAAATAAAATATACTTCATAGCAATGGGATAGAAAAAAGTAACCATCTATTACTGACTATCATGTTGTACAGAGGACTATGACGTCTTAAAAAGGAATTTTCGAAACAAGAGTGAGGAAATGGAAACTACTACGAATAAGCTGAAAATGCAATTAAAATCTGCACAGTCTGAACTAGAACAAACAAGGAATACATTAAAGTCAATGGAAGGATCTGATGGTCACGGTATGCCTTCTTAGATTTTTTCTTCTGTTTTTAATTCCTTTGGTCTAGATTTATTAAAACACAAACCTAGATACATCCTCTGCCCCCTCTTCACAGTGCCGCATGGCCTGAGGGGTGTACGGCAATAGGTAGCAATGACGGGTGGAACATAGCAGTAGTTCTACTCAGGTTTTTGAAGGGAAGTTGCCATGTACTTAATTTAATCTCTAAAGCATTTGAATCTTTCTTTTCCTGTAGCTATTTCAATAATTTCTAACAGACTTGAATGTCTGTGAATGCCAATTAATTATTTTTAAGGAAGTGTTGATATAAATACAAGTTAGGGATAACTTTCATTCAACCATTACTTTTTACCTGTTCATTATCTACATAAACTATGTATCTGTGGCTCATTGTCAGTTCCTGACTCCTTCTCTGTGATAAAAACAGGAAGGAGCCCTGGGAATGGATCTGCTAGGATGAGCACCTGCTTAGACCTGCTCCCTTTTTATCTTGCTGCTTGAATTAATTCAGAGAGAGAAGATTATTTTCTGTTTCATATTATTCATATCATTGTTGATACAGCTATATTAGCTGACTATAAGAATAAATATCTAAGTAAAGGCTACATTTTTCTATTTCTCAATATTTTTTAATGTCAAAAGATTTATTTCTGTGCTCACTTCAGCAGCACATAAACCAAAGTTGGACCCATACAGAGAAGATTATCGTGGCCCCTGCACAAAGATAGCATGCAGATTCTTGAGGCATTCAGTATTTTGTGTGGTTCTCAGAGGTTCAGCTCTTTCTTTGCTGGTTAACTTAACCAAGAACATGGTGGGGTTTGGAGAGGTCACTCAAGAGGCCCATTTGGAATTGCCCCCCAACACCAGACAGTCCCTTCCTCACTGCCCTCCAGGCGTTCCACAACTGCCCCAGTCACATGACAATTATTAAATTAAGCAGGTAATCCTTTATTTGCATTTGAGTGCTTATTTTCATTGATTAAAATCATCTTAATAAAAAGGATTTAAGAAAATTACCTTGGAAGTCCAATCATGATCTAATTAATAAGACCAGAATTCTTCAGAGTGGGACTTTTAATCTATTAAAAGTCTATTTTAATCAATGTACTGTGCTTGTATTAACCTTGTTTTTGACAGTTTAGTTAGAAACTGTATCTTCTTAGCAAAAAGTCAGACCTTTCATCCTCTCCAATGGTTTGTTTTTGAAGAATGGTACGTTTTCTGTTTCACCTCTAAGCTATAGCTGGACCTGACTCAAAGCAGTGGCATTTTCAAACCTCTTTCGTCAGCTGACTATAAGAAACAACATAAGGTCTCTCGCTTTGAATTTCCAAGCAAGGATGTGCTTTGTGTGTCTTTTCAGTGGCCTGCCGTGTATTAAGTATTCAGTGCCTACTACCTGTCTAGAGCATTCTCATCCTGTCATCAGTTTTACTAAAATGATCACATATATGCTTGTGCTGCCAATTTGACTGTTGAAACAGAAATGAGTTCCAAGCACATGACAATAACCATGAGAATGCAAATTGAATGGTTTGTGATATCACAGGAATCGTTTAAAAGATCACTAATAGTAGATTTCTTGTGTGGTATTTTAAATATGAGTTTCTAGAAAAAATATTTTAGTAAAAATGCTATGTACATTATTCATTATATAACTATATATTTTTATGTGTATATTTCCTGTGTGTAAGTGTGACTTTGATCAGTATTATTTATTACCATTGAAATATGGCAAATTACAGTGGTCAATGAAACTTAATTCCAGTAGCAAAGAAATCACAAAACATCATCATTTATATATATTTCTCAGCTCAAAAGTCTCTGAGTAATTGCTGAAAATTATTATATCCCAATATTGTAAAATATGAAGACTTTTTTCCATGATCACTTCCTTGAAACTGTCCAGGTGCCTTGGAGAATCTTACTTGTCACTTTCTCATAATAGTAGCCTCTCAAAATTTAGAAAATTTAAAAACTAAAGCATAGTTTACTTTCTTTTTTTCCCAGCTATGAAAGTGGCAATGGGGATGCAAAAGCAAATCACAGCTAAAAGAGGTCAAATAGATGCCCTTCAGAGCAAGATACAATTTTTGGAAGAGGCGATGACAAATGCAAATAAGGTGAGTCCCTGTCCTCGGAGTGGGGGAAGCCAACATGTTCACTCATTAATATACTTCATGACAGAAAGACATAGCAGAGATACAAACTACAGTGGAGAAAAGAAAAGAGGTTATTTCTGACTAAGAGAATGAGGAAAAGTTCCCGAAGGAACATTTGAACAGGATCTTGAAAGAGCTGGTATTTTAAATGCAGAAATTGGGCAAAAGGACGTTTATGGTGAAGACAGGGAACACAGTCAGTTCTTCTGTAACGCGACATACATGTTCCTAAAATCACTGTGCTGTGCAAAATTATGCAGTAAAAACTACAGGGCTTATGAGAATCAGAGCACTGCACTAACAGATTTAATCAGTGACACCAAAAAAATAGGAACCTAATGAAAATGGTCACACAGTTTTATACATGTTAAATGGTTAAGAAATACATAAATACTATAGTAAAGATAGCCCTTTATCTTAAAAAAGACCTGAAGTTTGCTTGCGGGTGTGTGCGTCTAAGGGTTGCAGCTTGTGACTTATGAAGGGATAGAGGGTGGGTTTTCTGTAACACCAGATGTGCATGGGCGTGGCTCACAACACAAGGTAAACTGAGGTAGCTGATAGATAGTTGTTTGAAGACTGTGCATGTATGCTTTGTGTGTGTTCCTATACAGCTCTGTTTAGCTGGTGCGGTTTTCTGCATTGACCTAATATTTCTCATAAATGAAGCTGTGCATAAGTAAATGTGAAATTTGTGTTATGCTCAAATATTCCCTGATAATCACTTGGGAACAAATTTGCATTTTCAAAAGAAGAATGATAACTGAACTGACTGTAATGGAAGTGAGAAAGTAAAGAGCTTAAGTAGAAAATAATAAGTGCAACTAAAGTAATTGCTTCCCCCTACCCGAAGGAGCTGCTGAAATACTTTTTTAGAACAAGGCTAAATATTAACAATACGTATATGCGTTTGTGCACACCCCTAATCGTGTAGACTTACTTCCTCTTTTTTGTGCTTTCTCATTTTTTTCTCTCCTCCTTTTCTCTTACCTTAAATTTGTTTTTTTCTTCTTCTTCTTCCATTATTTACCTATCTGGAACCTACACCATGTTTATCCTCATCCTGAGGGTGCTTAGGGCGTTAAGAGCTTGCTGCCTGCCATCCTCAGAGATTCCTGTCCCCCGAAGGAAGGCATTCATCAAAGCTCAATGACAGTGCATTCAAACAGAAAAGAGGCAGCTTGTAAAAGTAATCCCTCTTTCTCTCTGAAGCTTTTCTGCCTAACTTATCAGAAAAGGAAAAATTATTTGCATCCAAAATGTGTGTTATAGCAACAATACCTTCTACCTTATTTACATTAAAAATTTTCTCTATGAAAAAATATGTTATTTAAAAAAATATAGACCTCAATAAGTTGAGGTCTATATTTTAATTTGACTACTATGCATTTTTTTTGTATACCTATTCTATGATTTTTTTTTTAAGATTTTATTTTTCCTTTTTTTCTCCCCAAAGCCCCCCAGTACCTAGTTGTATATTTTAGTTGCAGGTCCTTCTAGTTGTGGCATGTGGGATGCTGCCTCAGCGTGGCCTGACGAGTGGTGCCATGTCCACGCCCAGGATCCAAACCAGCGAAGCCCTGGGCTGTCGAAGCGGAGCACGCAAACTTAACCACTCTGCCACGGGGTGGCCCCTCTATGATGTTTTTTAAAGGAGTGAACTACTTTTAATGAAGTTTTGTTGACTACCAAAGGCTCTCCCGGAGTGTATATCAGCAAGCTCATTCTTGTCACTGGGCTGTAAGTGACTTGAGGGCAGGAACAGTGTGTCCCATTTCTTTTTATGTTGGAGTATCTGCAGTAGACATTTGTGAAATGAATATTCAATCTTGAAACAAAATAGAAGCCCATAAAGCTTTCAAATAAATGCACCTTCTTTAAATCACTTCTGTCATTTTAAACAAATTTCAATAAAGTTTGATGTATGATTACTCAGTCTCAATTCACTATTACACTCTTCTTTTATGACAACATAGTTATAACACATTTTGTAGGTTTCATCAAAGATTTATTATGCCTAGAAAGAAGTAATAATACTAGTAGCAATAAACATGAGTACAAGGTAACATAATTTTAGCAGCTCCCAACTCCAACTCAGAAGCAATTAAATGGCATATGACTTAAACTGTAGTTCAGATCTTTATATAATAATAGTTTTATATTTCCGTCACATCTCAGCAT
The DNA here is from genome assembly GCF_041296235.1 of Equus asinus. NCBI lineage: Eukaryota > Metazoa > Chordata > Mammalia > Perissodactyla > Equidae > Equus > Equus asinus. The sequence continues at coordinate 101,963,880 of NC_091792.1, forward strand.
CTACATCAGCATATTATTTCTGATATTTTCTTCTCTGTAATTGTAGGAAAAGCATTTTCTAAAAGAAGAGAAGAATAAATTAAGCCAGGAATTAAGTACTGTTGCAACAGAAAAAAACAAGATGGCCGGAGAACTAGAAGTCCTGAGATCTCAGGAACGCCGTTTGAAAGAAAAAGTGGTTAATATGGAAGTTGCTCTTGATAAGGTAGTTATTAACTAAATATATAAAGTAGTTAACTAAATAGTTATTAACTAAGTAGAATTGTTCTGAATGAAAGCTCCATGTTGATAGGAAGCAAATCTGTCAAATTGCATTGTATCCTAATCACCTCATACGAGGAAAAACTATATCCGATAGAGAAGGTTTTTTTTTTTTTGTATGAGGAAGATTGTCTCTGAGCTAACATCTGTGCCAGTCTTCCTCTGTGTTATGTAAGATGTTGCTATAGCATGGCTTGACTAGCTGTGCTAGGTCTGCCCCCGGGATCCGAACCTTTGAACCCTGGGGCTGACGAAGCAGAGCGCATGAACTTAACCACTATGCCACTGGGCTGGGCCCCCAGAGAAAGCTCTTCTGAACTTTGAAAAATAGTCATAGTGCATACTTCTTTCAAAATTAGTTTTTTCAGGCTAACGTGGTCATAGGAGCAGTAAGATAGAAGATATAAGATTCTCCTGGTATCCTTAGTGGCCTGAATAATTAAAAACGTCACCAATCTAACTTACCCCCAAAGAATGACTTAAACGATAGGTAGAATACAGTCTGTCAATAATACCAATAAAATGATAAAGTAAGGCTAATGTCTGTCACTTTGTGGGGTCCAGCAAGTGTCAGTAGAAAACAGAGCTTAAAGAATGAGAAGGATGAAGGACAGTATATTTGTCACTGTCACTTATTAGAAATAAATCTCTCTTCTGGTCACCTGAAAACTCTGGAAACCTAAAAATGTACCAAAAATAGTCCTTGATTCTTATCAGAGCCTTCATGGTTATATAAAATGATCTGTGATCCCACCTATGCCAACTCTGATCTTAAAACATAATATATTGACCCAATGAATTTCAGTTGTGGTTATTTTTATGTAAATGTTTTTACATTACTAAAGTTGTTTGCTCATTTCATCCTTAGTTTGTTCATTCTTTTGAGTGACCTCCACATACTAAATGCTGTATAGAGGTGGGGATACAGAGGATAAAGACATCACCTCCAATTGCTCTCAGTTTCCTGAATAGAACAGATAAATAAATGATAAATGTAATACAGTGTGCTAAGAGTGGGGGAGTTTCCTTGAAGAGATGGCAACTCTGCATTTATAGATTAATACAGTAAAATTGCATAAAGAATGAAGGATAAACCACGTGTGGTTGCTTGATTGTAGGCATCTTTGCAGTTTGCAGAATGTCAAGATATAATACAGCGTCAGGAACAAGAATCTGTGCGCCTAAAACTTCAACACACTTTGGATGTAAAAGTAAAGTCTTTTTTTCCATCATAAGTTGCAGTTTAAGCAAGAATAATGCCTTTGTTTGATATACTTCATGTACCTTAGATACATTCACGTGTACTTTTAACATTATCTAATGCTAGCAATTATGAAATCTGTACAAATGTTATTACATACTGTGCCTGTCCTTTCCATATGTAGTAACAAATTGCAGCACTGTGCTTTCTGTTAAGTTACTAATAAGGAGAGGAAACACAAAAGTCCCTGCCTTAGGGATTCTTGAGGGAAAGTTTTGCATACAGAAGGCAAAGTGCAAAGGCCCAAAGTGAGAGCGTGTTTGGTGAATAGCAAAAATGATGTAATCTGCGTGACAGAAACATGTGTTCTTTAAAAATTGTACATTTTCCACTGAAGTGTATGTCTGTATTCCAGTGTATTTTAAAGTTGCAAACATACTTTCAAGTCTCAGTCCTGGAGACTTTACAGGCAAGAGCACTCTAGTTGCAGAGGCTCTTCCACGGTAGTGTGCCAGAACCAGCATGGAGTCTTTGGCAAAAGTTAGAGGCCAGTGTGGGAGCAAACCTTCCTAGGTGTGTTTTCACATCTGGATGCTTTGTCACTCGGGAGTGTGAAGCCATCTTCCTGAGCACATGCTTAGTCTTCCAGGAGTAGCTTATACATCCAGGATCACCTTACTTAATACTTTGGTTTATAACCTTGTAAGTTCAACATATAACATTGAAATTATGGTTGTAAAAATAGATTTTGATTTCACAATTCTAATTGTAGATTGACAGTTATTTTGCTCACATGATATACTGTTTGCCAGGAACTTCAGGGCCCTGGATACACCTCAAATTCTTCTGTGAAACCGCGCCTCCTACAGTCGTCCTCTGCTGCCCGTTCTCATTCTAATGTACCGTCTTCCCAGTCTACAGCCAGCTTCCTGTCGCAGGTAAGTATCTAGGCTTATAATCCAGATGCAGATGACATGATATGTAAACACTTTTAAAGTAAGAAGAATTCTATTTAAAAAATATGTCTTTAGTTATGACATTTTCAATTACTAGATTTTAGATTTATACAGACAGATGGATGAAAACGTTTTCTTCACTGATGTTTTCTCTGGGAAAAACAGACATGAAATATTCAGTGAGATTGATTTTACCAGTAATTGTTAAAGTAAATTATTCAGTTGCCTTTTGTTCAATTTTTTCCCTCACAAGCCTTTCCAGATTACAAAGCAGATGTTCACATGGCTAAAATAAGTATCATTTCAAATGGCAAAGGCAAGTTAGTGGTGTGTTTAATACACTACCAAGATAAACATGATTTGCTGTATATTGTCTTTTCATGAACTTTATGTGAAACTTATGTGTAATAAAAAATTGTATTAACCTTAGAACATTTTTATTCCCTTTAGTTACAATGTTAGTGACTTTGGAAAATTTTTAGTCTAACTTTTCAGACTTTTAAAGCTCAGGAAAAACGTGCGATGTAAAATTCACGCTTTGTCTCTTCTGAACATACATATGTTTATGGAACCACAAATCTCTTGCAACCAGTGTTCAGCTCCAGCTCTGAAGAAATGAGGCTTATTTCATAAATCATGCATGAAAATCAATTTCAGTAGTTAATGGTCCTATCATATGTATAGCAACAAGATCACCAGTGACCTACCAGTTATTCTGCCTGTGCCATTTAAAGGAAAAGTATGCACTGTGAAATGACTAAAAGTTGAAATGGACTCCTCTCACATGCTTACGATGTGTGCACTGATAAACAAGCTATCCCACAAGAAATAATAGAACATTCTATCAAACAATAGAATAATAATGTTAATATTAGAAGTTAAACGGTTCTGTCTAGAGACTGGAACTTGGAGGCGGGCAGAGAAAAGGCAGGAGACTGCTGCTTTTTGTTTTCAGTGTTATAAAGCCATTTTACCTTTAAAACCCTGGATATATCACACTGATAAAAATTAAATTATACTCCCTCCTCAGAATAACCCCATGAACCAAACAACAAACAAACAAAACAACAGCAACAAGGAGAACTTGACCAGGTATCCTTGGGACTAAGATGTGTCTCTAAATACTTTGTGTGATCTTGGAAAATCAGTAAATATATCATGCCTTGCTCTTTTCATCTCTAATGAGGAGTCTGGACTAGGTAATCTCTAGGGTCATCTAGAAAGATCAACTCTGAAATTCAATGACTTTTCGTTACTCAAAAGCCAGCCTAGTGGGTTTTACCTCGCTCCTTAATACACAGACTCCACTTGATTATACAGAATCTCATCCATCACTATAAAATTACCCAGTCTTAAGTCTTTTAAATTAAATTTTTAAATTGCAATTCTAACAGCAGTAATGAACTATATTTTCTAAATAGACTGTCAAGTCTGCTTTATACAATTAATTTCTTCTCTTGAAAATGTTTATTATACGGGCTGGCCCCATGGCATAGTGGTTAAGTTCAGCACGTTCCAATTTGGTGGCCCGGGTTCATGGGTTCAGATCCTGGGTGTGGATCTACACCACAAGTCAGCCATGCTGTGGCAGTGTCCCACATACAAAGTAGAGGAAGACTGGCAACAAATGTTAGCTCAGGGTGAATCTTCCTCAGCAAAAAAAAGAAAAAAGAAAAAATGTTTATTATATAATTTTACACAGTTAAAAATACCATACATTCTTTGTTTTGTTCTCTGATATGTTTCAAGTACCTAGAACTGTGTTTAGCCTATAGTAGGTGTTCAACACATATCTATCTAATGGGTGAATGAATTCATTGTAAAACATTGTGTTCAGGTTTTCATTGTTTCTACTGGTAAGTAAGTTTTAAGTCTTATTGTTGCTCTTTTGGAGGTAATTTTTTTCTATGACAGCTCTTAAGATTTTTCTCTTTGTTTTGGTCATAGCAGTTTGACTGTGATGTGCCGAGAGGTAATCTTATCTGTATTTATCTTTCTTACGGTTCACTGATCTTTGTGGATGTGTGGATTGGTATCTTTTATTAATTTTGGAAAATTTTTCTCCCTTTCCTTCTCAGTTATTTTTTCTGCCCTCTTTTTTTGTTTCCTTCTGGCACTTGTACTATTAACATTATTTTTTAAATTAGTGTATGATAACTGCATTATCTGAATCCCCTATGGGCCTGTGGCCATTGTTTCTCTTGGTTTCTAGTCATGTTATCTGGTCTTTTTGCTTCCTTTTTTCCAAGACTATTGTTTTAGAGCAGTTTTGTATTCACACCAAAATTGAGAAGAAGCTACAGAGATTTCCCATGTACTCCCTGCCCTACACACACACAGTCTCCCTGATTATCAATATCACTCACCAGAATGGTCATTTGTTGCCAAGAATGAACCTGTGTTGACACATCATAATCACCCAAAGTCTGTAGTTTACCTTGGGGCTTGCTCTTGGTGTTGTACATTTGATGGGTTTGGACAAATGTAAAATGGCATATATCCATCATTATAATATTCTCAGTATTTTCACTCCCCTAAAAATCCTCTGTACTCTGCCTATTCATCTCTCCCTCCATTTCACCCCTAGCAACCACTGATCTTTTTATTGTCTCCATAGTTTTGCCTTTTCTAGAATGTCATAGAGTTGGAATCATTTAGTATGTAGCCCTTTCAGATTGGCTTCTTTCCCTTAGTAATATGCATTTTAGCTTCCTCCATGTCTTTTCACGGCTTGATAACTCATTTCTTTTTAACACTGAATAGTAATCCATTGTTTGGAGGTACCACAGTTTGTTTATCCATTCACCTACTGAAGGACACCTTGATTGCTTCCAAGTTTTGATAATTATGAGTAAAGCTGCTATAAACACCCATGTGCAAGTTTTTGTGTGGACATGTTTTCAGCTCCTTTGGGTAAATACTAAGGAGCACAATTGCTGGATCATATGGTAAGAGTATGTTTAGTTTTATAAGAAACTGTCAAACTGTCTTCCGTACCATTTTGCATTCCCACCAGCAATAAATGAGAGTTCCTGTTGCTCCACATCCTAGCCAGCGTTTGGTGTTGTCAGTGTTCTGGATTTTGGCCATTCTAATATGTGCATAGCGGTATCTTGTTGTTTTATTTGCATTTCCCTGATGACATATGCTGTGGAGAATCTTTTCATATGCTTATTTGCCATCTAAGTATCTTTTTTGATTAGGTATCTGTTAAGGTCTTTGACCCATTTTTTAATCATTTGCTTCTTTTTTAAATAATTGAGTTCTGGACATTGAATATGAAAAATTACAGAGATAATTTGGGGTTCTTGATTTTTTTTTCTTCATAGAGGATTTGCATTTGTTTCTGGCTGGTAGCTAAAGTAAGGGCTCTAACAATCCTATGTCACCTTAATTGATTTGAGAATTGAGATTGTTTGGTTTAATGCTCTTCTCTCAAAACCTGAGGCTTACCAATTATTCCCCACCTCTTTGATACAGTTCCAGTTTTTATCTCTCTAGCTCCATGATTCTGTCAAAAGCTCATCTCACCTTCTCAGCCTCTGAGCTGCTTCTTTAGAATTGGCAAATGCTTCACAGAAAAATGGCCCCAAATGCCTCCCTCCCTGGATTTTCTTTTGTTCCAGGCTTTGGCCCCATAATTCTTAACTGTGTTAGTAGCTGTCTAATGTTGTCAGGCAGACTTAAGAAATATATTTTGTATACTTTTCTAGTGAATTCTGAACAGAAGGGTTGGTCTACCATTACTGGGAAAAGAACTCCTCTGCTATTATTCATTGCTCATACAATTTTAGATAGTATCCATAAACTACTATAGAATATAAAAATTGAGCTCTTTTTTACCTCACATACATACACATACACATTTCTTTTCCCTATTTAAGCCCGTCCATGTTATGATATCCAATTTTGGTTACGTCTCATTGAGTGTTCAAATTATTATGATTATGTAAATATTCCCTAGCTGAACTGTGCAATGAACTGTGATTATATTTTCTTTTAGCCCTTAGATTTACTAATTGTTTTGTTTTACTTTGTTTAGTTTTCTAGATATCTGGAACTAATTACCTTTCAGAATTTTCTGGAAAAATGCTATAAAACTCCTTTTAGTATGAGTGAAGTATAGGGGCAGAACGTTTTTCACTTCTTCCCTTCTAGGTTCTTTGGCTGGTCTGATAATTAAATAGACCTAAGACAGATTAACAGGAGAAAAACTAATTTTGTATGTATGGGAGCCCCACAAAGACAGTGAGACTCAAAGGCAGTCAGGCAGTTTGAGGCTTACATGCCATCTTGAGCTAAGGGATGGGGTAGGAGCCTGGGGCTTCAAAGGGGGAGAAGGCAGTTCACAGGCAGATGAGCAGAGCAGAGGTTTGGTACTCAGATGTTTGCCCTGCCAGGCAGGTAATTCGTTCAGATAAAAAAAGTTATATCTGGTAATAGGTCTCTTTCGGGGCCAGGCTATTTGAATTCTTTTTGGCAGTTTAGGGAGAGGTATAAGTTTTTCCTGAGTCTGCTGAATCTTGATTTCCTTTGGTTTGAAATAATCCACTTACAAAAGTGGCATATTTCGGGGTGCCATATTCCATCCTCTTGCAAAAGGGATCAGCTGTTTTATCAGTTCCTTTATTCGTTTATATGTGATGTATTATGTTTTTCGGAGCCCTCGTATCCTGTTCTAATCTGATTGGTTGCTCTCTAGACTTGCGGCATGCTTGCTTTCTTGGATTTTCCTTCTACCAAAATTCGGGGAATTTCTTTCATCTTTTTTTCTGTGTTTTAGGTTTAATTCCCTTTCTTGGTTTCTTTTTTCCTTTTGGTGGAGCATATAAAGCAGTGGCTTCCCCTGAAAGGGTGCATTTCATTCTTTAACTGTTTTAAAACCTTCATGTCTGAAATTACCTTTATTCTTCACTTACATTTGATTGATGTTCAAAATGTTGTTGCTGTTGTGCCATTTTGATTCCAGAGCCTTTGTATGTGACCTGTTGGGGTTTTTTCCTTAAAGGTTTTAGGGTTTTTCGTCTATCCCTGGTGTTCATTTCAGGAGGCTCCCTGCTGGACGTCTTCTCTTTATCATGCTGGGGACTTAGCAGGCTCTTGTGCTATTTCTTCTCAGAAACTTTCTTATATCATTTGTTTGATCATTTTCTCCCTCCATTTTCTCAGTTCTCTCTGGAATTCCTGTAGTCACCCATCAGACCTCCTGGATTGGTTCTCTAATTGTCTTTAATTTTGACTTCCACTTTACATCACCTCTTCTTTTACTCCCACCTTTTGGGAAATTTCCTCAATTCTGTCTTCTAAACATCTATTGAATTTTTTTCCTAATATCATGTATATTTTTTTTAATTTCCAGGAGCCATTATTTGCTCTTTAAATCTTTTCTTTATATAGTTTAATGTTCTTTCATGGATGCGATACTTTCTCATTTCCGTTTAAGGATATTAACTTCAATTTTTTGGTAATTTTTTCTGTAGCCTGAATTATTGATGTTTCTTCAAATTTGTTCTTTTCTGTTTCTTTTGATGTCTGTCTTTCATGGTAGAGACTTTCCTTCACTGTTTGGTGATCAATTACTGTCCATTCATATTTAAGATTAAGGCCCTAAAAAGCTGATTAAAAGCTCTTTATGTAGTTGACAGGATTTGTCAGCTGGTGGATGGTTAGGTATTAATTTTTTATTGAGGGACCCAAAATTTATCTATAGGTCTTTTTTCTTGGTCCTGTCACTTCCCCTAAAGAGCTATTCTCTTACTACTGATTTTGTAGTGTAAATCCATCTGCCAGTGTTCTGAGAGGTGAGTGGGGCAGGGAGTCTAGGGTATCTGTCTATGTACCTATGCAGTCTCACTTAACGCTCGTATTTTCGGTTTGCAGCCTTACTCCTGCTATGCCAGATATGCCTTTGGGGCCGAAGCTCCTTTGATTTAACCTCGCCCATTGATTAGGCCTCTGAATTCATTTAGGGGAAAAGGATGAGTAAACCTGACTATGTGGAGAGAACATTCGGGATTCTAACATCTTCTCCCATAGACTTTAGCTAGTCCTCCCATTTTGCTGTCCTATGGCTTACCCTCGTCTTCAGAAGTACGTGAGGCTTCCAGTTCCTGAGTCTTTCTGGAATGCTTTGATGCAGAGCAGCTTGCTTCTTGTTGGCTACTTCTGTGCAGGTTTTAGCCTTCTTTGTTCTGCTAAATCAGTTATGAATTATCCGTTTGCTTTCCGTCTCCTGAAATTTTGTTCTCATTACTCATCCAATGTTATCTCTCCTTTCCTCTTTGTCCTTATTAATTCCTTTAGTGTCATTTTGGTGGAGCTTCAGATAGAGCAGAAATAAAGGCTAAGTATTATATTTAGAAGTAGAATATTTCTGTTTGCGTTACTCTGCATTGCCCCTTAATTTATCTTGTTTCATTTTAGTCTTCTTGTTCCATGATTCTAATAATAGCTGATACTTACCAAACACCAGACACTGGGCAGAGCACTTTTTGTAGATTATCTAATTTATTCCTCACAACTACCAAGTTGAGGTAAGTGCTGTTAAACCTATCTTACAGGTGACGAAACAGGCTTGGAGAAGCCAAGGGACTTACAGAATTTACACACCAAAAACACAGTTGTGCCAAGACTTAACCAAGGCGACCTGAGTCTAGAGTCTGTGTTCTTAACCATTATACTGTAGTGATTGTCTACACTACACTGCTAAATGCTGTCTATACCAAATAATTTAAATAACGGATGATGTGAATAGATACTATTCCTGAATTAATATTGTATTTCATTAGGTCTTCATGAGTGAGGATTATGCCATCTTAGAGTTTCAAAGGCATTTAAAATTATCCAATTGACTCCCCTTGTGTTATAGGTAAGAAAATAGGAGAACCAGAAACATTATGTTACATGATTTGGTCCAACTTGAAACACCTAGAACATGTATGTATACATGTATATGCGTCTGTACGTGCACACACAGACACGCACACACATATAATTGGTAGCTTGATATAGAAGTAGTTTAGATTAATGTTTCAGATAAAGGCTATTTCAGCATATAAAAATAAAATATTTCCAGGATCATATAATTTATTTTACTTCTGTATCAGATCCTATACACATGCACAGTAATGTGTACTAGCTGTGCTTGGTTTCGGTCACTGAAGTACCCATGATTTGAGCAAGATTTTTAGCAACACTTTATAACTTATGTCTTGTTTGCTACTAACCCATATATATGATATAAAATAGAATATAGGCCTAATATATAATATAAATAATATGTTTGTATTCTAAATAGTATGTTTATATTCTGTTTTTATTGCAGTCTTCTAAGAAGAATACAAGTATAAGAGATGGATTTGGTCAGACATTCTCAAAATAGAATAGTCTATTTCAAACTGAATGAGATCAAGCTTTTATTTTTAGCTTTTACATTTATCTTCTATCTTTGGAGAATGGAGATAGGGCCAGTTGAGAAACACATACTCTCCCTAGACATTACTTATGATACATCATAACTTATAAGGTTGCCTGTAATGGACTCAAGGCCATTAGAGAGAACAATATTTGGAGAAGATGGAGGTGCATTAGAGAGAGAATTTAGGAGTTATTTTGGGAAAAAATCTAACATTAAATGATTTCAGGGTCAAAATGTAATATAAAACTAATCAAATCACAAAATAAACCTTAAGTTTAACAACAACAGTAAAAGCTTATATTTTTCCCTTGAAACCAAAAGCCTGCCAAAGTTTTAAACTGAAAATATCTATTCCCTAAAGACAATCTTAATGTGTATCCTAAAGGTCAAAGGATTAGGGTGAGGGAGAACATGATCCTTTGAGGGCTCCAGTAACTTCAGGAAGAGCACTTAGTTATTGCTTTACTAGCCAGCCAAGAGTCATATATGAAGAGTGTTTTAGAATTGTTTATTTCCCAGCTATTTTCTAATTTTTTTTAAAAAGTGTATTTTGCTTGTGTTGTAAATCAAAATATGTTCCATATGAATTAAACAGTAAATTACTAAAAATGAATCAATAAAAGTATTACAAGATGTACAAACATTGAAAGGAAAGATTGATAATTTTGACTAAATAAAACTTAAATCACAAAACCACCATAAACAAAAGGAAATCACAAACCGTAGAAATATTTCCAATAGATAAAAGGTTAATATCTATAATATATAGTGTTTTTACATACATGGGTGAAGACAGCATATACTCTAAAAGTGTACTAAAGATATGGATACAAACTTAAATAGGAAATGTGGATAGCCAATAAACATGAAAAATGTTCAAACTCATTTATAAACAAGTAACAATAACTACATATTAAAGCAAAAACAAACTAGCAATTTTGCATATAAAAATGGTCAAATGGTAATGGGAAGGGTGTGGCATAATGGACATTCTTGTATCATATAACCTGCTGATAAATATAAATTAGTGTCTTTTTTTTTTTTTACCGCAGTTTACTTAACCATTTACCTATTTTTTTATTTTATTTTATTGAGGTCATATTGACTTTCAATATCATGTAAATTTCAGGTGTACATTATTTCAGTTTCTGTATAGGTTGCATCCTGTTCATCACCAATAGTCTCGTTTTTATCTGCTGCCATACACATGTGCCCCTTTACCCCTTTCTCCTGCCCCACCCCCTTTTTCTCTGGTAACCACTAATCTGTTCTCCTTATCTATGTGTGTGTTTGTTTATCTTCTGCATATGAGTGAAATGATATGGTATTTGTCTTTCTCTGTATGACATTTCACTTAGCATAATGCCCTCAAGGTCCATCCATGTTATCGCAAATCGCACAATTATGTCTTTTCTTATGGCTGAGTAGTATTCCATTGTATATGTATACAGCATCTTCTTTATCCATTTATCCATTGATGGACACTTGGTTTGCTTCCACGTCTTGGCTATTGTGAATAATGCTGCGATGAACTATGGGTGCATAAATCTTTCTGAATTGTTGATTTTATATTCTTTGGATAAATACCCAGTAGTGGAATAGCTGGATCATATGATATTTCTATTTTCAGTTTTTTGAGAAATCTCCACACTGTTTTCCATAGTGGCTGCACCAGTTTGCGTTCCCACGAGCAGTGTATGAGGGTTACCTTCTCTCCACATCCTCTCCAACACTTGTTATTTCTGGTCTTGTTAATTATAGCCATTCTGATGAATGTAAGGTGATATCTGATTGTTTTGATTTGCATTTCCCTAATAATTAGCGATGTTGAACATCTTTTCATGTGCCTGTTGGCCATCTTCTTTGGGAAAATATCTGTTCATATCCTCTGCCCATTTTTGGATCAGGTTGCTTGGTTTTTTGTTGTTGAGTTTTATGAGTTCTTTATATATTTTGGAAATTAACCCCTAGTTGGATATATGATTTGCAAATATTTTCTCCCAGTTGGTGGGCTGTCTTTTCATTTAGTTGATAGTTTCCTTTGCCATGCAGAAGCTTTTTAGTCCTATGTAGTCCCATTTGTTTATTTTTTCTTTTGTTTCCCTTGCCTGAGTAGACATGTATTTGAAAAGATACTGCTAAGACCAATGTCAAAGAGTGTACTGCCTGTATTTTCTTCCGGGAGTTTTGTGGTTTCAAGTCTTACATTCAAGTCTTTAATCCATTTTGAGTTAATTTTTGTGTATGGTGTAAGATAATGGTCTACTTTCCTTTTTTTTTTTTGCATGTGGCTGTCTAGTTTTCCCAGCACCATTTATGGAAGAGTCTTTCCTTTCTCTGTTGTATGTTCTTGGCTCCTTTGTCAAAATTTAACTGTCCATAGATGTATGGTTTTATTTCTGGGCTCTCATTTCTGTTCCATTGATCTATGTGTCTGTTTTTCTGCCAGTACCATGCTGTTTTAATTACTATAGCTGAGATTGTATTCTTGACTTCTCTTTCTGCTAGTTTGTTATTAGTGTATAGAAATACAACTGATTTTTATATATTGATTTTGTATCCTGCAACTTTACTCTATATATTGGTTATTTCTAATAGTTTTTTGGTGGATTCTTTAGGATTTTCTATATGTAGAATCATGTTATCTGCAAATAGTGAGAGTTTTCCTTCTTTCCAATTTTATTTCTTTTATTTATTTATTTCTCTTTCATTTCTTTTTCTCACCTAATTGCTTTGACTAAAACTTCCAGTATTATGTTGTGGTGAGAGTGGGCATCGCTGTCTTGTTCCTGTTCTTAGAGGGATGGCTTTCAGTTTTTCCCTGTTGAGTATGATGTTGGCTGTGGGTTTGTCATATATGGCCTTTCTTATGTTGAGGTACTTTCCTTCTATACCCATTTTATTGAGAGATTTTGTCATAAATGGATATTGGATCTTGTTGAATGCCTTTTCTGCATCTGTTGAGATGATTCTGTGATTTTTAGTCCTCCTTTTGTTAATGTGGTCTGTCACCTTGATTGATTTGCAGATGTTGAACCATCTTGTCATCCCTGCAATAAATCCCAATTGATCATGGTGTGTAATACTTTTAATATATTGTTGTATTCAATTTGCTAATATTTTGTTGAGGATCTTTTGCATCTTAGTTCATCAGAGATATTGACCTTTTAATTTTCCTTTTTTGTGTTGCCTTGTGTCTGGTTTTTGTATCAGGACAATGTTGGCCTCGTAAGATGAATTAGAAAGCATCCCATCCTTTTCAATTTTTCAGAGTAGTTTGAGAAGTTTAGGGATTAAATCTTCTTTGAATGTTTGGTAGAATTCACCAGAGAAACCCTCTGGTTCAGGACTTGTTTTTTTGGAGATTTTTGATTACTATTTCAATCTCTTTGCTTGTGATTGGTCTGTTCTGATTCTCTATTTCTTCTTGATTTAGTTTTGGGAGGTTATATCATTCTAAGAATTTGTCCATTTCTTCTAGGTTATCCAGTTTGTTGGTGTATACCTTTTCTTAGTCTTCTCTTATAATCCTTTGTATTTCTGTGTTGTCATAATTTCTTCTCTTTCATTTCTGATTTTATCTATTTGAGTCTTCTCTCTTTTTTTCTTAGTGAGTCTGGCTAAGGGTTTGTCAATTTTGTTTATCTTCTCAAAGAATCAGCTCTTAGTTTCATCAATCCTTTCTATTTTTTTTTAGTCTCTGTTTCATTTATTTCTGCTCTTATTTTTATTATTTCCTTTCTTCTACTGACTTTGGGCTTTTTTTATTGTTTTTCTAGTTCTTTTAGGTATAGGGTAAGCTTGTTTAATTGAGATTTTTCTTGTTTGTTGAGGTATGCCTGTATTGATATAAATTTCCCTCTTAGTACTGCTTTTGCTGCATCCCTTAAGTTTTTGTATATTGTGTTTTCATTTTCATTTGTCTCTAGATATTTTTTTATTTCTTCATTGATCCAATAGTTGTTCAGTAGCATGTTGCTTCATTTCCACATACTTGTGACTTTCCTAGCTTTTTCCTTGTAGTCAATTTCTAGTTTCATAGCATTGTGGTCTGAAAAGGTGCTTGATGTGATTTCAGTCTTCTTAAATTTACTGAGGCTTTCTTTGTTTCCTAACATGTGGTCTATCTTTGAGAATGTTGCATGTGCACTTGAGAAGAATGTGTATTCTGCTGGTTTGGGATGAAATGTTCTATATATATCTCTATTAAGTCTGTCTGGTCTAGTGTTTCACTTGAGGCCACTGTTTCCTTGTCAACTTTCTGCCTGGATGATCTATCCATTGACGTAAGTGGGGTGTTAAGGTCCCCTACTATTATTGTCTTGCTGTCAGTTTCTCCCTTTAGGTCTGTTAATAGTTACTTTATGTACTTTGGTGCTCCTGTGTTATGTGCATATGTATTAATAAGTGTTATGTCTTCTTAGTGGAATGTCTCTTTTATCATTATATAATGGCCATTTTTGTCTCTCGTCTTTTTTATCTTGAAGTCGTCTTTATCTGATATAAGCATGGCTACACACATTTTCCTTTGCTTGCCATTTTCCTGGACTGTCATCTACCATCCCTTCACTCTGAGCCCATGTTTACTTTAGAGCTGAGGGGTGTTTCCTGGAGGCAGCATATTGTTGGGTCTTGTCTTTTAATCCATTCAGCCACTCTGTGTCTTTTGATTGGTGAATTCAACCGATTTACATTTAGAGTGATTATTGATATATGATGGCTTAATACTACCATTTTATCTTTTGTTTTCCAATTGTTCTGTATTTCCATTGTTTATTTTCCCTTGTATTTCTGGCTGTCATTTCAGTTTGATGGGTTTCTATGATGGTTTTCTGAGTTTTCTCTTTATTATTTATGATTTGTGACTCTACTCTGATTTTTCATTTTGTGGTTACCATGAGGCTTGTATAAAAGATCTCATAGTTGAGATAGTCCATTTTCTGATAGCCTCTTAAATCTGTTAGCCTGTGTAGATTCCATCCCTTTTCTCTTCCACTTATATGTTTTTGTTCTCACAAATTATTTTTTGTGTTGTGAGGCTGTGACCAAACTGAAGTGTCTGTAGTTATTTTTGATGCTTTCTTTCCCTTTACCCTGTATTTTATAATTAAGTGTTTGCTAACCTATTCTGATAGAGAGGTGTAATTTTCTGATTTTGTCTCTTTCTCTCCTTGCTCAAAGCTTTGTAAACCTTTGCCTTTTTATTTCCAATAGGAGGGCTCCCTTCATCATTTCTTGTAAGGCAGGTCTACTGGCTATGAACTCCCTCAACTTTTGTTTCTCTGGGAAAGCTTTTATTTCTCCATCATATCTGAAGGATAATTTCACTGGATAGAGTATTCTTGGCTGATAGTTTTTGTCTTTCAGTATTTTTGATATGTCATTCCACTTTTTCCTAGCCAATAAGGTTTCTGCTGAGAAAGCCGCTGAAAACCTGATGAGGGTTCCTTTGTACATTATTTTCTTCTCTCCTGCTGCCCTTAATATTTTTTCTTTGCTATTGACTTTTGACAGTTTTAATATTATATGCCTTGGAGAATATCTTTTTGGATTGGTGTAATTAGGAGTTCTATTATCTTCATGTTCTTGCATGTCCAGTTCCTTATTCAGGTTTGGCAAGTTCTCTGTTATTATTTCTTTGAGTAAGCTCTCTGTCTTTCTCTCACTCTTCTCCCTCTGGGATACTATAATCCTAATTGAGTCAGATATTTCTAGAAGAATTTCTTCATTTTTTAAAAGTCTTAATTCTCTCTCCTCCTATACTTGAATCATTTCTAAGTTTCTATCTTTGAGCTCATTGATTTTCTCCTCCATAAAGTCTACTCTATTTTGTATGCTCTCTACATTATTTTTTAGCTCATTAATTGTGTTCTTCATATCCAGAATTTTTGTTTGGGTTTTTAGAGCTTCGATCTCTATGGTGAAGTATTCCTTCTGTTCATTGATTTTATTCCTGAGCTCATTAAATTGTCTTTCTGAGTTTTCTTGTGACACATTGAGTTTCTTTATGACAGCTATTTTGAATTCTCTGTCAATCAGATTATAATCTTCTGTGACTTCAAGTTTGGTTTTTGGAGAGCTGTCATTCTCCTTCTGTTCTGCCATGGTACTATAGTTCTACATGGTGTTTGATGTTTGATCCTCTTCTGAAGCATTTGTGATTGTAACCACCTTTTTTAAAAACAGATACTATCTTTCCTTTTTCTCCCCAAAGCTTCCTGGTACATAGTTGTATATTTTTATTTGTGGGTCCTTCTAGTTGTGGCATGTTGGACACCGTCCCAGCATGGCCTGATGAGTGGTGCCATGTCTGTGCCCAAGATCCAAACCGGCGAAACCCTGGGCAGCCAGAGTGGAGTGCGTGAACTTAACCAGTAGGCCATGGGGCTGGCCCCTGTAACCACCTTTCTTATTTGGGTACAGCTTTGGTTACTTTGGTTCTGAGCTACCTCTGATTGTATTTGAAAGCCTCCACTTTCCACCCTCCATTGCCTCTGCTAGAGGTGTTGTCAGTGCCCTCCTTGTGCCGCTTGTGCCTCTGAGGTTGCTGATGCCTTGCTGCTTTCGATGTCACTGCAGCATCAGGTGCTGCCACTGGGGTCACTAGGCTGTAAGCACTTCTGCTGCTTCCAGGGTCACCTGGGTCTTGTGTTCCCCAACTTGCTCTCCATGGGCTCTCCACAGGTTGGGTGCTGCTGCTCAAGGGTTATCTGGGGGTGCTGGCAGCATCACTGCCAGGAGCTCTGGGTTCACAGGTGTTGCTGTTGCTATCAGGAACCCAGGTTCTTGTATGCAGCCCCCGCTGCTGGTAAAGCCAGTGTTGGGGGTGCCATCACTGAGGGCTGAGTCTTGTGTTCTGCTGTGGTTCCTGAGGCCTCAAGTCACAGGTGCCACCTGCCACTGCTGGGGGAGGAGTTGGGGCTAAGCCTCAAGTGTTGTTGCTGGCCCTGCAGTCTCTGGTCACTGGCACTCGCCAGTGTGCTTTTTGAGACCTCAGGTCAGAGCACCCTGCTCCTGCCAGTGAAATCTGTGTTTTGGTTGCTGTTCCCACTGCTGGAGAGACCAGCACCCCTGGCAGGGGAGGAGAAGGGGGCTGGGTCACCAGTGCGGTTCTGTATCCTGGAGCCTCAGAATGGGTGTGGCACCCGCCACAGCTGGAGAGAGGCAGGGGCCACAGCCTCTGGTCACTGGTGCTGGCACGCTGATGATCTGCTCTGAAACCTCAGATCAAGGCACCCCACTGCTGCCAAGGAAATTTGCGCTTTGGATGTAGTCTCCACTGTTGGAAAGACTAGTGCCACTGCTGGAGGGGTGGGAGGGGGCCAGGTCACCAGCTCCATTCTGTGTCCTGAAGCCTCAGAATGTGTGCACCACCTCCCACCACTGGGGGTGGGGCAGGGGCCAGCCGTTGAGTGCTGTGTTTGCCCTTGCAGCCTGTGGTCGCTGGCATGCATGCCAGTGTAAGGATCTGCGTTTTGGATCACCACCACCAGGGGAGAGAGAGGGGGCTGCTCCCCTACTTCCACTGCCTCCCGGAGGTCCAGTCCACCCACCTTCAGATGTACAGATGCACAGATCACTCTGATGTGCTGTGCAGAGGGCTTTGTTGGTCACTGGATGTCTGACTGAATGTAACTTAGAGGGGAGAGACAAAAGGAACAACTCACTCTGCCGTGATGCTGACGTCACTTTAAATTGATATCTTTTTGTTATTGTTGCTGCTCCCAAAGCCCACAATTTTCCTTTTTAGATTAATAGACTTTAGTTTGATGGAGCAGTTTCAGGTTTACAGAAAAGTTGAGCAAAAAGTATAGAGAGCTCCCGTGGACTCCCTTTGCCTTGCCTACTCACCCCGCCAGTTTCCCCTGTTATTAACATTTTACATTAGTGTGGTACGTTTGATGACCGAATATTGATACGTTATCATTGACTAAAGTCTACAGTTTATGTTGGGGTTCACTCCTTGTGTTGTACATTAAGTGAATTTTGACAAATGTATAATGACGTGTATTCACCATTACGGTGTCATACAGGGTAGTTTCACTCCCGTAAAAATCCTCTGTGCTTCACCTATTCATCCCTCTCTCCCTTCCCCTGAACCCCTGGTCACTAGTGATCTTTTTACTGTCCCCATAGTTTTGCCTTTTCCAGAATGTCATATAGTTGAAATCATATATGTAGTCTTTTCAGATTGGCTTCTTTCACTTAACAATATGCTTGCAAGACTCCTTCATGTCTCTTAATACCTTAATAACAATTCTTTTTATCACTGAATAATATTCCATAGTATAGATATACTGGAGTTTGTTTATCCGTTCAGCTAGTGAAAGACATCTTGATGGCTTCCAAGTTTTGGCAGTTATGAATAGAGCTACTATAAACATCTGTGTGCAGGTTTTTGTGTGGACATAAGTTTTCCACTCCATCGGATAAATACTAAGGTGCCTGCTTGCTGGATTATATAGTAAAAACATGTTTAGTTTTGTAAGAAAGTGCCAACTGTCTTCCAGAGTGGTGTGCCATTTTACAATCTTACCGGCAATGAATGAGAGTTCCTGTTGTGCCACATCCTTGCCAGTATTTAGAGTTGTCAGTGTTTGGATTGTAGCCATTCTGATAGGAGTGTAGCAGTATCTCATTGTTATTTTAATTTGCAATTCCTTAATGACATGTGATGTTGAGCATATTTTCTTGTAGTTATTATCCATCTGTATATCTTCTATGGTAAGATGTCTGTTACAAACTTTTGCCCATTTTTAAAATTGAGTTGTTTTCTTATTGTTAAGTTTTAAAAGTTTTTTGGGTGCGTTTTTCATACCAATCCATTTTGAAAAGATTTTCTCCAAGCCTGTGACTTGTCTTTATTTTTTTAACAGTATCTTTCACAGAGAGAAGGTTTTAAGTTTAATGAAGTCCAACTTAATGATTTTTTTCCTTCATGGATCATGCTTTTGGTGTTGTATCTAAAAAGTCATCACTAAATCTAAGGTCAACTAGATTTTTCTTCTATATTATGTTTTATGAGTTTTATAGTTTTACGTCTTACATTTTTAGGTCTGTGATCCATTTTGAGTTAATTTTCATGAAAGGTGTAAGGTCTGCATCTAGATTCATGTTTTTGCATGTGGATGTCCAGTTAAAAACAATAATGCAGTTTGCGTAGAAAAATAGTTATACTTTTTAAATAATAGAACTAATGCTTTATTTGAACACATAGCAAAGAAATACGTTCTTAAAGTGATAGTGATAAAATTTACTGACATGTAATTTTCAAGCTCTGCACTTTTGCCCCTAAATATTTATACTATTGGCTGTTTATTTTGCTCATGTTATTTAATTTTCTGAGATTTAATTAGAGCCTCTGGGAAATTTTGCCAATTACCAAATCCCTTTTTATCCTGCTCCTAAAATTTCCTCGCATGGCTCACGTATACTTACCTTACTGGGAAAACTAAAGAGAGAAGAATTCTCTTCTTCCAGGTTCATGGTACGTTCAGTTCCAGAGCCACTGTATTACCTTTATTTGAATGTCAGTGTTGAAAGTATTGTGTAAAAACACTAAAGTAAGTGCTTTCCTCGCTATAGAGCAGAGTTCCCAAGAAAAAAGATGTTGAATATACTCCTGTCCTGTCTTGCAAGAAGTTGTTCAAAAAACTATTTGGAAACAAAGAGGAGATGAGTTTCAGACTGTGTCCATGTAAATTTTTCCCTGAAGCTTAAAAAAAAAGAAAGAAAGAACATGGAAAAAGAAAGACAATATCTCTACTTGTATCAAGAGGAGCATAGTAGCTAGAATGCAGTTAACCCTGCTAACTTCGTATTAGTGGCTCTGCCCTGGCTCTAACACATTGCACGTTAAGTTGTAGTACTTTTCTGGTGATTCTAGATCAGTATATATGAAGCATTTAGAATACTTTGTTTTGGGGCCGGCCTGGTGGCACAGCAGTTAAGTTGGCACGTTCCGCTTCTCGGTGGCCTGGGGTTTGCTGGTTTGGATCCTGGGTGCAGACATGGCACCACTTGGCAAAAGCCATGCTGTGATAGGCATCCCACGTATAGAGAAGAGGAAGATGAGCATGGATTTTAGCTCAGGGGCAGTCTTCCTCAGCAAAAAGAGGAGGATTGGCAGCAGGTGTTAGCTCAGGGCTAATCTTCCTCAAAAAAAATAAAATACTTTGTTTTTATGCTAAGGGGAGAGGGAACTGGAAGCCAGCCTTTCTTGAATACTTAACTATCCACACTTCAAGTACTTCTCATTTCTTATACCATCCTTATAAAACAAGTTATTTTCCTCATTTTTACAGATGAGGAAATGGAGATTAAAGAAGCATTTCACATATTATAGTGAAATTATATTTATGCATTTGCCTCCCTTATTAGTCTGTGTGGTCTCTTCAGGCAGGGACTAGTATTATTTGTCATCTTAGTTTCATTTCTAACAGAGTGTCTGGCACATAGTAGCTGTCCTGCAAAGTTTGTTGGCATGTGAAGGGCAACTTGCCCTGGATCATGTAGCTGGAGAATGATAGTGGCCATGTTCAAAACCCTGTGCTCTTTCCCTCTGTTCCACACTGCCCCTCTATTCCCTGTCACCTCAGGCATGGGTTAGGAAATGGTGGTGGTGTTTGTATTAATGTCTCTTTAGTAGTTTTAAAGATTCCTGAAGTGCATTTGACTTACAAATTAATCTTTATTTAATGCTTCTGAGTTTGAGGTAATTGCCCTCATGTGATTTGTAAATTACTTTGGTAATAACCAGTCTGTAAGTATGTCGAGGTAAGGTGCCCCACTATATTCTGTAACTTTGTGATTTTGTGATCCTGAATTGAGCATCTCATAGCACGCTGATCACATTTCCTGGTGAATATACGCAATGATAATCAGGCAGTGTACCAAAGTGGAAATATCGTGGGCTTTGAATTCAGACAGATGACACTCTTTATCTGCACTTTGCTATTTACCCCTTGTGTAATTTTAAGCAAGTTATTTAACTTCTCTGTGCCTTAGTTTTCTCATTTCTAAAATGGAGATAATGATTTCTACCTTAGTGGGTGATTTGAAGGTTGAAGTTTAAATGAGGTCATATATAGAGTACCTGGTACATGACAAGCACTAGATAAACGGTGCCTCTGTTCGTTTGTCTTGACAGTCTGGAATGATGAGCCAAGCCTATGAAGGGAAAGTTTGATTGGAATAAATATAATCTTGAACTTGGTACTAAATACACAAAAATACAAGGTGCAGGACATGGAAGATGTGGCTTCTCAGTAACACGTGGAAAAGACCTAGGGAGCCTCAGCTGACTGCCTGCTCAGTCTGAGTCAGCAGTATTATTTGGCATCCAGAAAAGGTTTTAAGGATAGCATCCAGATCCAGGAAAGGGACAGGTCTTCTCCACTCTGCTCTGGTCAGATTCTCCCTGAATTCTCTATTTCATTTTTTGGGCATGAGAATTTAAGAGAATCATAGATTAACCAGGGTCTGTCCAAAGAAACACCACCAGAGTGGTAAGAAGTTGTGAGCCATGCCATATGACAAGAGAAGGTGAATTGAGAAGATTTAGCTGGGGTATATATTAGAAGGTGGAGGTGGGGGAGGGAAGATTGGAGTGATAAAATAAGTATCCATTTCTAAACAGTTATCGTGTTAGACTTGTGCTTTGTGACCCTAGGGGGTAAAACAATGACCAGGGATGGCAGTTGTCTGGAGGAGATTTCAGTTTAATAAGCCTTTCTTTCAAAGGATTAAAGCTATATAAAAATTAAACTGTCTTCCTTGGTTTTTGGTGATCAAGCAAAGGCCAGATAAGTATATTGCTGGGATGCCATAGAAAAAATTCATTGTCACTTCTCATCGGAGATTGGACGAGAACAGATGATCTTCAAGATGCCTCCAACCTTGATAGTTTTGTGATTTCATACACAAGCAAAGTATGGGTTATTTTATTTTTTATTGAGGTTATAATAGTTTATAATATTGTTAAATTTCAGTTGTGCGTTATTTGTCCGTCACCATATATATGTGCCCCTTTACCCCTTATGCCCACCCCCTAACCCCTCTTCCCTCTGGTAACCACTAATCTGTTCTCTTGTCCTTGTGTTTGTTTATCTTCCACATACAAGTAAAATCAGTGTTTGTCTTTATCTGGCTTATTTCACTTAACGTAATACCCTCAAGATCCATGCGTGTTGTTGCAAATGGTACAGTTTTGTCTTTTTTTATGACTGAGTAGTATTCCATTGTATATATATATACCATGTCTTCTTTACCCATTCATCAGTTGTTGGGCACTTGGGTTGTTTCCACATCTTGGCTGTTGTGACTAGTGCTGCAGTGAACATAGGGGTGCATAAGTCTCTTTGAATTGTTGATTTCAACTTCTTTGGATAAATACCCAGTAGAGGGATAGCTGGATCATACGACATTTCTATTTATAATTTTTTGAGAAATCTGCATAAAATATGGATTATTTTTAATGGAGTATATAAAGACAGTGATGATCAAACCGAGTCTTTGCCTCTGTGGAGCTTACATTTTAATTGGAGAAGCAATACACATTTCAGAAGTTTTAGAGAGTATTAGGATGAAGTCACAATAAGAGAATTCATAGGGCTGATTATGATTGATTGCTAAATGAATGTTATAATTGAATGCTTTTCAACCTTTTATGTCTTATAAAGCACCAGTCACTGAAGAACCTGAGTGCCATGATCCCAGGGGGAGAAAAGCATGTTTATATATTTGTAGGTTATTATACTGATCATTTATAATAAATGTTAAGAGCTTAAAATTTTTAATAATTGCCAAAGCTTATTAAATAAACTTCCTTGTGGGCAGAAGATATGAAGTTTCAGGTGGTACATTGAGATTTCAAGGTTAGAACTAAAGTGACTGAAGATTGCAATAGGATATGGTTTTCTTTATAAAGTTTTTGCAGTTTTATTCCACAGCAGATATTATGTCCACCAGGGCTAGGACAAGAGCAAAACCAGGGTTTGGTAAAATTGAATCATCTGCTTAGAGACAAATGCATTTATTCATGATCAAACTGGTTCAGCATATGTGGGATCAGGGAGTATATGGGAAATCTCTGTACCTTCCACTCAATTTTGCTATGACCTTAAAACTGCTCTAAAAATAAAATCTGTTAAAAAATGGTTCACATCTTTATGTATTTTAAATCAGTGGGGTCAAATTTAGTAGTTTAATTTATGAAACTCTGAACTCATGGCAATTTCCAGGTAAAGTGACCATGAGTAAATCAGAAAAACGATACTTACTACACATTCAGTTAGTCAGAACTCTTTATACCTTCAGCTGGATACTGTATGTGGTTTGTCAGTGGAGTTAGAAAGGGGAGGGGAATGTGAGGGTTATACCAGTAACATCAACACTTCGTTCGCCTGGACCCTAGAAAAGTAAAGCCCAAAGACCAAAAATTTTGCAGTGATCATCCCTCAGCAACCAACCTGTGTGGCAGATATAACTCTACATTGGGACAGACACCTCCTGCTAAAATAGCTTGATGATGCTTGATGACTCTGTAGCCATGAATGTCCTCCAACTCGCTCGCCAGAGTTGGATGTCCACTTGCTTGCCAGAGCAACTTCTGACTATCCTTTGGTTTCTGCTTTTGAGGTGCCTATTGGGAATGTCTGTACTTCTTATTGTATTGTAAATATTTATTAAATAATATTACATATCTGAAAATCTTTTTATGTTATTCTCAAATACCAACTAGCAGTTTGAAAATCCTGTGTGTCTCTTTCCTCATCAATAAAATGTAGGGGGTAGATTAACTCATCTCTGAAGAGTTCCTTACTTCTAAAGTTTTATAGCTTTCAAAATTGATTCAGCCCTAAACAAAGTATTGAAATTATTTTGCCTGGATGTAGTTGTAAGTATTTAATGACATGGTACAATGTTCATTCTACATTGTCAAAATTAAAAAATAGAAAAGGTTTAAAAATAGATGTGTATAGTTTGATCCTGTGTGTGTATACTCTATAAATATTTGTGCATGTGTGTGTAAATAAGTATACACACATATTTATAAATTAGAAATGGTACTATGTTGATTATTGATTGGTTATTATTGATTATTTCTGAGTAGTAAGATTACAGATGATTTTGTTTTCCTCTTCTTTCTCTGCCTTAATTTCTATTTACCAGTTGAGTTAATTTTATATTAGGAAATAGCATATAAATGTGAAAAAACAAAATGTCTTTATTTTATAAATTGTTTTTAATTCAGCACTCTATGAAACCTAACACACTGAAGGAAGATCCAACAAGGGACCTGAAACAGCTTCTCCAAGAGTTGAGAAGTGTGATCAACGAGGAGCCAGCTGTGCCTCTGAGCAAGACCGAGGAAGATGGGAGAACACCATCTCTGGGGGTCTCATATGTGGCTGTGTAAGACTGAGTGTACTTCAGAATGGGAAAGCGTCTCCCATCAGTGGTTTGCCATTAAGTTGTCTGCATGTTACTCTCTGGGAGGTTGAGGTTTAAATTACTTTGAAGAGTGTCTGATGTTATCAAGCAAAACAGTGTGAAAGTGGAGGAGTTAAACAAAAGCAAAACAACTTGACATCAAGAGAAAATAATACAGTTATTTTATGCAGAAATTAGGGCAAAACATTACCCAAAGTTACATACATATAGTAATTTATAATTTCACATCCATAATCATGTTTATCATAACAATTATTTGAGATAATCCAGGGCAGGATTTACTTATCCCATTTTACAAATGAGAAAAACACAAGTTTCAAAAGATTAGCTTGGCTACAGCCAACACAGTTTGATGTTAGAGCTGAAACTAGAACCCTGAGAACTGCTACTCAACTCTCCAAGTGTAAGCTGATAAGAAAGGCCTTGGTTCTCTAGGTGTTCATGCCACTGACTTATACCACATTAATAAAAGGCAGATCCAAAAAGGACTCAGCCAGTTTGCCAGAGCTTCCCTGTACATGCCTACAGAAATCAGTGAGAGTCTCTCATTCTTTTCAAATAGTTTAAAATTTTATTGTGTTATTATTAGATTAACTTAAAGCATTTTAATATGTTTTATTTTTAGTATTATAAGGCTAATTGTATATTAGTTGTTAGTATTATAACCACCCATTGTTGTAATATTCATTTTCTGGTTATATGGCAAATATCTAAAAATAATAATTTCTGAAATCGTACTTACATATAAACAATCTCCAGTTTCTTAAGATGCTCAATTAGTATACATTAGCCCAAGGTAGCAAAATAATATCTGGATTTATCTAATTTTTATTAATAATATTATTAATAGTAATTGTAAAATATTAGTAACTGCCCAGTTACCTGGAATAACATTGTCACCTCTGAATCACATCAGAGACATTTCATTGGCCACTCCATCAAAAAATACATATATGTGCAGAGCACTTTCATTTTTGTCATACTTCTGTAATATGCCTTCTAAGCCAGGGCAGTATTATTAAGTATTATCACTTGACGGATGAGTATATTTAGGCACAGATTAAGTTGCCGCATCCTATGCAGCAAAGAGGCAAAGCCAGAAGTAAAGTTAGAGCCCCTGGCTCCCAGCACTAATCCTTCTACAAGATCACCATGACTTCCCTGATGAGATTTTCATCACTTCCGCCACTAATGATGGGCCTGAACTATTATTGGACTGTACTGAACATGAAGATATTTGGTCCTTGCCTTTAGAGGGCTTATGTTAAGTTGCTGTCATCCTACAAGTGACCTTGTCACCAAAGCCAAACTCAGCCTAAAGCTTTTAAGAGTTCATAGAACGAGAGCATTTCTGAGTTGATGAACTCCAGGGGTAGCCCTTTACAAAATTTGCTTGGAAGCCTAAAATCTACTGTTGTGCCTTAAAGAAGAGTTAAATACATATGAATACTTGATTATCCTAAAAATACATGGAGTCTGGAAATCGTTCTTTGTGTAATTAACTGAGACTTATGTTTATCTACACAGAGATGATAGAGTAAGAGATTCCGTTACTGAATCAAGCCTGAGATTAGAGATGTGCCATAGGTAAGAAGAATCTGAGATTCTGATTCTGATTAATTGTCCAAGAATTTTATATGTGACCAGGTATTTGGGAAGTCTGTTTAGACAGACTGAAGGGGCATTTTGGGTTCACTGAAGGAAAGCTGTTACATTGTTCAACTGAAACTGAAGAGGATCTCAATGAAATTTACTAAAGTAGTTTACTTTCTAGAAATCAATTTAATAGGCATTTTTTGGTACTTATTTTAAGTTTTGCTGCTGTTTACCTGTATGATGATATTTGTATGGTATGCCATACCAAAAAATGGAAGACTTTTTCTACATTTACACATATTTACAGTGGATTACGTAACTTTTGAGAGAAAGGTGATCTGGAAAGAAATTATAACCACCTGCATGTAGGATTATAAGAAACTCCCTGAAAACAATCCTATTTTCATCAATAGTTGAATAGCTGGATTTTTAAATGAAACCATAAAAAGAGCAAAGAAATGAAATCCATAACCCCTAAACAAAGACAACTTCTGAGAACTGACTTCGACCAAAAAAGAAAAAAGGCTAGTATTAATTTGTTATTCATTTAAGAGGCAGAGGCCACTGTTGCAGATCTTCAGTAGCTCCTTGCTACCTGCTGCATTTAAGTACATGGTCTCTCAGTCTGACACTGAAGACTCTCCCTGACTTGTCACCAGCCTGCTTTACTCCTATATTATGTTCTAGTCAAAACAAACTACTCCTGATTTCCAAAAGGAGTTCGTTTGTTTTTTCCTCCAAGCTGTTTTCCATTCTGTTTCCTCTACCTGGAAGAGCCTGTGCCCCATCTCACTCTTTTGAATCTGTGTTTGTCTAGAAGCAATTTTCAGAGGAACAATTTTGTTTTATCATCAAGTTTAAATAACGTTGCATAGTCTTTAATTTCTCCCATCCTTCTACCAACAGAAGCAACTCATTAAGGGACTCCACTGAAGGCAGCAAATCAAGTGAAACACTTAGCAGGTAAGAAATTATCTTACTTATGTCCGACTTTCCAAATGTCCCCTTCTCCACTGTTCATTCATTAATTCAGATCATTAACTGCCCAGCATCTGCCAGGCTCTGTGCTTGGCCCTTAGAATCTAACAGTGAGCAAGACAGACATGGGCCCTGTCCTCAAGTTGCTTACAGTCATTAGGCCTGTATATTGACTGACTGCCTGGAAAGAAACTTCCTTTTATCTTTTCTATTTTCACTAGTTACAAAAAATGGAGATATCAGAGTCCTTTTATATCATAAGAATATGAAAATGAATTCTACTGTTTAAATTCCAGTTAGGCAGAAGCTTATTCGTTGCTATATCTTTAGCATCAAGCATATTGCCTGCCACGTAGTAGCCATTCAGTAAATAATTTGTTTAGTGAATGAATTAAGACAGTATTATAAATATTTTCTTCCTATCCCTGCTACTTGATCAATAAACAGTGAACTTGAATCTTTCTAAATATATCTTTCTCTTAGCCTCAAAGAAATGAGTTTTGATTTTCTTCTTACCTGGGTGTGTGACTGTTAATATCTTCAGCTTTCTACTGCATATTTTTATTTTTACTATTTCTGGGTGTTTTAGATCTCATTTGGTCTATCTAATCTAATCCATGAATGTAGGCATTATTATTCCCATATATACGTTAGAAATGAAGACTCAGATTGCTTAAGCAACTTGCCAAGGTCATATAGCTTGTCAACAGTGGAGTCAGATTTAAGCTCAGGTCTGGCTGGCTCCTGAGCTCAGGCCTGTGACTACTCCTGTGTTCTGCCTCTGGGTCCCTGGACTGAGCTACCTGAGAAAGAGCCCAGTCCCAGGCATGGGGCACAGAGGGGCTGCTTCCTTGAGAGAAGGAAGGCTCTGTGGTGGTTTTTCCATCACTAGAAAAATCCGCTTCCTTCAGCAGTGATGTGTTTGTGAAGAAGAGAGAATGGTGAGGAAAAGATGGGACCTAGCCCCTTCCTGTGTTCAAATGAGAAGAAGAGATTTTTAAATATTTAATGGAAGCTCTGAAAAGTATGAAACATAATAGAAAATTAAAAATGGATCTGAATGCTCTGTACTATGGCAAATTGGCCATTTTTAAACTAATGCTTAAGTGAATGAGAAAAAATACCACCATTGCTGTTTTACTACATTTCACTGTAACTGCAGCATCTTTAACCATCTTACAGTAATGTTTCCTAATCTAGAAACTTCTACAGCCATGTAAGCTAAATCAATATAGTCCATACCAAGAACAGAATAAAAAAGAAAAGAAATTAAGTAACTCTGGTATGTGAATTTATGCTTGAATTATTCTAAGAGCCACATCTCTCAGAAGTTTTGTCAAGAATTTCCTTTTCTTTTTCTGTTATGTTATAACTTAATGAGAAACATTCTGAAGGTTTTCAATAAAGACTTCAAAATATCTAACTACCTTTTACACATCTCCAAATGGATGTTACAGGAGATGAAACAGGATAACCTGAAGATCATAATGACCAAAATTAAACAAAGATGGTCTTTCCACAGAATCATTCCACTCCATCTCGTTCTTCTGTTTCTGTAAATGGCACCCCCACTTTCCTAGGGCATCTATGTTTAAATCTTAACATTATCTTTGATTCTTCTTTCTCCCTGGTCTTGTTTCTCTAGTCACCAAATGTTATTAATTCTGACTCTATAATAGTTCTCAAATCCGTTTTGTTCTTTGCACATCCCCTTGGACTACCCATATTAATTCTTGTGGCTGCTATAACAAAATTAGTGGCTTAAATCAACACAAATTTATCTTTCTTACAGTTCTGGAGGCCTGGAGTCCTAAGTCAGTTTCACTGGGCTAAAGTCAAGATATTAGTAGGGCCACACTCTTTCCAGAAACTCTTGGAATTAATCCATTTCCTTACCTTTTTCCAGCTTCTAGAACTTTATTCCTTGCACTCTGTTTTGTGGGCTCCTTCCTCCATTTTCACAGTCCATAACACCTTCAAATTTCTCTCTGCTGAGATTGTCACATCAGTCTTCTTTCTTCTGTGTGAGATCTCCTCCTGCCTCCCTCTTATAAAAACACTTGTGATGGTATTTAGGGCCCATTCAGATAATCCATGATAATCTTCCTATCTCAAAATCCTTGATTTAATCACATCTATAAAGTCTCCATTGCCATGTAAGGTAACATTCATAGGTTCTTGGAATTCCCACGTGGATATAGTTGGTGGCCATTATTCAGCCTGTCACACTGCTTTAGGCCTTTATACCTTTCTTACAAACCATTATAGTGGCCCCCACAGCGGTTAGTGTAGATGTCTTTAAATCTCCTATCTCTGGCATGGTCTAGTCACTTCTGTGCATCAATTTCAAATTGATCTGGCTTAAGTACACCTCAGCCTATGTCTGTTCCCCGAAAGCTTCAAAAGCTCCCCGTTACCTACTACAGCAAGGTCAAACTCTTTGCCCTGATAATTAAGACTATCCACAGTACAGCCATGACCTTCCTTTCCAGGGCTTTTCCTCCTAATACAGTTATTCTCAAACTTTTGTCTCAGGACCTCTTTGCACTCACAGATATCATAGAGGATTCCAAAGAGCTTTTGTTTATATGGGTCATTTCTACTGCTATTTTAAGTATCGGAAAATAAATTTTAATTTTAAGCATTTTTAGAATTTAAAACAGTTTGATGCTTATTCATTTAAAAATAATGTTACATTACATGTTATCATACTAACACTTTATTATGAAAAATAACTTTTTTAAAATAAAAATATCATTGAGAAAGTATTGTTTTACAATTTAATGCATGGCTTAATACAAGATAGCTGGCTTCTCATATATGCGTCTCCATTTAATCTGTTGTGATATCAGATATCATAGAGTCTCTGGGAAATTCCACTGTACTTGTGGGAAACTGAGAGTTAAAAAGCAAATAATATCTTAGTATTATAATAAAAATAGTGATGACCTCACAAGCCCACTGGAAAGGAACCTCCTTAAGAACTACTGCCATAATATTCTCGTACTGGTACCCAACCCACAAAGAAGTATGTGGTTTATTTCAACTTACTGATTTAAATAAGTCTGATCATTTTGTAAAGTGATACTACAATTGCTAGGAGAGGTTTCTTTTTTTTGTCTTTGGTTTTTTCATTTTTAAATATGTCATTAAGATTGTATCTTTTAGAATCTGTGACAGAAATATTTGGGTTTTATAGCTGTTATTATACAAAAATGAATTTCTAACCAAGATTATATATTATTCCTTTTTCATTCTGCAAAATGTTCATGGGCACAGAATGGATAAAGATGGTGCAACTTTGGATCTTTCTCATAGGGTATTTCAGGACGTCTGCAGTTTAGGGTTATGACTGTCATCTTCGTTTATATTTTAAGCCATCACTTGCTTGCTTGTGTCCATAAATCTTAGTGCCATGTTTGTGAAATGGAATGTTTGCATGACCATTCTTATGCTTCCAGAGAGCCAGTCACACTGCACACAGGAGACCTGGAAGACCCATCTAGTTGCTTCACATTCACATCTACAGGTGAGTTTCCAATGAAACCATAGAAATGGGGCCTGCTTAAAACCCTGCAGTGGCTCCCCATTTCCTTGAAAGTAAAAGCCAAAGTCATCACAGTAGCCCAGAAGTCCTCATTATCTCCCTGGTCTCATTTTCTACTACTTGCCCTTCATTCACTCTGCTTTATCCACCCTTGGGTTGTTCCTTGAGCATGCCAGGCAGCCTCTATACTAGGGCTTTTACACTCACTGTTCCCTCCACCTTGCTAGCCCCTCGCTCCTTCACAGCCTTTGCTCAGGTGTCACTTTCCCCAGTGACACTTACTCTCACCACCTTATGTAAAAGTTGTAACGCTCTCACACTCCCACTTATCTTTTCTTTTTTAAATTACACTTAGCATCTTTCAATATACTGTGTGACTGACTTATTTTTGTTGTTCATTGTGTGTCACCTCCTGCTAGACAAAAGCCACACAGGATGGAAGTCTTTAATTGTTTGGTTCCCTGATACATCTCAGGTACCTAGAACCTTCCTAGCACATAGTAGGTGCTCAATAAATACTTACTGAATGGATGAAAAGAAAAGGGGAAGAATTGAGACAGATGGTTCTCCACATAATTTCCAAAGACTGATAGACAGAATGCTCTCTATAAAACAAGGAGGTCAAGGAGGAGATTGAAAGAGAACAGAATCTGTTGAGCAGCAAAATGACATAACTCAGACCAGAAATGGAAGAGGAAAATAAAAACATTACAGGGAAAAGCCTTACAAAAACAAAAAATAGTATAGGCATGACTGAAATCATAATCAGGGACATGGTGGGCTCCCCCCCACCCCGCCCAAGAAAATTACACAAAAAGAATTGTTTATTGTAGAGAATGTGTTAAATAATTGTAGAGAATATGTTAGATTTGGAAGGCAAAGGCAAACCAACAGACGCATAATTGGTCTTGCTATGGAGGAGAACAGAATAAATGGGAAAGAATGAAACTGAAAATGATGGCTCTTCAACACAAGTTTAGCTATAATCTGGATGGTAATAATGTAAATAGGAAAAATTGAGGTGTGAGGTAAAGGAAATAGGAGAAAAATAAGTTTCTAAATTTTCTTGTCTTTTGTAGAGGAGTGTCAATTGTATTTCTAAAATTAAAACATAATATTCTTGGGGCCAGCCCAGTGGCACAGCAGTTAAGTTCGCATGTTCTACTTCGGTGGCCTGGGGTTTGCCAGTTTGGATCCCAGTTGTGGACCTATGCACCACTTGGCAAGCCATGCTGTGGCAGGCATCCCACATATAAAGCAGAGGAAGAAGGGCACAGATGTTACCTCAGGGCCAGTCTTCCTCAGCAAAAAGAAGAGGATTGGTGGCAGATGTTAGCTCAGGGCTAATCTTCCTCAAAAAAATAAATAAATAATTTTTTTTAAAAAACCATAGTATTCTTAAATAAAATAATACAAATCCTTAATTTTTAAATAATCTTTAACTTGTGAGAAATCTTTTAAGAACTAATATTTTTCAGAAAAGGGTATTTCTTTGAAGTTAACTCCTTCAGATTTACTTGACTCACATGTTTTTACTGTGGTTTTAATGATTACTCAAGAGAATACAACATTTATCTTTGCTGAGTGTTTTTACCTTTTCTTATACATTGTGAGTACTTTAGAACATGGTAATTCCATTCACTATCCTTCTAGCTTACATACATTGTTGTCACATATTTTAATTATAAATGTAAATACCACAATGGATTGTTTGCATTGTTTGGTAGATATACCCACATAGTTACAATTTACCTTCTATCTGGTATCATTTTACTTATGCCTTTAATGTTTCCTTTAATGTTAAGTCCTGCTGGTGACATATTCTCTCAGTTTCTGTTTTTCTGAAGTTATCTTTGTTTCATCCTCAGTTTTGAAGATTACTTTTGCCAAGTATAGAATCTTAGGTTGACATTTTTCCTTCACTTTGAAATTATTCCATTCTTTTCTGGCGTGCATTGTTTCTACTAAGAAGTCAGCTGTAGGTTTAACTCTTGCTCATTTAAATGTAATCTGTCTTTTTTGCCCTTCTGGCGGCTTTAGGATCATTTTTTATCTTTGGTTTGGTGTTTTTTATGTTTTGTTTTAGCAATTTTTATTGATAGGTCCAGGTATAATTTTCTTTATATAAGAAGAACCTGTTTTGGATTTACAGTAATTCTCCTTGAATCTGTGGTAGTCTTGCCTCCATTATCCAGACCTTGTGGGACTACATCTGTTATCTGTAGTTTTTTCTCTTGGTTTTTTGCCATGTCATTTTGCCTCCTCATATGCCTGATTTTTATTTTATGACAGACACATATGAAAAATTGTACAGATGGTTTGAGGCTTAGAATGAGGTTACCTTCCTCCGGAGAGCACTCATGCTTGCTTCTGGTAGACATCTAAGGGCACCAGCAATCCCAAAGCAAGTGAATCCAATAAGGAATTAAGAGGATCTGAAGCTAGACCTTAGGATCCCCAATGGCAGGTCTTGTTCCTTTTCATCCTTATTTCTAAGACATGGCCCTTTTCAGTTCCAACTCAGAGCCTTGGGTATTTACCAAAACATCCCCTCCCCCATCATTGGGAACATTTTCTCACAAAAGTTGGACTTTTTAAGAGGTGCAGTGTACTATTTTTAATTAATCCTGTCCTTTTAATTTTATTCTTGCAAAATTTTAGCAAGTCCATCTGTGAAAAATTCAGCTTCTCGTTCATTCCATTCTTCTCCTAAGAAGTCTCCAGTTCATTCACTCCTAACTAGTTCAGTTGAAGATTCAGTAGGTTCCACATCACAATATCGATCCAGCAAAGCTGTTCGTTCTTCTGATTCTGTTAAAGGTAAGAATGATGTGATATCACTGATGAGATTAATTGATTTCGTACTCTGGTGAATTCAAAGTTCCTTTCCATTATCAGAATTAATAAGATTTTACATGGTGTTCTTATACACAAGATCTAACTGATGCTATGTAATTAAAGTGGGTCTTATTTAAATAGAATAGCTATTGTATACACACACACACACACACCCCTTAGTAGATATACATATTGTATATTAATATTTTCTTTCTTTCTTTCTTTGACATGAGTAGTGAACTTTTTTTCACTATTATAAGATTTTGGGTCTTCTTTTAAATGCTGTGAGTGACTTTTCTTTCTTATTTACATGCTCTAAAATCATGGCTCCCTTCAGTCTCTGCCTTTGTAAGTGTAAGTATCTATCATACAAACTTGTTGAAATGTTCTCATTTTTTAAATTTTAAGTCCATTTGTTATTGTATAAGACAGATGGGGAAAATGATTTGATTTAGAATAAGTGCCTGATAAACAAGTGGACGTTAAATACATATATGTTGAATTGAACTTGAAATGTTTTTCATCATATATGACAGTGACTCTAACAGCCCTGTGCTCTGACATCATTCTGTCTGATAAGGAATAAACTAGGCAAATGGTTACATCATTGTTAAGTCAATTCTTAGTCTTTTGAAATTCAATGCCTAACACATTTCTATATCCTAAAAAAATATGAAAATGAGAGTGACATCAGCATCATGGCAGGGTGAGCTCTTCCCTTAGACTCTCCCCCTAAGGTACAACAAAAAGGACGTTCATAAACCAACAGAGGATATTCACACAACACAAGAAACGTCTAAGAGACGCGTTTAGCCATATGTCTGAAGGTGGAGGTACTGGACCCCAGAGGAAGTGGAAAGAGTGGTGGCAGGTGGAAGCTGCGACCAGATAGTATCACTATGCAGAGGCACAGTCCGTACCATCAAACAGCATGAGGAAGTATATCAACACTCCAGACTAGAAGGAAAATGACAAGCACCTAGAAATCAATCCTGAAGGCACAGAAATTTATAATCTAAATGACAGAGAATTCAAAATAGCTATCATAAAAAAAACCTCAATGAGTTACAAGAAAATACAGATAGTTCAATGAAATCAGAAACAGAATTAATGAATAGAGGGAATTCTTCACAAAGGAGATTGAAACTATAAAGAAAAACCAGTCAGAAATGTTGGAGATGAAAAACACAATGGATGATATAAAGAAAAATCTGGATTCCCTGAATAACTGAGCTGATATTAGGAAGAAGAGAATTAGCAGTCTGGAAGATAGAAATATAGAAATGCTTCAGATGGAGGAGGAGAAAGAACCAAGACTAAAAAGAAATGAAAAAATTTTCCAAGAAACATGTGACTCAATTGGGAAATGCAACATAAGGATTATAAGTATTCCAGAGGGAGAAGAGAAGGAGAATGGAGCAGAAAGCTTTTTCAAATAAATAATAGCTAAGAACTTCCCAAACCTATGGAAGGAGCTGGAGATACAAGTGAAAGAAGCTAATATAACACCTAACTATCAATGTAAAAAGACCTTCTTCAAGGCATATAGTAGTAAAGCTGGCAAGAGTCAATGACAAAGAAAAAATATTAAGGGCAGCAAGGCAGAAGAAAATAACTTACAAAGGAACCCCTATCAGGCTTTAAACAGATTTCTCAGCAGAACCCTTATACGATAGGAGAGAGTGGGATGATTTATTCAAAGTTCTGAAAGACAAAAACTGTCAGCCAAGAATACTCTATCCAGCGAAAATATCCTTCAGATATGATGGAGAAATAAAGAAGTTTCCCAGAGAAAGAAAAGCTAAGGGATTCATTGCCACGAGATCTCCCTACAAGAAATTCTCGAGAAGAATTTCTGAAAAAAAATGAAAGGAGTTACAAAGCCTTGAGCAAGGAGATAAAGAGGTAGACAAAATCAGAAAATTGCAGCTATGGGAACAGGTGAGCGAACACTGAATTATTACATTAAATATAAAGGGAAGGAAAACATCAACAATAAATATAATCTTGTCATTTTAACCGCAAACAACATAAGATGCAATAAGTTGTTACAATAATAACTTAGAAGGGGAAGAGGGAAGGGATGGAATCAGCTTAGTCTAAATAAATAAGAGGCTATCAGAAAATGGAATGGCTATGAGATTTTTTATACAAACCTCATGGTAACCACTAAACAAATAATCAGAACAGAGACACAAATGATAAATAAAGAGAAAACTGAGAAAACCATCATAGAGAACTAACTGAATTGGTAGTCCAAAATACATGGGATGAGAAACAAGGGAAATGCAGAAGAACTGGAAAATGAGTGATAAAATGGCAGCATTAAGCCCTAATATATCAGTAATCATTCTAAATTTATATGGATTGAATTTTCCAGTTAAAAGACAGAGTGGTGAGATGTATTAAAAAACAATTCCCAACAATATGGTGCCCCCAGGAAACATAGTTCTAAAGACAAACACAGTCTCTGATTGAAGGGATGGGAGAAAAATACTTGAAGCTAATGGCAAACAAAAGAAAGGAGGTGTTGATGTACTTATGTCAGACAAAGTAGACTTCAAGATAAAACAGGTGATGAGAGACAAAGAGGGGCAGTATATAGTGATAAAAGGATACTCCACCAAGAAGATATAACACTTATAAATATCTATTCACCCAACACAGGAGCACCAAGGTACCTAAAACAACTATTAACAAACCTAAAAGGAGATATTGACAATGACACGATAATAGTAGGGGGTCTTAACACCCTACTTACATCAGTGAATAGATCTTCCAGACAGAAAGTCAACAAGGAAATGGTGGATTTAAGGAAAAAACTAGACCAGATGGACTTAATAGATATATATAGAACATTCCATCCAAAAACAGCAGAATACACATTACACATTCTTCTCAAGTGAACATGGAATATTCTCAAGGATAGACCATGTATTGGGAAACAAGGCAAACTTCTATAAATTTAAGAAGATTAAAATCATATCAAGCTTCTTTTCCAAACATAATGCTATGAACAAGAAATTAACTCAAGAAAAAATCTGGAAAAGTGACAGATATGTGGAAACTAATCAACATGCTACTGAACAATCAATAGATTATTGAAGAATTTAAAGAAGAAATCAAAAAATATCTGGAGACAAATGAAAGTGAAAGTACACCATACCAACTCATATGAGATACAGCAAAAGTGGTCCTAAGAGGGAAATTCATAGCAGTAGAGGCCCAACTTAAACTTTAAGAAAAATCTCAAATAAGCAATCTCAAACTATACCTAATTGAATTAGAAAAAGAACAAAGCCCAAAGTCAGCAGAAGGAGAGAAATAATAAAAATTAGAGCAGAAATAAATGAAATTGAATAAAAGGAAAAAGCAGTAGAGAGGATCAGTGAATCAAAGAGCTGGTTCTTTGAGAAGATAAACAAAATTGACAAACCCTTAGCCAAACTCACAAAGAGAGAAGGCTCAGATAAATAAAATTAGAAATGAAAGAGGAGAAATTACAGTGGATACCACAGAAATACAAAGGACTATAAGAGAACACTATGAAAAACTATATACCAACAAATTGGACAATCTAGAAAAAATGGATAAATTCTTAGACACATACCACCTGCCAAAACAGAATCAAGAAAAAATGGAGAATCTGAATAGACCAATCACAAGTAAAGAGATTGAAACAGTAATTTAAAGCCTCCCAAAAATAAAAGTCCAGGACCAGATGGCTTCTCTGGTGAAGTCCAGCAAACATTCAAAGAAGATTGATTACCTGTCCTTCTCAAACTATTCCAAAAAATTGAGGAACACAGAAAACTTCCTAACACATTCTGTGAGGCCAGTATCACCCTGACACCAAAGCCCAGTAAGAACAACACAAAGAAGGAAAATTACAGGCCAGTATCACTGATGAATATAGATGTAAAAATCTTCAACAAAATACTGGCAAACCGAATACAGCAATACATTAAAAAGATCATGCACCATGATCAAGTGTGATCTATACCAGGGACAGAGGGATGGTTCAACATCCACAAAGCAATCAATGTGATATACCGCATTAACAAAATGAGGAATAAAAACCACATGATCATCTCAATAGACACAGAGAAAGCATTTGACAAGGTCTAACATCCATTTATGATAAAAAAAAAAAACTCTCAATAAAATGGGTATAGAAGGAAAGTACCTCAACATAACAAAGGCCATATATGACCAACCCACTGCCAACATCATACTCAGTGGAGAATAGCTGAAAGCCA
Organism: Equus asinus; assembly: GCF_041296235.1. Lineage (NCBI taxonomy): Eukaryota > Metazoa > Chordata > Mammalia > Perissodactyla > Equidae > Equus > Equus asinus. Next base: position 102,001,387 of record NC_091792.1, read on the forward strand.
TCTCTCTGAGAAAGGAACAAGACCAGGGTGCCCACTCTTGCCACCCTTATTCGACATAGTACTGGTGGTTTGGGCCAGAGCAATTAGGCAAGAAAAAGAAATAAAAGGAATCCAAATTGGAAAGGAAGAAATGAAACTCTTGCTGTTTGCAGATAACATGATTTTATATATAGAAAACCCTAAACAAACCATTGAAAAACTATTAGAAATAATCAACAACTACAACAAAGTTGCAGGGTACAAAATCAACTTACAAAAATCAGTGGGATTTCTATACTCTAATAACTAACTAACAGAGAATTCAAGAATACAATCACAACAAAAAGAATAAAATATCTAGGAATAAATTTAGCCAAGGAGGTGAAAGACCTATACAAAGAAAACTATAAGACATTATTGAAAGAAATCGATGATGACAAAGAAATAGAAAGATATTCCATGCACATGGATTGGAAGAATAAAAATAGTTAAAATGTCCATACTCCCTAAAGCAATCTACAGATTCAGTGCAATCCCAATCAGAATTCCAGTGACATTCTTCATGGAAATAGAAGAATTCAAAACTTCGTCTGAGGCAGCGAAAGACCCCAGCTAGCTAAAGCAATCCTGAGAAAAAAGAACAAAGCTGGAGGCATCAAATCCCTGACTTCAAAATATACTACAAAGCTACAGTAATCAAAACAGCATGGTACTGGTACAAAAGCAGACACACAGGTCAATGGAACAGAATTGAAAGCCCAGAAATAAAACCACACATCTGTGGACAGCTAATCCTTGACAAAGGAGCTAAGAACATACAATGGAGAAAGAAAAAAGTGTCTTCAGTAATTGGTATTGGGAAAACTGGACAGCTACATGCAAAAGAATGAAAGTAGACCATTATGTTTCACCATACAGAAAAATTAACTCAAACGGATCAAAGACTTGAAGGTAAGACCTGAAGCCATAAAACTCCTGGGAGAAAATATAGGCAGTACACTCTTTGACATCAGTCTTAGAAGGATCTTTTTGAATACCATGTCTACTCGGGCAAGGGAAACAAAAGAAAAAATAAACAAGTGGGACATCATCAGACTAAAGAGCTTCTGCAAGGCAAAGGAAACCAGGAAGAAAACAAATAGACAACCCACTAACTGGGAGAAAATATTTGCAAATCGTATATCTGACAAGGGGTTAGTCTCCAAAATATATAAAGAACTTGTACAACTGAACAAAAAAAAAAAACCAAACAGCCTGATCAAAAAATGGGCAGAGGATATGAACAGACATTTTTCCAAAGAAGATATACAGATAGCCAATAGGCACGTGAAAAGATGTTCAGCATTACTAATCATCAGGGAAATGGAAATCAAAACAACACTAAGATATCACCTTACACCATTAGAATGGCTGTAATCCCCAAGACAAAAAATAACAAATGTTGGAGAGGATGTGGACAAAAGGGAACCCTCATACACTGCTGGTGGGAATGCAAACTGGTGCAGCCACTATGGAAAACAGTGTGGAGATTTCTCAAAAAATTAAAAGTAGAAATACCATACAACCCAGCTATCCCACTACTGGGCATCTATCCAAAGAACTTGAAATCAGCAATTCGAAGACTTATGCACCCTTATGTTCACTGCCAGTATTATTCACAATAGCCAAGATGTGGAAGCAACCTAGGTGCCTAGTGACTGATGATTGGATAAAGAAGATGTGGTATACATATATATATATATATGGAATACTACTCAGCCATAAAAAAGACAAAATCGTCCCTTTCACAACAATATGGATGGACCTTGAGGATATTATGTTAAGGGAAATAAGCCAGACAGAGAAAGACAAACACCACATGATTTCACTCGTATGTGGAAGAAAAACAAACACGTGGACAAAGAGGACAGATTAGTGGTCACCAGAGGGGAAGGGGTTTGGAAGGTGGGCATAAGGGGTAAAGGGACACATATATATGGTGACTGACAAATAATAATGTACAACTGAAATTTCAAAAGAATACCAACTTTTATGACCTCGATAAAATAAAAACATTTTTAAAAACTAAGAAGAAAAAATATGAAAATCAGAACCTAATTACAGATTTTAGTACATTTTCTTCTTTATCATGTTTCTTCTGAATTTGTTTCCTCCTTTCTCTCTTATGTTTCTAAGTTATTCTTTAGTATTTTTAAAAATTTAGAGTAACAAATTATTTAACTATTACAGAAGTGTTTATTAGAGGAGTAGAACAGTGCTGCTGGTCACCTCGTTATTAATTTGTGGTTACATAATAGCGTGGCATTTTCTTTTTTTTCCCTGTTGTTAATACTCATATCACATATTTTATATTATCTATGTTAAAAATCTCTCTCTGACAAACTGTTTTTCATCCTCTTGAATTAAAATAATTCCTAGATGATTGCCTTTAATACTAATATCTGTAATGAAAAGGGTATTTTTGATAGGAAAATGAGCCATGAGATTAAACAGGAAGTCAGAGACTAAGATCAAAATTAAAATCTTGAGATTGCCAATGAAGTGTTTTTTAGAGGTTGACAAAACTTAGCCTGCTTATTAGAGAGTAGCGTACATGCTTCTAGCCCGTCTGCAGTTGCTACTGTCACATTTATTCTCGGTTCATGTGGCCATGTCAGCCTTCATACTACCCTCTCCCATCATACAACGCCACCTTCATTCAGGTGACAGCAACTAAAATGGATGCTTGGCCTCTCACACATTCAAAAATGTTGCCAGTGTCACTATTAAATCTTGCTCTTTCAAACCCAAAATTAATGGAGCTAAGTGTTCCTCTCATTCATCCCATTTAATGCTGTGCAGTTGATTAATAGTAAATCAGATTGGTTTGAAACAAAATCAAATAAGCTAGTACTGCAATATTTGGATGACACCTCTTTTTTTAAAAAGTGTTTTAAAGTTTCCATTATTTTAAAGGAAATGTTGTTTAACCTATAATTGGAAGATTTCTGAAAAGAAATATTGAATAGACTTTTAATATCACATCTAAGCAATTTTCTAATAGCTTCAGAGTCTCAGCCAGTAGAAACAACAGGAAAAACATGCAGGAAGCTTCAGAACAGACTGGAAAGCTTGCAAACTCTGGTAGAAGATTTACAGATGAAGAATCAAGGTACAGTGTACATTTTTGGAGAGAGCTTCTTTGCTCAAAAGAATATTCACCTTCCCTTCAGGTTAAGCCTCCTATCTTAGAGCCGCTGAAAAGGGTACTGAATGAACGGTTCAGACACCTTAGTCAAAATATGAGGCTCTTCATTAATCATGACTAACCCTTGGATTAATTGTGTGACCTTGGGCGGGTCACTGTAGACCTGCTGTAGTCTTTCATCTAATAGGAACGATACTGCTGACCAAACCTCAGTGGGACACATATTTTGAGTGGTTTTTCACATGAGACTTTCCTAAACACTATCTTTGTCGTTTCTCTTAGGTCGGTAGACAAGCATTTTTATGACGGTAGCCAGAATAAGACTGCAGTTAATAGCCAGGAAACAAAATTACAATATTTGGCCTTACACAGCATTTTAATTAGCATGGATTATGAGAGACTGTGCCACCCAATGAATCGCTAAATAAAAACATATACTACTTAGAAATATATAAAATCTATTTGAATGAGAAACTATTGTACTCTGCAGATGATAGGCAAGTTTTTGAGCATCAATTCTCCATGGCTGTTCCCATGGATATGGGAGGATATGGATATGTTCCCATGGATTTGGGAGGGCTATCACTTTTTATGCTTTTCTGATATAAATTCATGAACCTAGGAACCTTTGTCACAGAGAAATTAATTTTGGAGTATACATGTTATTCTTACTCCATCTTTCTCTCTCTAGAGAATATAAGTTGCTAGATGAAGGGTAATAAATATTCTTCTAAGAACAAATCCTTGTAAAATACATTTAACCTTATTAATAATAATAATAGTTGCTGTTAGCATTTATTGAGCACTTACCAGCCATATGCCGGGCCCTGTACTCCGTGCTGTACTTAGGATTCTTCATGGGAACCTCATGATGACACTGGGAGGTGGATACTAATGTCATTGGAAAATGAGGAAACGGAAGATAAGATCATAGCCAATACGTTCTAAGTCATACGATGACTAACAGAGCTGGAACTGGATCTGTGCAATTTCTGATTACAAGATTCACATTTTTAATATACTAAGGCTATATCAGATAGTTATTAAAGAAAATTGCAAATCCTTTAGGTTAACCCAAGATCCCAGTATATGTAAACATCAAGAAAAACGTTTGATTTTAGTCCAAATAGACATGTTATATTTGTTTAAAAAATAAAAAGACCTTTTTATTGAATTCATTGTCTGGATAGAAAGTCTCTTGGAAATTTTGAAATGCATTTTGGAGAGAACTTATCAAAATTTAAAGTGCACATATGCTGCGACCCAGAAATTCCACTTCAAGGAATTTATTCTACAGGAAATAATTGTACAAATGCACAAGTCCTTTTACAAAAGTATTTCCTATAGCAGTTTGTTTGTAAACGAAAATAAGAAAGCAACTTTTTAAGATTTCTTTCCTAACGTGTTGGTACATGCATATAATGGAATACTATGCAGTCATAATAAAACATCTTCACAGCTGAACTGGAAAGATGTTGGCATTCTGTTAAGTGTATAAAGCAAGCTACAGAACAGTTGATACCTTATACCACACATTTCCATTTGTGTAAAAAAGAAAACTCCTGTGTGTGTGTGTACATGAAGATATTCACCAAACTGTTCCCAGTGATGACCTCGGGGGAGGGGTCAGCAGAGTAAGAGAACAAAGACTGACCATCTCTTTGTACCTTTCTGACGTATTCAAATTATTTACAGATAGTATGTATTACTTCTAAAATAATAATTATCATGCTCACTTAAAACAAGTGAAAGAGTAGAGATTTACCTTAGGTCTGTTTCATAACATCAGTCTTTTAAAAAATTTGCTACTTTGCAATTTTTAAGAACTTCTTGAGCTCCGAATGTAGCTCTTCTCTAGCAGCAAGCTGACCTTTTAAGAAGCACATAATAGAATTTAAACCCTGAGTAAATGTTGCTATTCTAACTTTATTTTATCACCATTTTCAGCGATGTCTTCAATGATCAGAAATCAAGAAAAGAGGATACAGAAAGTGAAAGACCAGGAAAAAATGTTACTAAAATGATGCATTGCTTGCCTATTGTTTACAGAGGGATGATGCCCAATTAATTGTGGTGTTACTTATAATTAGTGCCCTGTGTACCTTTTTCTTTAATGTGAAAATTTAATAAAAGATACCCTGTCCTGTTAACTCTATTTTGAAATAAACTATTCTTGAATGCTCTTGCAATAAAACTTCAAACAGTACTAGCTAGATGTGAAAGTATTCGTTCCTTAGAAGATATAATTTGTGCTGATACCAATGTGTTGAAATAATTATGTTTTTTTAAATTATCTTTACTGGTGCTGAGGCAATAGTCATTTTCTTTTTCAGCTTAAAAAAACTTCTTTCACACGAAAGTGAAAGATGTGGTATACTGTCCAGAACAGAAGGACAAACTGCACCGTACTGACGGGTTCCTTTGGTGACCCTGAGCTCACTGCTTGTTCTGTCAATATAAGTGAATGTAATCAGATAACACTACACTGGGGCCCACAGTCAAGACTTCTGGAAAAGTTTCTCTTTTACATATTAATAACAAGAAAGAAAGAAAGAAAAAATTTGTTATTCCTCAGCCAGTGGGTAACTTCTACAGATTGAATGGATTAAGTCTGCCTCAATCAGATTTTAATAAAGTAGAGGAGTTTGTATGTGGAGTGTTTTCCAACACCAAGATCCAATTCTCTGTGGACACCAGCTGGGTGTCCTGTGAGCCAGTTGAGTTCTGACACTAACTCTAGGGAGTGAGTCCCATAAGACTGTCCCCACTGCAGATGCTAATCACGAGTCCCAGGCCGCCTGTACTTCTAACTGACCAGCTGTAAATTGGAGGTTCCCACAACCCCTCCTCAGTTTCAATAATTTGCTAGAACGGGTCACAGAACTCAGAGAAGTGCTTTCCTTAGTATTGCCAGTTTGTTATAAAGGAGACAGGAACACCAAGTGGAGGAGATGCATAGGGCAAGGGATGGGGTTCGGGTATGTGGAGCTTTCATGCCCTCTCAGGATGTGTCGCCCTCCCAGCACCTTGCTGTGTCCACCTGCCCGGAAGTTCATCAGAGCTCATTACTGAAGAGTTTTCTTAGAGCTTAATCTTGAGTCCCCTCTCCCCTTTCCAGGGATTGGTAGGTGGGGCTGAAAGTTGCAATCCTCTAATCACTTGGTCTTTCTGGTGACCAGCCCCATCCTAAGGCTGTAGAGACCCACCCCCACCAAGTCATCTCATTAGCATAAACTAAGCCTCCATCTAAATGGCCTCAAGAATGACAAAAGACACTCCTGTCACTCAGGAAGTTCCAGGGGTTTGAGGAGCTCTGTGCCAGCAACTGGGGACAAAGACCAAATATATTTAGCATACCATAGTATGTGAACCAAATAAAACGGGTGAGAAGAATGGATACAAAAATGTTTCAGTTGTGCCAAAGACAGCAGGGATGATGTGGCAGAAGGCTAGCCTCCCAAAAAAGTCTGTACTCCTTTTCCATAGTACAGATGACACTGAGACACAGCTGTCCAGCTAAAGGCTCTGTTTCCCAGCACATCCCCTCACCCCACATCTGGGTGTGGCCACCTGATCAGTTCTCACTGGCAGGTGGACACATCAATATGTGGCACTTTGTGGCCAAAAGTTTCAGTAAGCATTTGTTTTTCCTCACTTTATTTCCCCTTCCATGGGCTGGATACAGTGGACAGTGAGGTCCTAGTGTAGCTGCGGGCCCTCCACGACCAGTTCAACTGGCCCCATCTTATCAACAGTAATTAAGAAATTGCCTTTCAGAAAATTTGCCGGAGTCACATAGCCGGAGCATGCGCAGAAGAAATATTGACCTGAAACGACTGCAGAACCAAAGATTCTCCTGCCCACGGAACCAAAGGACTGGGACATGACTGGAACTTAAAAGTCAGACTCTTATCAGAAGTGAGGGTTCTGTCATTCAAGATGTCCAGTGTTAAAATTCCTTCCCCACCTTACCGTAAATGTTTGGAACCTCATCATAAGTGTTTGGAACCTCATCATATATGTTTAGAACCTCATGATAAGTGTTTAGAACCTTACTAGAAATGTTGGAAGCCCACCAGTCAAAACCTACCCCACCAGCATTTCCACGTGCCAGCCGGTTCTCCCTAACCTCTTAAATTTTGCCCCAAATAATGGGGAAGACAGATGAGAGGGCACACGCCCCTGTCTCCCTGCAAATCAATCTTACAAGAATAAAGCTGATTTCTCTCCCCAAAGCTGATGCCGTAGTTAATTGGCTTATGTGCATCAGGCAAGAGAACCCCAATTTTGTGCAGTAACACCAGGGGATGGTAGAGCGACAGCACAGGAGCCTGGGCAACAAAGTCTGCAAGGAGGAGAGCTGCCCTCCTGCCAGCAACACCCACTGCTGAGTGTTGCGGGAGCAAGAAACAAGCTTCTATTGTTGCAGCCTTGTTACATGTGTGGTGTCTGTGATGGCATCCAGCGTGAGCCCTAACCAGTGCAGATAATAAACTAAGTAGGGCATACGTACTTCCACAAGAAAATCCTTATTTTTCTCCTCTAAACGACAGTGTTGGTATTCTAAGCACATCTAATTTCAAATAATGATTTTTAAAAATATAAAGTTTAATATGTATCTTTTACATCAATCTGCTTTACTGAAAAATTTATTTCATCAGGTAACGATAAAATGGCTAGTTATAGAACTCTGGAGATATTTTAATTGTAAATTTACCTTTAGTTTTACATAATAAAAATGCTTGGGCATTCTGTGCAGAAATAGCGAATGCCTTCTGAAGTCCTCACTGGTAGGAAAGAAAATTCAGTATGAAGCAGTCATATACATGGATTTAACATAAAGGTGCTAGGAGCCAAAAACTGTCAAACACAGCTCTTTTAAGCACATTCTAACACTAATTTCGGTTGGATCTATGCTCTTTTCAACAAAGACTATCTGTAACCAGGATTAAACATTGTTTTGCCAAAAGATGTTACACTTAGTAAAAGTTGTTTTAACATTTAAGAATTAATTTTCCAGTACAGGCATGCATCATACCCCTCCAAACAAAGGTAAAGTTTTAAAAGAAATATTCTGAAACTTCTTTTCTTGATGTTTGCTTTTTTCTATGTGTCTGTTATTAGTGGAGGAAAATATTAGTATTTTACATCTAAGCTATTATGGTGCTAAGATTTAGACAATTCAGACATTTAATAAAGATATTAAAACTCAGGTTTTATTATTTGTTCAGTTATAATAACAAAGTTTAAATGTTTATTTCTTCTCAGAGCAAAGCTGTACTTCTCTATCACTGTCCTGTTAGAATTTTGTTACCCAGGAGAGCCATTGGGATGAAATGGGAGGGGAGAGGGTGAGACGATTGCTATGGGACAGTCCACCTGTCAGTCAGACCTGGGGTGAGAGGGGAGGGGCAGTGCGGAGAACGTCCTATGAAAGCCCCTCGAGTAAATGATGTGTGTGTCCCTCCCTGCCATCAGGCTGAACCCACACCTGCCAGCCTCCAGCAGGTACCACTCAGGCCACCTCACTCAGCACACACCTTAACCCCATTCTCCTTCCATTCCTCGTGGGCTGTTCCTGATGACCGACTCTGATTCAGCTCTTAATCGTTAAGACAAAGACATACCTGCTACCTTCAAACCATACCTGGCAGGTAAAATCAAGTGGAAAACATTGGGAACTTTTAATGCCTTACCTCATATCCTTGCTAATCACATCCAGTGACCAGATGTTTTCTGATCACAGTTCCATATGGTGTTAACTATTTTTAAATAGAAAGTGTGCATGTAGTAAAGAGAGCGTTTCTCCAGCTGTACCAATAGGAAATCAGCTCTCTTTGAAGGAGGCTTGTTTCACCCCCTTGGTTGAAGAATCACCCAAAGGCTCAAGCTTGAACCCTGTGCAACTGGTTCGTTTCTGTGCTCCCTGACCAGTCCACACCTGAAACTTAGCCAAGTTACTCCCCAACAGGACCAAGCCCTAAAGTAATAATGGATCAGCATAAATCCATCCATCAAGGCCACAGGAAAAAAAGTCCATACTCACTGGAAGTATTATCTATGATATATATTTCTACACATTAGACAAAAGCCACTAGCAAATTTGAAACAACTCTGATGGCTAAATTTGGGGTTACACTTCTTTTATTTTAAGTTATTCAAGTGCTCCGCAGCCTTAGCCTCTTCCACATTCTGCAACAGCCTCTCCAGTGCTTTGCAAACTGAGTCAGGGAATCCCCCACCACTTGTGAACCACTTTATCTTCATGGCCAGTCTCTAGGAACCTATTGCTGCATTCTTCCCAGCGGGTAACTTCTCCATTCTCTACCACCACAAACTTCCATTCCACCACTGTATCTGCTGGCAGGGACACTGAGTGAGACCAGAACCCATCCTTGCTACCCTGGAGTGGGATGTAAGTGTTCCATCTCCCAAGACTCTCATGGTCTCCAGTGACTGCAATGAACTGCACACCAGTACTTGTTACATAATGGACCTGGAACCTGACACTAACTTGCCGAGACTCTGAAGACATTGCTACTACCCTTTTTTGTTTCACATCCATTTCCTGACCTCTTGCATCCACAAGAGTGCTTCTGCCATAGTCCATTCCTTGATTTGGGTTTAACACTGGAGCCTTAAGACTGCCACCCAAACCAACATCTCCCCAAGATGAGTGCCTGGACACCATTTCCCAGTCCTCGTGGTCAGCCGGGGTCTGATGGTCCAGCTGCGCACGGCTCACATCTTCTTTAGCTCTGTCCGTGACCAGGTTGCTAGAAGGCAACTTCCCTGCAAAACATGGAGCTGCTTTAGCAGGCGTCTCTTGTCCTTTTTGAAATCCCCGTTCTTCTCTAGGAGATTCAAACCTCTCATTTCTTGAGTAACCCTTGGAGTGCCCAGTCTCAGATGTAGTTAGAGATTCTGTCTCTGGAAACTGTCCAGAAGGAACATGGTCTCTTGGACTGACACAGTCACCATCTTCTCCCGAAGGACTCTGCCGTCTGCACGCTGCTGCCTGCAGGCTGCCAGGGCCTTTGGTCTCTGAAATCAAACATCCATTGCTTTCTTGCAGATGCTCTAAAAGACAAAAGGAAAAATGTAATAGTGTTAGGCAGTTCATGTGAGAAAAACAGGTTAGACTGAGAAAATTTAATTATTGAAGACTATCACTGTCCACAGATCACAAAATTCGTTTCTATTAAAATCAAGTACTTAATTACCTAGTTTAGACACTAACTGCACCAACACTGTGCTCTGAGAATACACATGTATATCCAACCTTTTTGATCCAGAAGTGTCAATGTACCAGCAAAGAGTGTAAAGGAAGCGGCAGGGTGGAGAGGCAGACGTGTAACCCTGTCACCGTTCTTGTTCTTTGTAGTCTAGGCCATACTGGCACGCAACCAAGTCAAATTGTTTGGCCCCTATCAAAAAACATCCAGGGGGCCGGCTGCACGGGCCGGTTAAAGTTCCACATGCTCCACTTTGGCAGCCCTGGTTCACAGTTTGAGATCCCGGGTATGGGCCTACTCCACTCATCAGCCATGCTGTGGGGGCATCCCACATACAAAAAAAAATAGAGGAAGATTGGCACAGATATTAGCTCACGGCCGATCTTCCTCACCAAAAAAAAAAAAAAAAAAAAGTCCAGCCTGGAGGGTGAAGAGCTGCATGGCTACCTTACAAAACAGAAGAGTACATTGATACTCCTGGGAACCAGGGGTCAGCTCTCACGGATGCCGGCAGATGAGCAGCAGCTGTCCCTGGGGGACAGCAGGGCAGCACTGGGCAAGAGCTGGGAGTGAGGGTGCGGGGAGGGGGCTGGTTTCTCCTTGCCAGCCCCATGTGCTTCACGAACCTCTCAGACAAAACATAGGCTCTTTACATCCCCTCCCATTGTACTCAAAGAAAAAATGTCCTTAAAGTTCACAATCCATGCTCCCTAAAGGCTCATTTTCCTTCTTGGCCTCCTCATTGGTAATCCAGATAGCTCCCTACAAGATGGAAATCTCCAGAATTTTACAATCACACAGATGGGGCTTTTGTTTTTTATTTAGGGGAGAGGGTCTTGTTGAATTTCGTATCTTTTTAATGGTGGGGTTGGAAGTGAGACAAACATTACTCCGAATTCCCAAACTTTCAACCTAAAACAGGAGGCTGGCTTTCAGAAAAAGATGAATGATCTGTCTGCTCGTCCGAACCAATCGGGGAAAGGCACAGGGCAGATTTTCAAGCGGCTGAACACGAACACCACTCCACTAAAAATAAAGTTCACAGATGCCATTTTCTCCGTTAGGCTGGAGTCCAGGCACGGACAGCTGGCTAAGGGGGGAGCCCTGGAAGGGAAGGTTTTCCACCAGTCCTCTTACTTTGCCCAGCATACAGTCTCTAAAGTGTAGTTTTAAACCTAGACGTCAATTCCACTCTTCGGAGTTGGGTCCCCTACGAAGCGCGTCCCTTTCCCGGGGGTTAGACAGCCCCGCGCTGCCCACGCTGTACGAGGTAAGCATGGGGGAGGGCCCGCAGCTCTGAAATGGCCAGCCAGCTTACAGCCTCTGGGCTGCAGCCAAGGCCTTCATGGCCAGAGTCCAACCTGAACTTTGCCTTCCCGACAGAAGCATCCAGATAGCGGGAGGTGCTCACAGCACGGATGTTCCCAAACCCAGCTCATGGGAGGACATGAGGCTATGGGACTGGGGCTGAGAAAGTGTCCCTGCTCGGTCAGAGACTGAAGAGGGTTGTAGGATCCCCCTAAAACGAAGCACTCCTTTCCGAAGGCCCGGAAGGGGCGCCGCCGCTGCAGGCGCCCGCACTGCACCAAGCGCCGCCGAGTGGAGGAGCCCATCCCCCTGGGCGCAGGGGCAGGTCCTCACGGCGGCGCCGAGCGCAGAGCGCGGCCCCTGGACGATCAGCCAGGGCACCTCCAGGGCCTCCGCGGAGGGCGAGAAACCTGCCGGGCGCGTGCGCACCAGCCGGGGGAAATGCAGGGCGTGGGGAGGGTCCCGCACCGGCCAAGGGAAGCTAGTCTGCGGGAATGGGCCGCTAGGAAAGCTCCAGGTGGGGTTTCCTCCCTCGGTGAACTTCAAAGCGCCCTGGCAGATGTGCCCTCGACACGCGGGGAGGAAGAATACCTGGTTTGGTGACCAACTCCCGCTTGGAAGGTCCAGGGCTCAGGCCGCCGCCGCCACCCTGATCGCCTCCCGCAGCCGCAGCCTCCCCAGGAGAGGCATCCTTCTCCTGCTCCGCGTCCCCCTCCTTTCCCGTGTCCCGCAGCAGCCAAATAAAAAGCGCCCCGGCCAGACCCCCTCCGACCAGCAAGGCAGACCACACGGCGCCCATGGCTGAGAGGCCGCTTCGGCGGGAGACCACGGCGATCGGGACGGGGACTCAGGTCACGCAGGCAGAGCCACACCTACCCCGTCCGCTCCAGCCTTTTACGGTCCCCGGCGGCGGGCGCTGCCGCGTGGAGCCCAGCCCTCCGCGACTAATACTCAACTTTCCCAGCCCCGCCCCGCTCCCCGCCCCGCAGCTGCAGCCTCAGGCTCCCGGCAGGGCGCAGACTCGAACGCCTTCCTTTTCCAATATTTTCCATTTCCGACCCCGCCAGTCTCCGGCGGCCGAGTGCACGGGGTGCCCCGTTCCACGAGTGTCCCGTTCCACGTGTGTCCCGCACGCGTAAAGAGCCCAAGTGCGCACAGCTATCGCGCGCAAATTCCCTCCTGCCCCGCCGCCTTTCCTTGTAGCTCCAGGGCGTGCAAGGGCCAGCCTGGCCTCAGCCTGCGCCGGGCCCCTCGACGCCTCCTCCCCATAGACACTCAGCAGCAGCGTGGCCAGCTAGAGCCTCCAGGAACTTAGACACGGAAGAGGCCAACGTGCGTCGAGACGCGCGGGCCGGGGGCTCGGGCTGGAGAGGTGGCACCGCCGGGTGGGGTGGGGTGGGGTAGGCGGGGAACACCGCGGGCGCGGGTCTGGACCCCTAATGGAAGCTCCATTCGGCTGCCAGTTAGCTGCGCTGAGTCACCCCCAGCCTCCGCCTCCCCGCCTGTAAAATGGGAGGATCGGACTGAGACACATCCATCTATTAATGCCAGTCATCTTCCTCGACCTCTTTTAGGGGTTGTTGCAAAATGCGCGCCCTCCTGTCTGGACTGGACTGGATGTTGCCCGGGGACAAGCTCCTACGGTTTATTAATAAAAATAGCAACCCTCTTTGTTAAACGTTGTCTGTGTGCCAAGTGTTTAATGTATGCATTTAATTTGATCCTCAGACAACAACAACCCTGTGAGCTAAGAATTATACACATTTCTCTGTAAATTGATGGTTTTACATACCAATTTCAAGCTAATGATTCCCACATTTGTATCTGCAGAGTGAGCCTTTCCCATGAACTACACTCTCCTACATCTAACTGCTAAGGCCACAACTGGCAAATATCTGCCTTGGAATAATTACCGAAATGGCTCCCTCTGGTAAAACAAATCGTACAAATGTGCCGGATTCTCGAGCAGACAGAATTCCCTGACGAGGTGGGCCAGTGGAGTTCCTGGAGGACTGGTGGTGCCTTGGTACAGGTCACAACCCCTACAACTATAAGGGAGGGAATGTGGGGGAGGAAACCACCAACTGGGCATCTCCTCCAGGAGGCTGTTAATAACGTCTCAAACCCAACTCACTCAACTCCGAATCTTCCTGCCCAGACCTGCTCCTTGCCTTGTCTTCCTCATCTTGGGAAACAGCGACCGCATCCTTTCCCACTACTGAAAAAACAACTTGGAGTCTTTCTTGACTCCCCGTTTTTTACCCCTCTCTCAGGAGGCAGTAGAAAATTCTGCCACTCTTTCTTCAAAATATATTCAGAATTCTGCTTCTCTCCACAGCAAGTGCCACCCCCATCTGCCACCATCATCTCTCACCTGGATTTTTGCAGTCGCCTCCCACTGTTCTTTGTGCTCCCACCCTTGAGCACCTACAGGCTACTTTCAGAGCAGCAGTCAGAGCGATCCTGTGAAAACACTTCCTTCCTCCATGCCTCTGCTCAAGACTCTCCAGCTGTTCTTCATCTCATGGTGAATCCTTGAAGACCCTGCAGGGTCTGTCTCCGGGGCCCTCTCTGAGCTCTTCTCCGTCTCTCCCTCCTCCAGCCACACTGGCTTCCGGCCTAGACTCATCCTTCCTGCAGATATCCATCCAGATATCTATCCTCTCCCTCGCCCTCTTCAGGTCTTTGCACAGGTGCAATCTGCCCTGTGAGGCCTTCCCTGATAATCCCAATTTTAATTCCAGCCGCCTACTTCCTCTGCCCTTCTCCTTCATTTGTCTCCTTAGCATTTAGGGCATCACTTCTTCTTCTTCTTCTTTTTTTTTTTGAGGAAGATTAGCCCTAAGCTAACACCTGCTGCCAATCCTCCTCTTTTTGCTGAGGAAGACTGGCCCTGAGCTAACATCTGTGCTCGTCTTCCTCTACTTTATATGTGGGACGCCTACCACAGCATGGCTTGCCAAGCTGTGCCATGTCGGCACCCAGGATCCGAGCCGGTGAACCCCGGGCCGCCGAAGCGGAACGTGCGCACTTAACCACTGTGCCACGGGGCCAGCCCTTAGGGCACCACTTCTAATACACTGTATCACCCATGAATTTGTGCTGTTTAATTTCTCTTTCTTCTCTTTAGAATGTAAACTATATGAAAGCAGGGTTTCTTGTCCTTTGTTCTCTGCTGAATTCCCAGCACCTAGAAGATTCCCAGAGTGGTCCCCTAAAAAGTACGGGTGGAATAATTGAATTGAAAGCTCTGTACATTCCCAGTCTGGAGCATTACTGTCATCTTCATGTAGATTCTATATGCGTTTTTTAACACAATGTAGGTGTTACTGTTTTGTCAAGTAGTGTGTTTATCACTATACCATTGCAAAATGATGTTCTTTGCCTCTATATAGACTTTGAGCCTAAGAAGATGGGAACAAAAAGGGAAGCACACTTGGTAGGGATGAGGGAGGAAGATGATGCGTTCTGCTGGGATGAGCTGCATTTTAGGCACTGGTGGGAAGTTGGAACTGGGGGTCTGTAGTTTAAGAAGAGGTCAGGGCTGGAGATATCGGAAACTTCTTAAAGAGAGGTGGCAATTAAATCGTAGTAGACACAAATTTTCCAAAGGGAAGTCAAGAATGAGCTGAACCTGAGCCCTCGGGGTAATTTTAAGAAGAAAGATTGGAAAGCTGCCTCCACATTGCTGCTTATGTGGCAATGATATCTTGATGTTATGTCTAAGGGGCCATAACGTAGTGCCCATTTTCTAATTGATTATTATTCTATTAAATAGAGTATAAATAGATACAGATATGGATGATATTTTAAAGTTATATATGGGCTTTTTTTCTTTAACTTCATGCAAGAAAAGATTGTTCACTCCTGGTGCAGAGGGATAAGGACAAATCAAAGAAAAGCAGCTCTGTTTGCAGGGCTGGGCGATTAAAGAGAGTGGGAAGGAAGAGCTAGGGAGCAGAGAATCAGGACTTGTTTCCAAAGTCAGGGACAGAGAGCAGTGCAAGGTGGTGGGGAGGCGGGACGGAGGTGTCGCTCAGCAGAGTTTAAGTGGATGGAGGACTGAGACAAAATGGTCGGATTTGACATACAAGAGGTCGTCTGTGACTCTGCAGTGTTTGTGGGGTGGGAGTTCAATTTTGGGAGGCTGAGGCGTGAAGGCTGTGGAGTCCAACACTGAGTCAGCCCTCTCTCGAGAAATCTGGAGGAACAGGTAGGAGAGAAATTGAAGTATGGCTTAAGAATAGAACAAGGCCCAAGGGAAGTTCTTTCAGACCGAGAGAGGCCTGGGCACATTCGTAAGCAGGAGAGAGCCGGTGAGACCTCAACTGAAGATGTGAGGAGGAGAGGAGGCACTTCATGGGAATCCATAAGGAAGGAGGGAGCGGCGCGTCAAGGACACCACTGGAAAGAAGGAGAGGAGACAGGCATGAAAAAAGAAAGGAATGAACATAAGAAACATTTTGAGGTACAAAGGAGTCAGGGAGTGAGACTATCATCCAAATGAGAAAAAGGAAATCTCATTGAGGTTTTAAGGAAAGCAAAGGAGCTAGGAACTAACCACTGGGAGACCTCTCCCTCCTGGAGTCCTGTTGATTCTTCAGTCACGCTGCTCCCTGCCCTGTCATTCCCAGAGCCCTCGCCCCCATTCAGACCCCACCTTGCTCTGCCTAGACAACTGCAATGGCTTCCTAATTCATCTCTGCACCTCCCTCCCCGCTGGCTGCGATGCACTCTGCAACCAGTCTTAACATCATCGTCCTGAGAGGAGTCCTGAGCAGGCAACTCTTCTGTCTACCAGATTAAATTAACCCCATTTTAGCCTTCCAGGCCTCTATGACACAGCCCAAAGACCTCTCCAGGCCTTTCTCCTACCATTCATCTGCCCTCCAGCCACCAGGACTCTCCCTCTGGAACCTTCAGTCATTGGTCTAGACATTTCCTAAGAGCCACCTCCTCCCTTGAAACTTTTCCCCAGCCCCCCAGCCCACTCCCCAGCCCCCAGCCCCCAATTTGATACATCATTCTATTCTTTGAAATTTGACTACATGGTATAACTCTCTTAGTGCAAAATATGAGGTTTTCTCTTATGGTGTAATTATTTTTGTAGTTTATCTCCTCCCCATACTAGATTATAAATTCCTTTAGGGCCTGAGTTTGTTTATTCTTTGTATTCCCTGGAATGTGGAGTCTATTATTTAATAGATCTTTTTACTATCCTTGTTCACTGAATACCTAATATATACTGGCGCTAGGCTAAGTGATTTGTAAGGATTAGCTCATGTAAAGCCCTGAGAGAAGTAATCTGCCCAAGGTCACACAGCTGATGAGTGACCAAGCTGGAATTTGAACCTAGTATTCTGACCTCCCAGGACTCATGCTTGCAATGCCAGCTACACTGGGTCCAACAGCTATTAAATCAGGTCCAAATTGCAAAGCATAAAATTTAGAAGTGAGTCTGCAAATTTGGATGTGTGACAGCGGAGAACCCCTCTGGTAGTATTTCAACGTTTACGGTGAATTTCGGCCTTGCTCTTGATTGGCAGTTCCTGTCTCCACCAGCCCTCACCGCCACCAGCACCTGTCCGTTGCTGTCAAGCCTCTGGCTCCTGCTACTCCACGTAACATTAACCACAAGGCAGCCTTTCTGCACAGCAGTCACATTGGAGCTGCCCAGCCTCAGATTTCACAGAGACATTTTCTAATTGCAACTGTTTGCAAACCTCTGACTCATCTTAGTTCCAGAATAGACTCAAGGCTGGGATCTCTTATGCTAAATGATGAAACCCGTAGAGAAAAGGAAAATCTGTGTTGGGAGAACTAGCCGACTGTTAGAGAAAAATAAAGTTAGATTACTACTTTGTATCACATAAAATGATGGACTCCAGAGGAAATACAGTCCTAAATGTAAATGGTAAAACTACAAAGCTAATAGAACAAAATCCAGGAGACTATCCCTGGGATATTGCATAACATACGAGGCCAAAAAATTTCTTGACACCCCCAAATAAGGCTATCTGGTCAAGGAAGAATGCCACAGTCAATGGTGGTAGATAGAGTCAGACCTGGAGTAGATTTCTGTGTTGTTAAAACTGGGGGGGGGGGGGGGGGGCAGCCTGGTGGCG
Source organism: Equus asinus (assembly GCF_041296235.1). Lineage (NCBI taxonomy): Eukaryota > Metazoa > Chordata > Mammalia > Perissodactyla > Equidae > Equus > Equus asinus. The sequence goes on from NC_091792.1 coordinate 102,019,221, forward strand.
CAGCGGTTAAGTGCACACGTTCCGCTTCAGGGGCCCAGGGTTCGCCGGTTCGGGTCCCAGGTGCGGACATGGCACTGTGTGGCAAGCCATGCTGTGGCAGGCATCCCACATATAAAATAGACGAAGATGGGCACGGATGTTAGCTCAGGGCCAGTCCTCCTTAGCAAAAAGAGGAGGATTGGTAGCAAATGTTAGTTCAGGGCTCATCTTCCTCAAAAAAAAAAAAAAAAAAAAACCAGCTGCAGTTTTTTGGGGCTGGCCCGGTGGCCGAGTGGTTAAGTTTGCGTGCTCCACTGCAGGCAGACCAGTGTTTCGTTGGTTCGAATCCTGGGCGCAGACATGGCACTGCTCATCAAACCACGCTGAGGCAGCGTCCCACATGCCACAACTAGAAGGACCTACAACGAAGAATATACAACTATGTACCGGGGGGCTTTGGGGAGAAAAAGGAAAAAAAAAATCTTTAAAAAAAAAAAACTGAGAAGGGGGGGCCGGCCCGGTGGCATAGTAGTTAAGTTCACACACTCTGCTTCAGCAGCCTGAGGTTCACGGGTTCAGATCCTGGGAGTGGACCTACACACTGCTCATTAAGCCATGCTGTGGCGGCACGCCACGTATAAAGTAGAGGAAGATTGTCATGGATGTTAGCTCAGGGCCAGTCTTCCTCAAAAAAACCCCAAAACTGAGAAGGGATTAATATGTAGGTATACAATGAACTCCTACACATTGACAAAAAGAAAAAAAGACATGAGATTGTATAAAATGGACAGGGTACGCTTTTCCTGGTGCCTAGAGCACCGCCTGGAACATAGCACTCACAGTAATTTTTGGTTGAATAAATGAGTGGCTAGCAAAAAGGTGCAGAAACCAGATAAATGCAAATTAAAACAATGTGATTACACCATTTTACATCCATCAGAAAGGCAAATATTAGAAAGAAGATGTGATGCTGCTGGTGGGAGAGTAAACAATGCAAACAATCCGGAGAACAATCTAGAAGAATTTCGTGAAATTACAGATACGCATACCCCACGACCCAGCAATCTCACTCTTGAACGTGTGTAAACTAGAGAAAATTTTGCACAAGACTGTAAGGGGACACACCACAGTGTTATTTGGGGCAATGGTAATTCAAGACCACCCATCATGGGGAAATACCTAAGTGAGACATGGTGGGTGTTAGAACCATGAACTACATCTACACACAGCAACATAATTAAATCTTAAATACATAATGGTGACGGAAAGGTAAGAAACAATGAGATTTCTAGTACAATAACATTTGTGTAAATTGAAAATACATGTACACTCAAATGACTACTTAGGCCTCAAAGATACATGCAAATTTAAGGCCAATTCTTAAGCAGATCAAACAGAGTGTCTTTGGTGGGCGAAAGGATAGGAATGGGCATTGGAATAAAGGGGAATGAACAAATAAACAGCCAGAGAAGGGCCTTACACAGACCGGTGAGGATAATGGCACCGAACTAGGGCTTCTCAAACTGAGATGTGCAGACGGAGCATTGGAGATGTTGCTGAGTGCAAATTCCTATCCAGCAGGTCTGGGGGGTGCCCGGGATTCTGCTTTTCTAGTAAGCTGCCAAAGTTGATACTGATGCTGCTTGTCTGTGGACCTCACTTTAAGTAGCAAGGAGACTGAGGAGTGAGCTTAACTCAGATCTGGAAGGTTTAAAGAGAAATCCAAGGAGGAAGGAAGGGAGGGGATCAGACAAGGGAAGAAAACCATTTGAGGGCGGTGTCGGGAGCATCCAGAGCAGGGGTAGCAGGTCTCGCACACGCAACGGGGAAGAGTAGCAGGCACGGTTGGCTCTCTCTGCTTCTTCGAATCAGTCGTGGCAGGCCATGCCACACACACCAACTCTTCACCCAAGTGGAAACAATTCAAATAATTGAGGATCAAAAGACTCCCCGTACCCACCAGGTGCAAACTGTTACTGAAAAGAACGTGGTCAAAATTCTTCTCCGAGAGGTCTTCTCCTACCTCCCTATGCCCCTCATTGGTTGTTATATTGCGCACCACTCTTCTTTTATTGCCTGTTCGTGGTGTTTCCCTCACTGGAGTATAAGCTCATGAGGGCAGGGAATTTATAGGTTTTTCATAGTGTCCTATAGAGTACCTAGAATCCTACATAATAGAGGCTTAAACTCTGTATCTATTGAATGAATGAATGAATGAATGAATGAATATCAAGAATGGCGAAGCACTATAACGTATTACCCAAATATAGGAGGTAAATATCCAGAAAAAATTTCTTCTAAAGAATTGACAGTCATCTTCTTGGGAGAGAGTGAGGTAAAGTAGAAAAGGACAGACCTAAGCCAAACCAAGCTGAGGGCAAAGTAGGGGGTGCCCATTATCTTGTTTCTTGTCTTCTTCCTCTTTTCGGTGTTATTCTTTAACTGCTTCCTGATGCTATCCACCTGCCCGACAATGGCACAGTAAGCATCATTGTCTGTTAACATGTGTCAAAAAGAAAGTTAATGTGTCACCAATCCCTTAGAGTGAATTTGCTTGATAGTCTAAAGTAAATCTAGAGGGAGAACAAACTAAAAGAATGGATTTCTTTTCTTTTCTTTTTTGTTTTGCTGAGGAAGATTCATCCTGAGCTAACATTCACTGCCAATCTTCCTCTTTTTGCATGTGAGCCACCACCACAGCATGGCCACTGACACATAAATGGTATAGGTCTGCACCTGGAACCAAACCTGGGCTGCCAAAGCAGAGCATGCCAAACTTAACCCCAGGCCACCAGGGCTGGCCCTAAAAGAATGGATTTCTAATGGAGGAATTTCACATACTGGGCACCTGCGTGGTATTGAGGAAAGCAGGCCTTCTCTAGCTCTGCACCCAGAATGTGCAGTCCTGCCTGTCCTGTCCACAGAGAAAATAGGTTCCCTGAGTGCAGCATTGCTCACGTCCCAGGAGGAAAATGGGCTAAAGCATGGAGAAATACAACAGACCCAAATCATTTCTTAAATGGGCATGATCGGCTCTCTCGGAATGATCTTGACCTTATTGGTCAACGTCACCAATAATAAAAGAAATATGTATTAAAACAAGATACCAATTTTTTTCTATTAAATTTGCAAAGTTTTTTTTTTTAAGACAAAACAATGTTTGCAAAGATGCTAAGGAAAAGGTATTCATATTCAACCTGCGAAAGTGGGAAAAGATACAGACTTTTTGAAGGATAATCTGGCACTATATATCCAAAGCCTTAAAAAACAAAAGAGAATAAATAAGCAGCTGTGTGTGTGTGTGTCTGTACATACGTATATACCCTTTGACACAGCAAGTCAGTTTCTGGGAATTTTGAGTGAGTAAAGACCAGGGATGCTACTAAACATCCTACAAGGCACAGGACAGCCCCTTACAACAAAGAATAACCCTGTCCCAAATACCGATAGTGCTGAGGTTGAGAAACTCTGCCCTAGAGCATGTGGTCTGAGGGAAAGCAGGAGGAAGAACAATGCCTTATATGGCCTAGTCTTGGAGATCACCCATTCTGTTCATTAGAAGTAAGCAGGTAAGTACAGTCTGCACTCAGGAAGAGCAGCATTAAACTCCACCTTTTGAAGGAAAGAGTATCGAGGAATTTGTGGACATATTTTAAGACAAGCACAATCTGTCCTCCAGCCATAAATTATTTACATCCATCTCATATGCAAAGTACACATCCCCTTACAAGACTCCCTCTTTTGGTCCAAGCTGGCAGTGTTTATGCCAATACAACTCTTCAAAAAAACTTTGCAGTTCGCCTGTGAATCTTATTGGGTCCATGACATTATTCAAAAGCCAAACCCACAATCTCTTCAAGTAAAGCCCTTCTCTATCTTGAGATTCTGCTGAAGAACAATATCCTTCAGTTTTTTAGAAGCTCTACTGTTTGATTAAGAGAATCTGTGAGGCACACTTTGAAATTTTTAGTAGGACTTTTGTCTGACTGAATGGTACTCTGAGGCATCACCTTTGATCTTTCTGAGGTCTTAAAAAGAGAATTAACAATTAAATCCTTGGATTCATCTTTAGACCATGTTTTCCTGGAAGTGTCCTTTTATGTGTCATTTGAATTAGATCTTTGCTACAAATTATTTCTTAATTTAAACATCATTTGTCATCTGAGAGGCTAGGAATTTTCAAAACCATTAGCTCTGGTTCCTTTAACTGTCCGTCTTTTCGTTTACCTATCTCCTCTTGCGTTTTACTATAAGCAGCAAGAAGAAACCAGGGGCTGGCCCGGTGGCACAGCGGTTAAGTTCAAATGTTCTTTGGCAGCCTGGGGTTCGCCGGTTCGGATCCCGGGTGCAGACATGGCACTACTTGGCAAGCCATGCTGTGGCAGGTGTCCCACATATAAAGTGGGGTAAGATGAGCATGGATGTGAGCTCAGGGCCAGTCTTCCTCAGCAAAAAGAGGAGGATTGGTGGCAGATGTTAGCTCAGGGCTAATCTTCCTCAAAAAAAAAAGACAAAAAAAAAAAAGAAGAAGAAACAAGGCAGTACCTTCAATAATCGGTATGAAAATACCCTTAGTTACATTACCCAGTTCATTCGGCACCTTTTCTACTTTCCTTGTTATTTCAGGTGAAAGTGTAGCTAAACTTCCTGCTATTACATAACAAGGAGACCATTTCTCCCAATTTCCAATAGCATTTTCCTGCAAGCCTTCACCCACAGGCTCCTCAAAATCCATGAGGCTTCTGCTAACAGTTTCTTCAAGGTTCTTCAAGCTTTCACTAACACTCTCCTCAAAGTTCTTCTAGCTTCAACCCACTACCCACTTCTCCTGTTCCCTTCCACATTTTAGGTTCTTATTATAGCAGCATCCCACTTCCAGGCACCAAAACCCATACTATCTATCTATTGCTGCATAGCAAATAATCCATAAACAAAAGAGTTTGAAATAACAAACATTAGATTCATTTTTATGGGTCGGGAATTCAGAAGCAACTTCGCTGGGTGGTTCTGGCTCAGGATCTCTTCTCTGGTTGCAGTCAGGATGTCAGCAGGGGTTGCAGTCTCATCTGAAGGCTTAAAAGGGGCTGGAGGATCCTCTTCCAAGATGACTTATTCTCAGGGCTGTTTGCAGAAGGCTTCAGTTCCATACCATGTGGACCTTTCCACAGGCAGCTTGAGTGTCCTCACAACATGGCAGCTAGTCTCTCCCAGAGAAAATGATCCAACTGAGAACAAGGAGGAAGCCATGATGTCTTTTATGATTTAGTGTCAGAAATCGTACCTCATCACTTCTCCCACATTCTGTTCCTTAAAATCAAGTCTAGGTACTGCCCACACTGAAGGGGAAAGGGTTAGATACCACATTCTGAAGAGAGGAGTATCAAATAATTTGTGGACATTTTTTTAAACCAACACAGACTCCCAAAATCAGGGACTCTTTGGAATTTTCTAAAGGTATCTCATGTCTTGCAGGTATTGGACTGAGAAAGAAAGAGAAAACAAACAAATGAACAAAAACCCTGTTATTTGCTGAATTTAAATCTCATTTGAATGCGCAGCTTTGCCAGATGTCTTATGTGAAGATGGAGCATTGACCAGGAAAAATTGAGACCCTGATTGCTGTAATGTGAACATAAGGGAAGATGCAGATGGCTTCAAGTTCCCTAAACTCCCAACCCTATGGAAATACCCTCCTGCTGCAGGGAGTATAACTGGCTGGTTATAATTGACCCAGCTGTGTCCCCCTGGATCTTCCCCCCTCACACTGAGGCCATACTCTCTTAGGCTGCTCCCAGCCAATGACTGACCACACAGAAGTACCAAGCAGGCCCAATCTGGCAAGATGCAACTCCTCCTCTTGGCAACTTTGACTTGAGGACTCCCCATTGGCCTGGCCAAACCTTTATTTGAATTGTGCTGCAGTTCAAGTTTCTTCTACCCAATCCTCCTTCCTTCCCTCTCTCCTTCCACAGGGATCACACATGCTCGTAATCTAAAGGCTCTCCCTATGTTCTTCTCTTCCCTCCCCCAGTAAATCTCTTGAACATCTAATCCCGTTTCACCATCTGCTCCTTGGCACACCCAAACTAATGCAGGCTTCCTTGTCAGAGAAGTTCTCCCTGCTCCCCTGTGTGAGGAGGCTTTTCCCATCTTGCATGAAGACTCTGTAACAACTTTCGTGGAAATGACCTGGCAGGACGTTGGGGTAGCCAATTCTCTTCATTCTTCCTCACTAATATCCCTCATTGCCATGAATCCTACCATCAATAATGTGCTAGAGACAGTTTGTAACAGCTCACAGAAGCCAATTTTTAGATTTTCAGGAATTTAGTGAGCTGGTTGGCAAACACAGTCATTATTAAAACTTAAATATACTTACAGTTCAATAAACTATATTAAAACAAAAGGTAATAAAAACGAAAACATCACTTCCTAGTTATTAACAACTTTTTATTAGTTCTATGCTCTTGAGCTTATTTACATCTATTCTGTCTGGGTGCTGGAAATAATGTATAATGGTGTACTAGTTGCAGTTCTCTTTGAATTTTGGAGGCCGGATTTAGATGTGCTGTTTCAGCTCATTTCTTCAGTAATCTGAGAAGTTGCCAGCTTAGAGTGCAGCTTGAAGCAGGAGAAGGCTTTTAGCTGGTCAGGGAAACTCTGCCATCTGATCCAGTGAATCCAACATGCTTGAAGCACCTGTGACAGACCGGGCTGCTGAATGGAGCTCTGGCACATCCAGACGGGCGAATCAGGGCCCCCAGGGTTTTGCAGCCAAGCCATGAACTCTGTGGCATAAAACTCTTCTCTTTTTGAGAAAGCAGTCTTGGTTTGTTGCTTGGCACTGGTAAATACAGCAGCCTGATCATGAGACGTGAGGTAACTAAGCGACGGCTGCCCTTCGTGAACTGGAGGTTATTTGATCCACCAAACCATAAAGTGAGCTGACATCGAGTGTGTGTGCACAATGTGCCGGGCTCTGTTCTAAGGACTTTACTTGTAACATTTCCTTCAATCCTCACCGCAACGCTGGGAGAATTGTTATTATTGCTGTTATCCCTACTTTAGAAGAGAAAACTGAAGCAGACAGGCAATAAGCAATTTGCCTCATATCTTATAACTCGTAAGAAGCAGAGCTTGGTTTGAATCCAGGCCCTCTGGCTCCAAAGTCCACATGTTTAATTAGCAAGTTATTTTGCTTCTCATGATCAAGTGGAAGTTTTCTATATAACTGGACTTGAGCAGACATTGAAGTCACAACAAATTGCACGGTGTGCCCACTCCTACCAACTACCGTTCTGCCTCAGCCTATCCATCTGACCTAGAGTTATTCTCTAAGTCCAGGTGATTGAAGAGACAACCTGCACAATATGATGGCACCAGCCACAAGTGGACTGCCACAGCACTATAGCCCAACTCCAGGGGGGCCCTGAAAATCAATAGGAAGGAGAATTTTCCAGTAGGCAGAATTTTAAGCATTGTACCCTGTAGCCCACTTTGTCTGAAAGGAAAAACGGTCTGAGGTGCATCTGTCACCAATTAATGGTCAGTAGCTGATGGTTTAGCTGAGCAGCCAGAGACCTGGAAGGATCAAGAACGCAGGGCTGGTGACAAGGATGTATGGGAGAAGAGACATACAGGGGATCTCTCAGAATGAATCCAGAGCATGAGGCTATTTGCTTCTTTGGGAATACCCACCAAAGGGCCTCTGCTGTAGAAGAAGCGCTCAATAGTCAGATGAAGAGGCTGACCTGTCCTCTGCATGTCGCCTACTCTTTGTCCAGGCTCTCCCATGTTGCACGGTGATCTCATGAACAAAGTGGGCATGGAAGCAGAAATGCGGGCTATGCGCGGGTTCAGCAACTTGGGGCTACCCTCACCAAGGCTGATCTGGCTACTGCTTCTGCTGAATATTTAGTTGTCCAGCAATAAAACCAAACTTGAGTCCCTGATATGAATTAGGCTTGAATGTAACAAAGCCAGGACCAATGCGGCCAGGGAAAGAAATGGATTCTCTCCAGACCATCACTGCTAACACCACCAGCTGCTCAGCACCTAAATGTCAGAACCCTGCAACTGAGTGCCAAAATCCTGCCCCAGCTTTCCTAGTAGAACTGGATGCCTCCTTCTCTGGGTTTGCAGGAGGAGCAGCTCTCCTTTTGTGGCTGCCATGGTCTACCAAACACGTGGGCATGCGTGATGAATTGAAACATCAAGGGAGTCTGGGGAAAGTGGCCTTAGTGGAATAGCAACTTATTCTGGACTTGGATTTGCTTTCCTGCTTAACAAACGTCTGCCTACACCAACTTTCATAGACTTATTGAATGCTTATTCTACACCGGGTATTCCACCCAACGCTGGTTCTCACTAAGAAACTGATTATAAGGAGCGGGCTGACACTATAGGGTTCACTGCTTCTATTATGTCCTCCATCACCCTAAAGTGTCTGGCCTCATAGAGGGTATAGTAAAAACTCATTTATAGCACCAATTGCAATGTAGTCAGTCCAGCACACGATTATTGAGATAGGATCATGACAGACCCACAGGACAAAAGGTCATCACCCAAAGATTTTGTATTTGAAAACAAATCCACTAACTGACAAATCTTTGGGACCCATATCCTATTAATAAATTCATTTTTGATTAAATTATTCAGCTTGGGTTTCATAGAGAAATATCTAGAAGGATACATTCCACAGTGAAGAGTGGTTATAGGGGATTCTCTAGGAATTACTTGTATTTTCCACACTCTTTTTTAGTCTATATGTTCTGATTTTTCTGACTATTAACGTTTTTAATAAAAAAAAATTTTAAAAACTAATTAAAAAATATGTCAATTTGAGTTTCCATTAAATTTCTAATCTATGATCTTATGTTATGGGTACACATTTATTACAAAGACTAACGTGCCTAAAAAAGAAAAGAAAACCTCAGGAGGCTTAATTCAAAATGAAAGAAAACTATAGTCTAAAGAAAGAATAAAGGAGGTATTCACTCAAAACCAGGGAAAATAATACTTTGGGAAAATGCAAAAGAGTAATTCTGCTTTTATTTATGGTTTTATTTATTTTTTACACATGGCTGATATAGCTATGAAATGCTGACAATGCTACAAAGGTGTGAGAAATTATATGTGAATATTGATCTCATAGTTGATAAAATATATAAAATATTGATTAACTGAAGCAGAAGGCCATTGTGAAATGTTTGTAAGTATTAAGTATCAAATTTATGGATGTTGCCAAGTCAAAGTTGTACATCCATGGTGGGACACTCATTGTAAATTTTGTTTAATGTTTAATGAGAGAAATAGCCAAGTATATAGTAAACAAAATCTGTCTAATTATCTTCCCAAGATTCTTCTATGCTTGAGTTATTTTATAGAAGTCTTATTACACTCACATTTACATTTCTTCTTGATATATATCTTCTCAAGGAACTAAAAAAAAAAAAAAAAGATGAGAGAATCTTCAATAGATTGCAAAGAAAAACTGTGCAGTCCTGCCCACAACCACTGCCACACCCAAATTCACAATCTCACACTCTGACATGTGTCCTTCTGGTACTCAAAATCTCATGTTGATAATTAAACCATGATAGGTGTTGGATTTTGGAAGGTAGTTGCGCAGCATCAAAAACAGCTAGATCTAATTCACACTTGTTCTGTGCCCAAGTCCAGCCCAGCCCGGCTCAGCACAGCCTTGGACTGCTCATCCTGCTATTAAAGGCCTGGGGCCCATCTGTGCAGCAGACAGAATGAAGCTGTGGGTGATGCATACAGTAGATAACCCAGCAGCAGATCCTGGAATGTGTACGTAAGTATGTATGCTCATGTAACATATAGGAATGCGTATATACACAGTGTACACAGACGTTATGGGAGTAAAAAGAGAATGAATTTCACACATAAATTTAAATAAGTAATGACTATATATATGCATATATGTATACAGTGTGTGTGTGCATATATATATATATGTGTATATATATATATATAATTTCATTTACTATAATAGATTCCCTCCTATCTTTTAGTTGAAATCTTATTGATAAAATAGAGGATATAGGATGTAAGAATAAAGAGAGAAAATATCCCAGGGTTTTGAGTGACAGGTATTCATTCTCAGAGGACTCAGCTGTAGCCAAGGGCATCATTCTCTTTAGTTAATGCAGCTAAAAGAGTACAGCCAGTGTCAGGCACGCTTCCTTTTGCCCAAAATTGAACTAAGTCTTCATCAACAGAATGAATTAAACCAACAGGAGACAAATCAAAATGAAAAAAAAATAGAACTATAAGTCATTATAACATCAAGAGCAAATAAGGATTACATATATATATCTCTCTTTGGCAAGAGTAATATCTATGTATATATATATACACACACACATTTATATATACACATATATCACATTATTATATTTATACTTAAGTATATTGACATATATAATCATATATACAACTACACAGTCATATAAAAATATATAAGCATATTTTGTATATTATGCATATAAATATACTTATGTGACCCTTACATACAGATTGGGTAGTTACAAGTACATAAATGTGTATAGTATATTAAATATATCTAGCAGACCCACTATTGATGCTCAAAGCTAAAGGAGGAATTTCCTCCCAGTTCTGGAATGGAGTCTTCAGGCCCATCTCTCCCTCATACTCCAGACTTCCCCTCAAATTGCCTGATTTAACTCGGAAAGCAGTCTGGATCTGAGCTTGGTCAATAAATTTATTTGCCATCAAGTATAAGCTACTGCTAGTTCCGTCACTCTTGGGGAAAAAAACCCCAGTATCACACTTCCAGGAACTTTAACCATCTTAGCTACATGGCCTCCTAAAGACTCCGAGGGATGTGCGCACAGACGACTCTGGACAAACGCAAGACTTATTAGCTACAACTTTGGCCCCGTGCCCAGCTGGCTTCCTGCCATGGTGACAGGGCTGGTCTGGGCGCAGAACTTCCTTCTAAACCGTCCACTCTGCCAACCTCCACCCCACCCTTATTTGTCATGGTCTTCCCAGGGGGCCGCTCCATGTGGGAGGCAGCTGGGGCCAACTTTACAGGTTAAAGGAGGTGAAACTAGAAGGGAGAAAAGAGAAAGTGAGAAGAAGACAGAAGACACTGGTGGGCCCCTCAGGAAGTGAACTTTTGCCCTAGTCTGTGTCCGCATAAGACCGACCCCATAGTACAGGGATAACACTGTGAATCCCAACTCCATTTTGTTCTGACCCCAGCCACCGCTCTTTGTCCTTAGCTGTGGAAGTAAAGGAGACTTAAATACGTCCCAGAGAATCTGGAGGGTTTTAGTAGCAGCCAGAGTTCGCAGGCACATGCCCTGCACGTAGATCCCTTCACTTTGGTCCCTTTAAGGCCAAACCCAAGGCAGATGAGTCAGCAGCAAGGCGGCTCCTCTGACACAGCAGAAACCAAATAGGCAGAACAGCAACAGCAAAATGCCCGTGTCCTGTCTCTGGGCCCCTCTCTGGGGAAAAGCACGCCCTTCCTTCCAGGGGCCTGAGTCCTGGGGTAAGAGAAGTATTTTGATTTTGTCAGGGTGCTGACCCCTTCCATCAACAACTGTGAGCCCCTCAGCAGGTCTTTCTGAAATGACCCCGTACTCACACTCGGCATCTTGTAGCCCCTGCTTAGAATGAAATCCTTAAAGGCAACTGTTCCAGGAAGGTCTGCAAGTAACTCCTCCTACAAGAGGGTCCACATTTTAAAAAACCAGCCAGCAAACAGAAGCTGGATTTCATACTTGTCCTCATTAAAAGCATTTGGCTCTTTATAAAGTACCTCATTTTAAACCACTTCCTTCTCATCTGGGAATATGATAGGTAACATTCACAAGTTGATGAATATAAAACCTTTCAAAAGATGTCCAATCTCTCTCCTTTCCCTATCCTTTCTCTTACCCTTGTGTTAAGGATAAGCAACACATTTTACCAATTAGATAATTATCGAGCTAGCATGTCTGGAATCTAACTTATTTAGGACTAACAATTATGATACTGTGATTTATAATAAGAAATATATGTTTGGTCTTCTTCCAGTTCCTGGCACAGAGCTCCTAAAACCCTTGGAATTTCCTAAGGATAAGAGCCACAAAGGTGAAAGGAGAGTCTATTGTTATTTATAACATACCCCTTCCAACCACACTGGAGATAATGTTAATGAGGTGAGTTTTGGAGAGTCCCTAGACAGCCACAAATGAGGGTGATTGCCCAAAGAACCATCCATGTGATTAGCGGGTTGGCACTTTCAGCTCTGCCCCCCAGCCTCCAGGCAGGAGACAGGAGCTGGAGGTTGAGCTAATCACCAAGGGCCAATGATTTAATCTATCATGCCTACATAATAAGGCCTCTCTAAAAACGGGGTTGGGGTTCAGAGAGCTTCCAGTTGGTGAACATGTGGAGGTGCTGGGAGGGTGGTGCCTGGAGAAGGCATGGAAGCTCCGAACACCTACCCACACACCTTGCCTTGTGCATCTCTTCCCTCTGGCTGTTCCTGAGTGTATCCTTTTATAACAACCTGGTGATCTGGTAAGTAAGCTGTTCTTCTGAGTTCTGTGAGCTGTCCTAGCAGATGATCCAACCGGAGGAGGAGGTTGAGAGAACCCCCGATTTATAGTTAGTCTTTCAGGAGCACAGGTGACAACCTGGACTTGGAATTGGCATCTGAAGTGGGGACAGTCTTGTGGGACTGAGCTCTTACCCTGTGGGATCTGGCAATATCTCCAGGTAGATAGTGTCAAAATTGAGTTAAATTGTAGCACACTCAGCTAGTGTCAGGAGAATCAGAGAACTGCTTGGTGGGAGGAAAAAACCCTGACCCATCTGGTGACCAGAATTGAGAGTGGTAAAGGAAGAAACAGGAGTGTTTTTCCTACTCAATAATATATTTGCAATTTTTAGATCTTAACTCCAAAGGGCATGATAATCAAAAAGATTTAATGCAGTCCCAATATCTTCGGGGTATTCATGCATTTGTTTGGTTTTTTCTTTCATTTATTTGAATTAAAAAATTGGATGTATAAGTTTATATCATTGTAATTCAGTTCTTTTAAGACCATCTCACCTTCCAAACAAACTCAATCAAGAAAGTCAAAACTCATGTGTTCCCAGCAAGACAGCCATGTCCTCATAGTGACTGCCCCTTACCAGCACACCATGGCGCCTGTGTCCTGAGAATTGGCATGCCATAGCCAAGTGGCATCCCCTAAAGTGCACAGGGCAAATCAATATTCAATATTTATAAAACAATTATATTGTGTTGAATCCTTCTTGTGTCTAAACTGCCTAATAAACAATCTTTTACTGTAATAGTTATATCAACCATATTTCCAAAATTTAAATACCACTTCTTTTTCATAAGCTGACTGTAGCCATTTGGGCAAAAATCTCAACTAACTTTCACCATCAAAATGAAATATTTTTGTAAAATGCTTTGTCTTTAAGAATTATTCTTTAAGGATATATTTCTAAAAAAAATTCTAGATACATTAAAACAAACATTTTGGAGCCGGCAGTGTAGTGGTTGGGTTTACCTGTTCCACATTGGCGGCCTGGGGTTTGCAGGTTTGGATCCTGGGTAAGGACCTGGCAGCGCTTGTCAAGCTATGCTGTGGCAGCATCCCACATAAAATAGAGGAAGATTGGCACAGCTGTTAGCTCAGCGACAATCTTCCTCATGCAAAAAGAGGAAGATTGGTAACAGATGTTAGCTCAGCAACAATCTTCCTCACACACAAAAAAATTGTGTAACTATTTTTGTTATTAAATATTTAATTCATTGAGAATGTTGTATTTTTTAAAATGCAACTGGAATAGTTTCTTATGTATTAAATTCACATAAATTTAGATAGGCAGCCCCTAAAACTATACACCAAGAAATTCTGCTGAGTATTATTGACATTATTTTGAGGCTTATATATAGGCATCTTGTGCTCACAAATTTGTGTCATGTCTCACATCTGAAAATAAGAATTTCATACCCGGTACTAGAATAGATAAAAATGACCATCATTTCTGTCTCAGTTTTCCAGTCTAAAGGAGGCAATTAATGAGTGATTTCTGAGTGAATGAGTAGACACATTTGTAAAGCATTTTACTTTTTTTTGTTTTCTTTTGTTTTTGCTGAGGAAGATTCATCCTGAGCTAACATCTGTTGCCAATCTTCCTCTTTTTTTCTTTTTCACGTGAGCTGCTGCCTACAGACAAGTAGTGTAGGTCTGTGCCTGGAAATAAAACCCAGGCCACCGAAGCAGAGCGTGCTGAACTTAACCACTGAGCCACCCGGGCTGGCCCTGCATTTTACATTTTTGAAGTATTTTGATGTCGTTATCTGGGAGAAGTTTGGGATCTGTTGAAAAAGAGAAGAGGCCCACCAATATTCTCTTCAGAGTCCTGTGTAAGTGTTAGGTCAATATTTCCAAATTTCCGGGACTACCATGAGTATCTTCTCTTCATTGGGTACTGGTACACAAGAGGTGGGCAAGCACAGAGTTTATTTGCAGTGAAATTAGAGCACACCCTTGTTGTGCATGTTTGTTGCTTTGTGATATCAAACAGTGCTTAACCTTTGCCCCTTTCCTCTCAGATAGATCCTACAACTCTGCTAACTGCATAAAAGAAGTTTCCTGATTGCACTTTTGAATTCTTTAACATTCATCCATTGCTGATAAAAAGCAAGCCTCACATATAGTAACTCAGGGAGAACCCGTGACATGATATCCATTCTGTACTGAGGTGGTCCTACCAGGTTACACCAGCCTTTGAACAATTTATCCATGGAATCAAGAATGGCAGGAGGACAAGGAATGGTTGCCCCAGCTTTAGAGACATTGTGCCCACCATGAAGCCAGGAAATTTCAAGTCTTGCTTATTACACATTCCCCCTATAATGACCTGGCTTTCTCATTGCTGAATTTTATATGCAAGCTGTAAGACTTCTGGAAGCCTCTGTATTACCCCAGAGACTCTGGCTTCAATCCGAAGTGGCAGCTGCACTGTGATAATGTTTAGTTCAGATGATCAAATCTCAGCATACACACATACCTGTTCCTGCAGCTCCTTTTTAAAATTCTCATCTTGACCTTTATGTGAGACCTTGGGGTCAACCAAAGGTTCATCTGCTCTTTGCTTTTTCCACAACTTGGTGTTCAGATACCATGCTCCATACCTCATCTTCACCCTTTTTGGTTTATAAGGATTCTATAGAAAGTAACATAATTCACAATTTTATTAGTTTTTTTTTTTTGGTTTGTCATTTCAATAAATCTAAGATTTAGCTTATGGAAGTAGTATCATTTATTTTTAATTTATCATTAACCCTTGCCAAAGTATTTTTTAAAGATTTTTTATTTTTTTCCTTTTTCTCCCCAAAGCCCCCTGGTACATAGTTGTATATTCTTCGTTGTGGGTCCTTCTAGTTGTGGCATGTGGGACGCTGCCTCAGCGTGGCTTGATGAGCAGTGCCATGTCTGCGCCCAGGATTCGAACCAAGGAAACACTGGGCTGCCTGCAGCGGAGCGCGCGGACTTAACCACTCGGCCACGGGGCCAGCCCCCCTTGCCAAAGTATTTTATGAAGTTTCAGTATGCTTTGATTTACAAAGGTAACAGGAAAGTTCATGATTGAAAAAATAATGCGGTGGTTGAGCATGGCCGTAAGCTTTAGACAAAGCTAGGTTCACATCTAGGCTCCCCAACTTAGTAGCCATGAGTCCATGTCCATGTTCAAGTTACTTAAATTCTTCATCTGTACAATGGAGATAATAGTACCCATCCCATAGGGTTGTTGGGAAGATTAAAAGGGAAAATTACATGAAGCAGCTAGAATTCATGTAAAAATCACACATTTCACCAAAGGGTAATGATCTCAAACAATACTCAGTCAACCAAATAAGAAGCTATCAGCTTTACCATGAGCCCAGTGCTGTGCTCAGCCTTGTAAATACCACACTACTTCTGATCAAAATGCTATTCAGGGGCCAGCCCGGTGGCTCAGCGGTTAAGTTCACAAGAGTTTGCAAGACACTGGACATCAAAACCCCACAACTGCCCGAGCTCACGGCCTTGAGAGAGTTTCCAGGCCACAGCGCAGGGAGGAGCCCAGGAGGAGCCCAGTGGACTCTGAGTTGAGGAGACAGAATCTTGAGTCCAGGAAGACCAAAGCAGCTACGGTTTGCAGCACAGAGGAACAGAAAGGAGAGAGATGCACAGAGAGGGAACTGCAGAGATTTGCACAGTCTCTCTCTGAGCATGTGTGGGAAGAAATTGGCCGAGGTCCAGGAAAGGGATCAGAGGAAACAGTGCTTAGCAAGCACACAGGGCCAGCGACAGCACCCACCCCCTCCTGGGAAACCTGAAGATTCACAGGACACTGGATAGAATATACAGAAGAGTCTTGCCTTAGTAGTGGGGAATTAGCCCTAGCCTGAACATTACTTTGGTCCTGCCCAACAGATCTTAAAAGCAAGATCCAAAAGGATCAAACTTTTCCAAGTAACTTTAACTACATCCCAGGACAAAACTTAAGTTTATAGGAATCCAAAATTCACACAGTCTGGCATCTACTCAAAAATCACCAGGCAGACAGAGAGGCAAGAAAACACAATCCACAACAAGGAGATAAATCAGTTAATGGAAACTCACAAAGGACTGACACAGATGTTAGAATTAGCAGATGAGAACACCAAAACAGTTACAACTGTATTCCATATGTTCAAAAGATTAAGTAGAGACATGGAAAATATTTTTTTTAAAACCCTCGTCAAACTTCTTGAGATGAAAATTATAATACGTGAGATGTATGATGCATGAGATGAAAAACACAGTGGATGGGATTAAGAGCAGATTAGACATTACAGAACAAAAGGTTAGAGAATTTAAAGACAGAGCAATAAAAACACAGAGAAAAGAGAATCAAAACACTGAACCAAGCAGTAGTGAGCTGTACCACAACTTCACGCAGCCTAATTACATGCAATTTAGAGTCCTGGGAGGGGGGTGAGAGACCTAAAAATATTTGAAGAAATAACGGTAAAAAAATTTCCAAATTTGATGAAAACTATAAACCTGTGGATCAAAGTGGCTCAGCAAGCCCCAAGCACAAAAAAATGAAGAAATAGATACCAAGCTGTGTAACACTCACACTACTCAAAACCGGTGACAAAGAGAAAAATCTTAAAAACAGCCAAGGGAAAAAACATGTCCAGAAAAACAGAGATAAAGATAACTTATCTTGGATGATAGGGATAGGATGATAAGGATAAGATTTCTTCTCAGAAAAAACACAGCCAAGAGGATAGCGGAACAGTATCTTTAAAGTACTGAAAACAAACAAACAAAAAACATAGAATTCTATAGCCACAAAAATATCTTTAAAAAAGAAGGCAGAATAAGGCTATTTTCCGACACAGAAGCTGAAAGACTTCATCACCAGCAGCTCTACCCCAGAAGACCTGTTAAAGGAAGGCCTTCAGGCAGAAGGGAAATGACACCATGTGGAAATGTACCTGAACTTTTGCATAGTGACCCTCTGTCTGCCAGTCAAAAGTTCGACATTGGCAATAACCACCATGGTTTATGAGCAGTGCTTGTGCAATTATTTGTAAGTACAGGGAATTGGGCAATTTGATCAGCCCGGATTCAGGTCAAGCAGTGGTTCAGGCCTCAGCTGTGATGGACATAATTTGCCTGTACAGCATGATTTTGCATTTTACCCTTTAGAAAGGTGAGAGGAAAATGGAAAATTTAAAAGGCTGATATTAGTGATGCAACCCATAGTTTTCATAAACTTTATGCAAGAGAGTCAAGGATAGAAAATATCATGTATGTAAAAACAGGTCAGCTGATTGTGTTAAATTATAAAGGACAAAGTTAATATGTCCAAAATATTGGAAATAGAGTATCAAAGATTATGTGTAAAAGACAGAGGATGATTAGAGATAATATATTGTTTTTCACTTTCAGAGAGAAAGGAACTCTCTCCAGCCTCCAACTCTCCCTGAGGCACTTAAGTCTGTTGTTGGACTGACACGATTTGACTTGTGTTTATATATATCTGCAGTAACACATTGTGTAGCAAAGTACTTAGGGGCCCACAGGACTTCCCTTTGGAACATAGCTGTTTTTTCTCTTCTCTGTTTCCTCTTCTTCTGTAGTCACAGGAAATTGGTACTGGGAAACTGAGTAGATTTGTTAATGATCAGGCAAGCATGTGGTCAAGAATGATAGCTTGTGGTCAAAAAGACTCCCGTAAAAATTCAAGAATTCTTTAGACATAAAATAAACAGTGTTCACAATCACTAATTGCAGCAATTTACTCTTGCAATAATCAACATTCCTGTATATTTCCACTGACTGTTAAGATTTCAACACATGAAACACATAAAGAGAATTTCAACACATGTATAAAACGCATAGAGAACAACGACTTTTCAGATATTAACAATAATGCTGAATGACATGCCTTGTTTGTAAAACTGACTTTGTTATATGTATTAAATATTCACTCATTTAACAAATATTTATTACACATCATAAAAAATTCAAGAACTCTACTGAAAAAGGCCAGTTCCCCCTGAATTAGCAGAATTCAAGAACATTTAAGCTTTTAATACAACTTAATTTTCCTTGATTTTCAGTCTTCTTTTTTGCAGTTACCTGAGGTTTCTGGAGTTTCTGCTCATAGCCTAGTTTCTGGAAAATGTGTGCCTCCTGCAGTTTGTCTAGCCCCACACTCTTCTTTAGCTCCAGGGGAACCCGGTTGAGTCTCATCGCGTGGAGCTCGTCGTAGCTGGGTTTGCTCTGATAGTCAACGTCAAACTGTCTCAGGACAAACTCTTCATCAATGTTCAAACTTCCCTGGAAGAATATCGCATTGCATGAGCAAGGTCAAACGGTGAAATGCTCTCTGCTTTCTTCTTTAAACTAAGGGAGGTACCCGACCATGGCTGGTGAAGAGGTAGTTTGGAGGAGAGGCAGGAAATGCTCAGTCAGCACTCACTGAAGACAAGAATATTTGGGGTCTGGAGGGCCTTGTCAGTGCATTAAGAGACAACTTAGGACCTGCAAGAAGCAGTGAGTTCCTGAGGGAAATAACGGGGCTGAGGAAAATTCAGTCTGTTTGACCATGAGAAGAAATTTTCACCTATTGAGGTATGTGGGGTTCCTATTCTGGTTTAAACCTAATTCAGCCTGAGCTAAAGAAGCCTGACTTGTAGACTGTCAAACATACACTGCACATTGGCTTTAACCACTAAAGTAAAGAATGTGCTGAACATCATCGGAAAGTAAAGAATGCACCGTTTGAAGATAAGCATGCCTACTTCCTTTCCTACCCAACCAGCGTTGGTAACACCAATATCGGCACCCCTGAGAAGTTCCCTTTCCCAGACGTCAGGGTCATGTTGACCTGCTAGTCTGCAACTGAATATCTCTTTGAAACTTCAATGAATTTGTATCCTGGGCATGTTTGATGTATGTTCTTTGTTCTAAAAATGTATAAAACTGTACTGAAAACCGTGCTTCTCCAGAACCCTTTCTTCCTTTGTGGAGACTGCCTTCCTGGGCTAGTCCTCAGCTTGGCTCAAGTAAATCTCACCTTCTCTCTCTTATCTTTAGAATGGTTGTTGGTTATTTGCATCAATAACCAAAAAGAAACTTTTCCAACACTTTTATAGCAGTGACATCCCTAGAGATATTTTCCAGACATGTCTAGAAATGTCAGTGTTTGTTCTGCCCATCGCCCCTTATAAAGGAAGCTGCCCCATTCAGGGCTCCTGCTAAAGAAGGTGGTTTTAGTCAGCCATGTTTTGTGCACAGAACAACCCCCTCTACTCCTTCCCTCAGCCACAGCTGATGGGAGTAGAGATGGGCACGTCAAGAGCAGCTAATCCATAGGCTGGCCATTGACCTAGGATGTGGCTAAAAGACAACTTAGACCTGAAGAGTAGCAGAATATGCCACCCCAAAATATGCCTCTGGCATAAGGATTATTTTGAGAAACAGACTAAATCATTAAGAAACTCTTATCAACGGAGAAGGAACTGATTTAAATCCACATAACAAATGGTACTCTTGTTTACCTACCTTTCCTGGTCACCTCCCCATAACTGGCTCCCCCCACCCTTCTCTCTTTTGTCTTTGGCTGAAGATGGTATTTAAGCCTAAATTTTAAGTCACCTTAGAGAGTTCCTCATTTTTTCCTGGGCATCTCCCACACATACACGAGGTATACATGTTAATAAAGTTCTGTTTGTTTTTCTCTTGTTAATCTGTCTTTTGTTATAGGGCCCCAGAGAGAACTTAGAAGAGTAGAAGGACGATTATTTTTTCCTCCCCTACAGACTCAACACAATCCCACTTTGGAAAATACAACCTGGGGAACACAGGGAGAATGAGGCCTTTAGCGACGGAAGCTGATACTGTAGTGAACTTTATAGAGAGGAGCCATGAAATAGAGTCAGGAGCATGAAGGGAGGAATAGAGTCGAAACTAGGCAGAAATAATAATGAAGCCAAAATAGAGCAAGCAGAATCAATGAGGTGAAAAATAAACAGCATGGAAGGCAAGTAAAGCTAGTGCAACAGAGGAAATCCAACAGCGTGGTGTGATAGGGAGTGAGGTAAGATAATGAGGTAAACGTGGGACCTTGGTCAAAAGGGACTGAAAATAAGGCTGGTCACCAGAGCAGGTAAACTATTATCCTAGGGTTCCTTAAATTTCCTGCCTAGACAGAGCAGTCTCCAGTAGTAGGAATGGGAGAAGTGGAGGGCTGGGATTCAGGCAATCCAATCCAACCAGATTATGGACAAGCAGTGGTAAAGAGGGCATCACCTGCCTTGGCCAGCATCCCTGCCCCAAGCACCCTCTGAGGAACTTCCCTCCCCCACTCTCAGCCAATCTGTTGCAGCTGGGCTGGACACACCCATCTCTTGGCTTTCAGAATTAGACACGAGACCTCGCCTAGCCAATGAGCATCTTTTATCTCTCTACTCATCATGGATGATTCAGGCACAGGCACTTTACCCAGGTTAGCCCAGCAAGAGTAAGGCCCGGACTTTTCCCTACTGGAAAAGGGTTGCTCTTTTCCCACTTAGTTTGCTACCTAGTAGGCTGTAAGCCTGGAAATTTTACTGGCTACTTTTGGCATCTCTTGGGGAAAGACTGCTGGAAAATAGAGTCAGATAGGGGAGAGCAACCAAGAGCTAGGGAAGACACCTAAAAACATTTTAGCACTTAGATTCAGCTGTACCTGAAGCTCCTAATACCTCTGGATAGTTCCCTTTTCTACCTTAATCCAGTCTGAATTATATTTCAGTTACTTGCCAATGAAATAGTCCTAAATAATACATTGACTGAAACTGCCTAATGCACTCAAAAAATGGGGGAGGGGGATTGCAAATCCCTGAAAGTCTTAAATAGAGGAAAAGCCTCTTTTCCTAGACATCATCAGGAATATGTAACTCAGGAACAGGAATGGGTAACTAAATAGGTTCTTGGAAGGAGGGCAAGAAAAGACCTTGATAATTGAGTCAAAAGCCTATTCATGTCAGAAATACTTTTTGTGAAGGTTCTAGTCAAGCATAGCTGCCCAAAAACTTATAAATATAATTGAGAAAAAAGAGTTTAAGAAGGAGTGAAGGACAGAAAGAAAAGAAGGTCCTGACATTGAAAAGGAAAATAGAAATGTGAAATAACAGGTGGGGGAAATGGGGAGATTTTGGCCAAAGGGTACAAACTTTTAGTTGTAAGATGAGTAAGTCGTGGGGATGTAATGTACAGCACGGTGACTACAGTTAATAATCCTGTATTGTATAGTTGAAAGGTGCTAAGAGACTCGATCTTAAATGTTCTCACCACAAAAAAAAACGGTAATTATGTGAGATGATGGATGCATTAACTAATCCTATTGTGGTAATCATTTTGCAATATATACATGCATTAAATCATCACGTTGTTCACCTAACCTTTACACAATGATATATGTCAATTATATTTCAGTAAAGCTGGGGAACAAAAGAGAGCCACTAAAAAAAATATGAAACAACAGCAAAGACATGAGACATCAAAAATAAACATTCCAATTGGCTGCAAGTTTGCAAACTTTCCAGAAATTTCATCTACAAGAACTATTTCTATTATAAGTGGTGGGAGAGTCATGAAGATCCCTTTATGACTTTGATTATTTGAGTTCAATTATATCCAAACACTGCTTTTTAATAAAAGCAACTTTGAACTTGACTTTAAAAAGTAGGTTGTAGGGGCCGGCCCCGTGTCCGAGTGGTTAAGTTTTCACACTCTGCTGCGGCGGCCCAGGGTTTCGCTGGTTCGGATCCTGGGCGCAGACATGGCACCAGTCATCAGGTCACGCTGAGGCGGCATCCCACATGCCACAACGAGAAGGACTCACAACTAAAAATACACAACTACGTACCAGGGGGCTTTGGGAGAAAAAGGAAAAATAAAATCTTTAAAAATAAATAAATAAATAAATATAAATAAATAAAAAGTAGGTTGTAAGTATTACTACTAACTTACAAAAGTCGTAGCCCAGTTGCAGAAGTCACTAACTCCTCTGCGTACATTTTCATGAAGAACAGGACCATCTTCATGGAGCAAATCTGCTTCATTTGGCTTCTTTTCTTCATAATGCCATTGGCCTGCATATGACACAGGCATCTTCCTGGGACTAAAGATAAGGAGACCATCGAAGAATGACAATATGAGATACCATGAGTCCAAGTGGATTTCAAACAGGATCTTGAGGAAAGGAGATCATAATGCAAGTATTTCTAGCAGTCTCTTGCAAGTTCATACAAGTTATACGTTAATTTTTCAAAGATCACCTTATTATCACCATCATAAAGAAAAGTACATCATGATTAGTTATAACAATTAAAACTTACATAGCAGTTTATCATCATAAATTGATTTTTTAAAATTATGAGTACCATTTATTAAGATGTGTGCCAGATAAAAACCCAAATTACTGTGCCTGGAGTCGGCTGAAGCCTTAGACAATCTTGACAAGTAGGAGACATCCTTGACTTCCTTCTCCCTCATCTCTCAAATCCAGCCCAGTAATAAGTCTGGTAGATTTTAACTCTGTCTCCATCTTTGGAGTGTTGTAAGAGGGTCCTCGCTAATGTCTCTGCATCTTCTCTTAGGGTCCCTAACCCACACTCTAGACTGCAGCCAAAACAGTCATTTCAAAACGTAAATCTGGTCATTGCAAATGCAGTCACCTCTCATCTTGATTCAGTCTCTTCAAGGCTTCTTTTTAAAAATTAAGATATAATTCACACACCATAATACTTACCATTTCAAAGCATACAATTCAGTGGCTTTCATATCTTTACAAAGTTGTACAACCACCGACCCCCTATCTAATTCTGGAATATCTTCATCACTGCAAAAAGACACCTCATAACCATTGACAGTCACTCCTCATTGCCCCCATTCTCCCTGCTCCTGAAAACCACTGATCTCCTTTCTGTCTCTATGGATTTGCCTGTACTGGACATTTTATCTGAATGAAACCATAGAATATATGGTCTTTTGTGTCTGACTTCTTTCACTTAGCATAATGTTTTTAAGGTTCATACGTATTGTAGCATGTATCATGAGCTTATTCTTGTTTATGGCTAATATTCCATTGCATGGATGGACCACATTTTGTTTATCCATCATCAGTTGATGGACATTTTGGTTGTTGCCACTTTTTAGCTACCACGAATAATGCTGCTATGGACGTTCGGGCACAAGTTTTTGTGTTCAATAGCTTCGTGTTATTCCTCCTATAAACACCTAACTTTTAACTCAGTTTCCAAGGCTCTTCATGGCCTGGTCTTTGCCTGTCTCTCCAGATTCTTCTGGAACTACCACCCTCCCTCACTCTCTGAGCTCCAGCCATCAGGGCTTCTTTCAGCTCCATGACATCATCATGCTCCCTCCAGTCACAGGGCCTTTGCTCATGTTGTTCTGTCTGACTGCAATGCCTTCTCCAGGCCCTCATCCCTCTTCATGTCTCAACATACCGTCCCTTCCTCAGGGAGGCATTCCCACAAGCTGTCTCAGAACCTATATTTTATTCATAGCACCTTTTACCTTTTACTCATAGCACCCACACATTAATTCACCCATCCATTCATTCAATAAATATTTATTAAGCACCAACTATGTACCAGGCACTGTTCTAGGCATTAAGATTCAGTTATAAATAATGGTAAGACCTTGGACTCATAGAGCTTCCAGTTGAGTAGGGAGAGACAGATAGAAAGGAGGTAAACAAACACATACCAGGTGATTACAAGTGACATACAGAAAAATAAAACAGGGCAAGAGGGATGGAGAGTGATGACAGGGACTTTTTATTTATACAGAGAAGACCTTCCTACTAAAGTAATATGTGAGCAGAAACTCAAAAGAAGAAAGGGATAAAACCATGCAGATATCAAACTGTGCAGATACCAGGCAGAAAAGAATAACATGTGCAAAGGCCCCGAGGTGGGAGTACACAGAATATGTTCAAGGAACACCAGAGAGGCAAGTGTGACTGGAGAGGAATGATTCAAGGATAGAGCAGTAGAGGATGAGGCCTGGGAGGTAATGGGGACCTAATCATATGGGACTTTAGAGGCAATTGAAGGACTTTGGATTTTACTCTGAATAAGTAGCAACTGGAGAATTTTGAGCACAGGAAGGAATGACACTATCTGACTTAAGTTTTTAAAAGAATCATTTTAGTTATTGTTTGACAAATAGACTTGAGGAGGGGAGGGGAGCATGGGTGGAGGCCACGAGACCAGTTAGTAAGCGATTGCCATTATCCAGGCAAGAGATGATAGTCCTGGAATAGAGAAGGTAAGATTCTGTATATATTTCAGTGGTAAAGCCATTAGGATTTGTGGGCAGATTACAACTATTGTTCCAGAAGCAACTAAAAGAATGGAGCTGCTATTTACTTACCTGGGGAAGACAGAAGAGGGAGTAGGTTTGGGGAAGAAACCTAGAGTTCACTTTTGGACGTGTCGAGTCTAAGATGCCAATTAAACATCCAAGGGCAAATGGTGAACATCCATAGACAGATGGACTGGATGAGATCACCTGAGTGTGAATAAACTTACAGAAAAGAAGATATCAGGGACTGAAGCCCTTCAAGGGTAAAAGGAAAGTGAGGAGGGACCAGCAGAAGAAGAGTGGGGAGAGGGCCATGAAACAGGAGGAGAACCAAGAAAGAGTGATGTTCCAGACGCTAAGTGAAAAAGGGTTTGGAGAAAGAGGACGTCATCAATTGTATCAACTGCTACTGATGCGTCATACGTCATTGGTGATCATTGAGAACTGATTAGGTAATATAGAGGTCAATGGTGACCTTGACCAAAGACAGATCCAGTGAAATGCTGGAGATAAGAGCCTGATTGCTGTGAGTTCCAGAAATAATAGAAGAAGTGAGTGTGAACACCTCTTTCAAGGAGTTTTGCTCTAAAGGAAACAGAGACTATGTAGTCAAGGAAAGTTGTTTTAACGATGGGAGATATTACTTCATGCTGTGGCAGGCTGATAAGGTGTCCCAAAGAGATTAGATGCTAATTCTGGGAACCTGCAAATGTTACTTCATTTAGAAAAAGAGTCTTTACAAATGTGATTAGGTTAAGGAGCTTGAGATGGAGAGATTATCCTGGACTATCTGTGTGGGCCCTAAATGCCATCCCAAGTGTCCTTATACAAAAGAGAGGGAGGGGCCTGACCAGTGTCACAGCAGTTAAGTTCAAACGTTCCGCTTTGGCTGCCTGGGGTTCTCAGGTTCAGATCCCGGGTGCGGACATGGCACTGCTTGGCAAAAAGCCATGCTGCGGTAGGCGTCCCACATATAAAGTAGAGGAAGATGGGCATGGATGTTAGCTCAGGGCCAGTCTTCCTCAGCAAAAAGAGGAGGATTGGCAGTAGTTAGCTCAGGGCTAATCTTCCTCAAAAAAAAAAAGAGAGAGAGGGAGATTTGACACATACATAGAGAAGGCACTATGAAGACAGAGCAGAGAGAGATTCAGAGATGCTGGCCTTGAAGACTAGAGTGATGTGGCCACAAGCCAATGAATGTCAGCAGCCACCAGGAGCTTGAAGAAGCAAGGAATGGAGGCTTCCCTAGAGCCTCTGGAGGGAATATGGCTCAGCCAACATTTTGATTTCAGACTTCCGGCCTCTAGAACTGTGAGATAATAAATGCCTGTTGTTTTAAGCCACGAAGTTTGTGTTACTTTGTAGAGCAGCCACAGAAACAAAGACATATGCTGACAGAAAAATTTGCCATTGTGTAATTATACATTTATTTTGTGATATGATAATTTATTAAGATATTAATTTTGTTCATTCCTTACATACTTTTCCTGCCCCTTTTAAGTAGATAACCCATCCATTTTTAATTTTTTGCCCTGGAGATTTTTGGAGGGTTAACCAAGGAAACTGCCTAAAGTGGAAGGCACATCCTATATTGTTTCTATGAAAATTAAGCCTATCGCTTTGAAAAAGTTCAATGAAGGTGGCATTACTGGTGTGATTTATGCAAAAAAGATGTTTGGGAATGCAAAGCAGCAGATCCATACTCAAAAAATAGCTTTATATTAACAGACTTGGAAGTGAATGAACAGTTATGTTCCAGGGTAAAATAAAATCTTTCAAGCACTTAAGTGTCATCTTTTGCAATTCCCTGTATTAAACGTTTTTGGGATTTTTTTTTTTTTTTTTTGGTTATCCAACCAACTACCTGTCCCAATCATGTTGAATAAAGCGGCTTCTTCCATAAATAATTCAAAAAGCCATTCGGGGCCAACAACCAGCCTTTCCGCGGTCTTCCTCTTGTCCCTCAGCTCTCCTAGAGTCATGTAGGCTCACCTGCGTTTGCTCCGTGTTTGCTGGAATTCACATCCACTAATGAAATAAACACTATTCAGAGCAGGACCCAAGGCTCCTTTCCCTCCTCCTGGGGAACTTAGTTACTTTTGTTCTCTAAATTATTCTAAAGACGAGGAGCTTTGAGAAAGTACCTCCTAGAATGTTCCATCAGGTGACAGGAACAAGCGAGGGGTTAAGAACAATACTTACGGTCCCACATAGACTTGGGTGGAGCGTTTTTTTAAAAGTTTTGTGGGTTCCTTCACTCTTTTCCTGATGCCCTGACAATAAGCCCAGGCGTCCTCCAACTTCCTGTCAGGATCCAGCACTTCCAGCACCTTTAATAAGAGCTACAAAAAGAAAACGGACTTGGAGGGGATAAAACGTGCTGAAAAGGGAGCATGTTAATTCTAAAAAGGAACAGACCAACTCGCCCTTTGCTTTCCTTCCCAGTTAGTCAATGCTGTTCGTCAGTTCCCATGCAAGTACCGCGCTGGCTGCTGTGGGTAAGCTTCCATCACTTAGACATCAGGTGTGCAGCGTTTGTACCGCAGTTCCATCTCCTCTAGAAGGAATAGTGCCTCTGTGTCTACCCCGGGGCCCCAAAGGCCCCACTGAGCAAAGTGCCTCTAGAGGATTTCTGTGGGTTTTAACGGCCCAGCATCCGTTCTTCCTCCTATGAATAACAGTATCTGGATTTTCCATTGGAGAACCACCTCTCCCTCCACTTTCAGTCCACATGGTCTGAATTGGCCTGACCCCATCCTCACTCCACAGGCAGGCCAGGCCAATCAGGACCACAGTGACTGGTTTAGGAATAGGTACCTGACCAAGTTGGACCCATGGGAATCAGGTTATGCAATTTGGCTGGGACCATGCAAAAAGAGGAGTTTTTTTCTGGGTAGAATTTAAATCTAGAGCTGCTGGTGGTCAACATAGCAGCATAAGAAGAGATCCTGCCTCAGAAAGAAGCCAACACACCTAGTTGTGGAGGTCAGATGTGGAAATAAGGGCCACAATCCCATGTACCATCTGAGGGTGTGTGGAAACAATCTGTTTGTCATGGACTCAAGCTCTGGCCTGCAGGAGGTGGTGAAGGAACGCCCGAGGTGGAAAATAATGGATTAGAAATTCTAGTTGTCCTTTCTATAGACTTCTCTGCCACTGATCATTTATTTATTCATTCATTCATTATGCACAAATATTTACTGAGTGTCTACCATATGCCAGGTATTGGTGGTACACAGTGACAGACGCAGACAAAGGCCCTGCCCTGGAAAAACCCTGCCTTGTAGAGCTTTTATTCTAGTGAGGAACCCAAGCGGTGACCAGCGCTATGTTGAAAAAGAAATAGATCATAGTAGGGATAGAGAACGCGGGTGGAAGGAGAATGTTATTTTATGTAAGTCTCTCCAATTAGAAGTCATTTGAGCAAAGATATGAGGAAGTGAAGGAGCAAGACAGGCATTCATCTAGGGGCGAGTGTCCCAGACACAGGAGCAGAGATCTGACTCACACGTGCTTCTAATGTTCCCAGGCAGAGAGGCTGGAGCAGGGTGAGAGCAGAGGAGCAGGCAGAGAGGCTGGACGGGGAGCAGAGCAGGGGTGGGGTGGAGAGCAGACCACCCAGGGCTTTTCAGACCATGGCGAGGACTTTACTCTGAGTGAGAAGCGGCCACCGGGGGGCTTTGTGGAGCAGTTTACCTTTCTTTTAAACATTTTATTTTTTTCCTTTTTCTCCCCAAAGCCCCCAGGTACATAGTTGTATATTCTTCGTTGTGGATCCTTCTAGTTGTGGCATGTGGGACGCCACCTCAGCGTGGTTTGATGAGCAGTGCCATGTCCACGCCCAGGATTCGAACCAAGGAAACACTGGGCCGCCTGCAGTGGAGCACACGAACTTAACCACTCGGCATGGGGCCAGCCCCAGTTTACCTTTCTTAACAAGGGTCACCCTCACTGTGCCGGGAACAGACTGCAGGGGTCGTGGGTGGGGTAGCAGGCACTGCTAGTTCCCTGCCCCATATCCATTCGGCCCCTTCTTAAATCTAGCAGAATTTTGTCCTGGATTTTGTTCCATGTTGCAGTGCTCAACCAAGAAACTCAATTTTCTAGATTCCTTAGCAGCTAGGAGTGGTCAGATGAATAGATGTTTACTGGGAAGGCTATCATTTGCCTTATTTAAAAGATAGAGTCAACCCACATGCACCCTTTAACCTTTGCCCCTTCCCCCTTCCTGTCTGAAAGACAGACTGGATGCCTGGAGGTGTGGAAACCATTTTGAGACATAAGAGCAAGAGACGTATACTAAGGATCATGGAGCCAAAAGTCAAGAGCAGCCTGGGACATGGGTGACATAACAGACCTGCTGCCCAACCCTAGCCTTGACAATGCAGTGAAATTTCCCTGTGACCTTTCAGGTTCTACCCATCAGTTAGCAAGTACTTATGGACGCCTCCTAAGATCAGGCTAAAGTGATAGAAGCAAGACTGAATAATTCGCCCAATTTTTTCTCTCCCAAAAAAGTCACAAGCAAAGATTCGGAGAACTTCAAGGGAAAAAAGTCAAATGTTTCCAGTTTGCTGGACCTTTTTAAGTTGTACGGCCTCAGAGGAAGCAGTAGCGTGTGTGTTGCTGCCAATTGTGGGTCCTGGGGGCAGAGAGAGGAAGGCTGCTCCAACCCCCATGAGAACTCTCTCTGGGGAGACGTTCATTGTCCTCTCCTCTTTGTAATTATGTCATCTCCTCAAAGGAACTCCCAGGCATCTAAGGAGAATTCTTTTCAAGGCCCCAGTGGAGACCCAGCCAGCCCTGGCGGGCTAGTGGTTAAGAGTTGGCGCTCTTACTGGGCAGGTCCTAGGTTCGTTTCCCCGTCAGGGAGCCGCACCACCCACCTGTCCGTTCTCATACTGTGATGGCTGTGTGTTGCTGTGATGCTGAAAGCTATGCCACCAGGATTTCAAATTCCAGCAGGGTCACCCATGGTAGACAGGTTTCAGTGGAGCTTCCAGACTAAGATAGTCTAGGAAGAAGGACCTGGCCACCCACTTCTGAGAAAATTGGCCATGAAAATCCTGCGAATAGCAGCAGAGCATTGTCTGCTGTAGCGCTGGAAGGGGAGAGGATGGCGCAAAAAGACTGGGTAGGGTCCGCTCAGCTGTACGCAGGGTCACTAGGGGTCAGTATTGACTGGACAGCACTAACAACAGTGAAAGCCCTCCCACAACCCCAAGACAGGAGGTCACCTCTACAGGCAGATCTTCTCCCAGATTCGGGTAGAGAGCCAAGGGGTGGGGGGTCAGCTGGGCTTCAACGTCCGCCAGGAAGGCCTTCCGTGCCCCCTGGGCTGGCGAGAGCTTGGACAACAGGGCGGCTTCCTTGGGCAGCTTGTTCCGCCTCTTCTTGGGGGCAGGTCGGGGAGCTCTGTGATAAATCTTGGGGAGCAAGCCCTCCTGAGGGCCCTGAGTGATCAGACCTTCGCAAGGCAGGCAGCCTTTCCTGAAGTCATCCAGTCCCTTTCTCACAAATATCCACCGCCGGCTGTTCAGGGTGGTGGGGAGCGTCAGCCTGTGCTTGTGCTTTATGAAACACTCAGAAGGCAGAGTCTCTTTGTACCTGGAAGACAACATGCCTGGTCATATGGGTCACAAGGGTTGGGGTGGGAGGAGAGGTTGTGAGGAGGCTGGCCTTGACCTTTTTTGAGGAGGTGAGGTAGGAGTGATGCGGGGTCGGTGAGCCGAGGAGTCGAAAGAAAGATTTCTTGGACTCTCAAGAGCTGGCAGTAGTGCTCTTTTTATTTAGAGAATAGTGTGTAATAGCATGGGGACAGGACCCATGGGCAGTCAGAGCTCCTGCTGCTGCTGCACGGGGACAGGACCCATGGGCAGTCAGAGCTTCTGCTTCTGCTGCATGGGGACAGGACCCATGGGCAGTGAAGAGCTGCTGCTGCTGCCCTGAGTTGAGGGTTAGGGCTAATTTTATAAGGCATGGGTACGTGACTTATTTTTACTGGAAAAAGAAAAGATGATGTAAAAAGTCATTAAATGATTTCAGTGCAGATGGGGTCTGGTTACTGTGCGGTCATATAACTCTAGATACGAATCTGGTCATATAGATCGGCATGTAGGTGAGGATGCCCTGGGCTTCTCTCCCTGGGGCAGCCCTAATTCATACCATAAAAAAATCCACTGGGTCATATAGTTTGGCATGTAGGCCAGGTCACTTTTGGCTTCTGTAGCTGGGGCAGCCTTAATCCACATCAGGAGGACAGGGGTTCACGTGGAGGGGGTTGAGTTGATCATACTCCTAGTTCATGGCACATTATCACTGGTCTGTGCAAGGTCCCTCCCCTGTTTTCTTTATTCTACCTTAGCCCCATATCCCACTCTCATTGCTCTCCCTGCATAGGCAAAACTACTCTAAAGGATTTGAAATGTATCCTTTCATTTGTATACATTGTTATAACATCTGTATTGTCCTTTTGTGTGCTTGCGTTCTTAATTTACATAAATTTCTTCTGTTTCGTACTTGTTTACCAAGCACAGTATTATAAAGGCCCATCCACATCACTGTGTGCAAATCTAATCCATTATTACCAACTGCTGCCAGCACAGTTAATCTATCTATTCCCTTTGTGAAGGACACTCACAAATCGTGGCCCCTCCCGGGACTCTTTCTTATCCTTTAAAGGGATACAGTGCAGTGGGAAGAAACTGGATCCCAGTGACAACTCACCCCTAACAAGCTGAAAGACCTTGGCACTTCATTTATCCTCTGTGGGCCTCGGTTTACCCCCTAAACTCAGAGGGTCAAAGGTGGCCAAGTGGCAGTCTATGCGCTGCACTGGGCCTACAAACCTGTCATGTTGTCCCCTTTGTGTTTCAATAAGAATCATAATAGCTAACATATGTCGAGAACTTTCTGTAGGACAGGCACGCTTCTAAGCGCTTTACATGTATTGTCATCTAAATCTCATGACAATCCTATGACGTAGGTACTAGGTACTAGGATTATTCCCTTTACAGATAAGGAAATTGAAGCACACAGTAGTTAAAAACAAAACAAAGACTTGTCAAAGTTCCCACAGCTAATAAATGTTAGAGCTGGGATTTTAATCCAGGTAGTGAGACTCCAGAGAAAGGTGTTTAACCACTACACTAGAGCTTCTTACATATAAAAAAGTTCACATGAATAATCTAGAAGAAAAATCAGGAGCTCTGGGAACAGTGGGTCCACCTTTCTGTGGATCTGTAATTGGTATAAAGGCTGCCCCTTTAGATAAGTCCTGTGCTTTCTTATTCACAGTCTCCACCTCTCCCTACTGCCTTATACCCAGGCTGCTTCATTCAGTTCCCTTATCCACCAGGTCCCTGTTTGCATTGAGTAGTTAGGGCATGAAGATGAGATGGGAGAGACAGATGGACAAATAGGAAGAAAAATGAGACCAGTTCCTGGATAACCTAATACATCCCGCCATTGCTAAAGTCAGGACTTGGACCTGAGCAGGTTAATCACAGGTCTGTCGTTATCCTAATACATCACACTGCTGTAGTCAGATATTGCTACATTATTGCTGTCTTTCCCTGAAGCCCCTTCCACCTCCAGGCCCTGTCATCTACAGTGGCTCATAACACCAAATGTACTCCTTGCTACACTCATCCTTATAGGCACAAAGCATTTTTCAGAGATCCTAGCTTGATCCCTGTTCTTTTTTGTGAGTCGTGGAAACTTCTTGCTTACTGTGTGTGCATGTGTGTGTTTTAAGGGCTTAATCCAGCTCTACTGTGCAGATCTAGATGAAAAGACAAAAAAAGATGAGTTTACACAAAGTTGCTCTTTGCGATTAATAAATAGCTAAGTGGCGGAGGTGTTAATTGAAATTACATCTAACCTCGAGATTTGATGACCCGTTCAGCATGACCTACTAGCAAGCAACCCTCCATAGTATTAAATATCTTTACTAAGTTTATTTTCCACACATTTACAACTAATGCAAACATCCAAGCACTTCATAAAACCAAATCTGATAACCAATATTTTTGCTTCAGCACAGTCATACAACTCAAACTGGGGAATGTATGGCAGCCAGCTCAAGCCTCATGGAATGTTAGAGCTGGCAGAAACCCTGAAGGAAATCTAGTCTACCTTCCTCACTTTTCACTGAGGAAACTGAGTTCTGAGAGGTGAACAAGGCGACCAGGCCAGAGGGAGGGCTTCCCGCTACCCTACATGGCCTCTCAGAGCTCTTCGACTTACCTCTCTGCATTTTCTCAAGTTCATGAAAAATTTTTACTTGACCTAGAAAATAAAACTGAAAACATTTTTTCTACACATTTACTATTTTCACAGCCACTAGTAAACAATACATGATTATTTCCCTCTTTAAGAATTATGAAAGAAGAGCTGGTCCCGTGGCCGAGTGGTTAAGTTCACGCACTCTGCTTCGGCAGCCCAGGGTTTTGCTGGTTCGGATCCTGGGCGTGGACCCAGCACTGCTCATCAAGCCATGCTCGGGTGGCGTCCCACATAGCACCACCAGAAGGACCTACAACTAGAAAATACAACTATGTGCTGGGGGGCTGTGGGGAAATGAAGAAGAAGAAAAAAACAAGATTTGCAACATATGTTAGCTCAGGTGCCAATCTTTAAGAAAAAAAAAACAAATTATGAAAGAGTATCGGGCATTTATCCTAAAGAAATAAAAATTTCTGTTCACACAAAAACCTGTACACAAATATTCACAGCAGCTTTATACACAATAGCCAAAAACCAGAAACAGCCTGAAGGTCTTTCAACAGGTAAATGGATACACAAATTGTGGTATATCCATACGTGGAATACTACTAAGCTATAAAAATGAAAAAACTATAGAGACACAACATCTTGGATAGATCTCAAGTGTTTCATGCTGGGTGAAAAAGAGCCAATCTCAAAAGGTTGTATACTGTATTATTCTATTTATCTAACATTCTTGAAAGAACAAAACTATTGAAATAGAGAACAAAATGAGTGGTTGCCAAGGTGGCGGGGGGAGGGAGGGTGCGGAGAGTGACAATAAAGGGGTAGCAAGAAGTGTTTCCTTTGTGATGAAACAGTTTGTATCTTGCTGCATACATATGACAAAATTTTACAGAACTATACAGTGTGAAAATTAATAAACAGAAACCTCATTTAAAATGGAGTCAGGAAGCCCTGTAGCAGGAGCTCTCTCTCTCACACACACACACACTCCATTGGTCACAGCTTTACAATTTGAGGCAGAAAGTGCAACTATCATACTTTACTACACCAGCAAGAGGAAGGAAGGTTTTCTCCTTGCCCTGCAACAGCCTAGCCAATCAGAAGCGCCACAGCTCAGCTCACTCTGAATTCTTACTTTCCTCCAACGAACATTCCTTTAGAACAGCCCCTCCCAGCTCCCCCTTTTTCTCTATAAAAGCCAGCACCCCCTGTTTTGTTTTCTGGATTTGCCTATGGTCTGCCATAGCTTGCAGTTCCCCAGTTGCAGTTCCTCTGGCTATTGCTGAATAGACTCACTGTGCTGGCAAACTAACTGGATATTTTATTTTAAAGTTGACAACACACACACTCAAGTGCAAGTAAAAACTGATGAAATCCAAGTAAGGTTTACAGCCTAGTTAAATATTATGCAAATGTTGATGTCCTGCTTTGGTAATGTACTATAGTTAGGTAAGATGATAGCACTGGAAGCAGCTGGGGGAAGGGTACATGGGACTTCTGCACTACTTTTGCACCTTCTTGGGAGTCTACAATTATTTTTAAATAAACAGTTTGAAAATTGAGGGGGCGGGAAGATTCTCAAAGCGTTCATAACTGCTAACGTATACAGTGCATATATGTGCCAGTAACTAACTCCCTGGCCACCGTCACCAACTGGGTGGCCAAAGGTTCCAGGTGCAGCACACCCCTCACACCAGATGCAGGGATCCAGTTGACTAACCCAGAGAAGGATGGGTCGAGGCTACTTCAGTTTCCACGGAGGACTCTGTGGCCATCAGTTTCCTGTCTGGAATAGGTTTTTGTTTTTGTTTTTGTTTCGAGGAAGATTAGCCGTGGGCTAGCTGCTGCCAATCCTCCTTTTGCTGAAGAAGACTGGCCCTGAGCTAACATCCGTGCCCATCTTCCTCTACTTTACATGTGGGACGCCTGCCACAGCATAGCATGCCAAGCGGCGCCATGTCCGCACCCAGGATCCAAACCACCGAACCAGGAGCCGGCAAAGCAGAACGTGTGCACTCAACCGCTGCGCCAGCCCCTTGGAATAGGTATATTAATCCACATCCCCTGGGGAGTTGCGAGGATAACCGAGAAAAGTATCTGCGATGAGGAGCTTGAGGCGCTCGTTCTTTTATATTATAATCACTTAGATGCCGCGGACCTTGAGGAGGAAAGGCAGGCAGGCCCTATAGCCCGGTCCTCCCTGGCCGTCAGCCCTCTCCCGCTCCGGCCCCAGCCCCAGTCCCAGCCCCTCCCCGCCCCGGCACCAGCCCCAGCCCCAGCCCCAGCCAGCACCGGGTCCAGGCGCCCCCGCGCGGCCCCCACGGGATGCTCCGTCGCCCGGGCGCGGCGCGCTTACCGGGGCCTGCGGTTCATGCCTCCCGGCGCCCGGTCCAGTGCCGCTGGCCGGAGCAGCCGCCTGTGGTCAGCCATGGTGGGCCTGGCTGCCAGCCTCGCCTTGGGTGGTGTGTGTTCCCGGCCACTCGGGTCGCTAGGAGACCGAGTAGCTGTGAGCTGCCCAGACTCGCCCTGGGGTACGGAGCGGCGGGGCGCCCCCTGCACAGCCCGGCTTTTCCCGGGGATCAGGCAGCCCGGGGGCGCCCCTGCGCCGCCCATCCCCGGGCGCACCCTAGCCTTCTCCGACGCCCGGTAGCCGGGAAAGGGCGAAGGATCGGGTTATTGGTGTAACTACATTTTAACGGACTGGGAAGGCGGGTTCATCTTCCCATTGAAATTGACCGTAGGCTGGACCATGCTTTTTTGGCTTACTGTCGTTTCAAAAGATGTTTGTTGAAAGAAAGAAAGGAAGACGGCAGCCGGAGAGGTAGCAAGAGAAAGAGAGTAGAGACGGAGGGAAAGGAATAGACTGATTTCTAATGGTGGAAAGGCCTTTTAGCCAGGACTGTTTTCCTGGAGGTCTTGGAACTCCCTGGGCCGCACCGCTTCTGTGAATCGAGGGCGGCTCGTTGGTATCTGTCTAATCACCCACCAGCTGGTGTCCACAGTCCCTTCCAGCTCCCGCGTTATTTGATTCTTTTGCCTCCACTCACTTCAGCAGTGAAATTACCATCCGGTTGGCCCCTGATATGCAGATGCCCACGTAAATGTGGACGCATTAGGATGCGTTTTGGTTTTGCCAAGTTCTCTTGCTACTTCTGTGTATTCCTGATTTAAATATTAAGCGTTGCTGCCAGAGGAAACAGCAGCCTAGCATTCTCCCGTCTCAAAATTATCGCGGTACAACTCAACAACAAAACATCAAACAACCCAATCAAAAAATGGGCTGGAGACATGAACAGACATTTCTCCAAAGAAGATATACTGATGACCAACAGGCACATGAAAAGATGCTCATCATCGCTGATCATCAGGGAAATGCAAATCAAAACTACACTAAGATATCACCTTACACCCATTAGAATGACAAAAATATCTAAAACTAATAGTAACAAATGTTGGAGAGGTTGCGGAGAAAAAGGAACCCTCATACACTGCTGGTGGGAATGCAAACTGGTGCAGCCACTATGGAAAACAGTATGGAGATTCCTCAAAAAATTAAAAATAGAACTACCATACGATCCAGCCATCCCACTACTGGGTATTTATCCAAAGAGCTTGAAGTCAGCAATCCCAAAAGTCCTATGCACCCCAATGTTTATTGCAGCATTATTTACAATAGCCAAGACATGGAAGCAACCTAAGTGCCCAGCAACAGACAAATGGATAAAGAAGATGTGGTACATATATACAATGGAATACTACTCAGCTGTAAAACAGAACAAAATCATTCCATTTGCAATAACATGGATGGACCTTGAGGGAATTATGTTAAGTGAAATAAGCCAGCGAGAGAAGGATAATCTGTGTATGACTCCACTCATATGAGGAATTTAAAATTATGGACTAAGAACAGTTTAGTGGATACCAGGGGAAAGGTGGGGTGGGGCGTGGGCACAAAGGGTGAAGTGGTGCACCTACAACATGACTGACAAACATTAATGTACAACTGAAATTTCACAAGATTGTAACCTATCATTAACTCAATAAAAAAAAAGAAAAAAAAATTATCGCGGTAGTTAAATTGTCCTATATGGTGGGATAATTTTCGTGGTCATTTAAAGACGAGCCTTCTCATCTTCAAACTCTCCCGGAATAAATTAGCTTCACCTTTGGGAATCTATTAAACATCAGGATAGTATTAAAGTGCCCTGACTGATACTAGTTCCAGCATCTTCACTTGCTGTGTGTGTTCAGCCA
Source organism: Equus asinus (assembly GCF_041296235.1). NCBI lineage: Eukaryota > Metazoa > Chordata > Mammalia > Perissodactyla > Equidae > Equus > Equus asinus. Next base: position 102,056,612 of record NC_091792.1, read on the forward strand.
CCTTTTCTGCTCAGTGGAGAGCCCTGGAGTCCCACCGCCTGAGATGAATCCTGGCCCTGCCACTTAATTATGCACCACGGGGCACAGTTACTTAAACGTTTTTTAGGTTCATTGATTTCCTAGTCTGAAAATGGGGGAAATAATAGTGTCTGCCTATAAGCTTATTGGGGGATTCGATGAGATAAGGACTGTAAAGTCCTTAACACAGGGCTGGCAGTTAAGAATCCCTCAATTACTGCCGAGAGTTACTATTATCTCAGCTGTGAACTGGGGATAGTAATATTTGCCCTGCCTACTTCACAGCGTTGTTACACGAGTCAGTCAATGGAGAAAACTACAAATGAAATCATTATAAGGAGCCTGATTAGTTGTTTTTAATTTTTTTATCTTTTTATTACTCTCTCTGATAATATCTTTGATATTAGTTTGTTTGGTTGCCAATTCAAGCTTTTATTGCTTTGAGGAAGTAGAGTTTTTCCATAAGACAGAGGGTCAGGATCATGTCCATCTTGCTTCTACTACTGTGCCTGGCACGCCACACAGTTGGTACTCATTCAGCAAATATTGTCTGTGATGGCCATGCTGGGCTCTAGGGACGCAAAGGAGAATAAAACAGGCTTGATCCTTGTCACCTTGGTAGTTAGTTTCTAGTGTTTACTGCCTGAATTAATAAGAAACCACCTAGTTTCATGACTTTTGCATTCTCACAATTTGATATTTGCTCCAGGTAGTGATTTTGACTCCAAATCTGGTAGCAGATAACTAAGATTCTTTTTATTTCACCACATTTCCTACCTTGATTATAGTCATTACTCAGGGAATCTCTCATTCTCTCTCTCTTTCTCTTTTGCAACACAAAGATAAAATGTGTTACATGTAGTAATCTAATGAGTAGATGTTATTGAAGAGTGAGGATGATGATGTTCCAGGTGTTTTTCGAGCCTTATTGCCTGGTAGTGTGACCACTTCATTTCCAAATAGGATTACTCAAATATAGCCATAGCAAGGTTGCCGAACACGATTACCGCATCTTTCCCACTCAAAGACTAATTAATGTCTCTGTAGCCTTTTACTATGTACTCAGCAATACTTAGTTCATGGTACTTTCCAGAAAAAAAGCATTTGAACAACAAAACAACAGAACTTTAAGCTGAGAAATTATAGCATGGTCTTGGATTGGCAGAAACCCTTGGCATCTGGACAGAGTGTCACAGTCATCCCTGCAGGACTACAGTGAGGCTAGACAAGCGCCTCTCAGGCCAGTTCTCACAGAATTTCTACAGACAAATTCACAGTGGACATGTGCTCACCTGAGGACACAAGGCACAATGACTAAGACACAGCCGAACCAACAAAGAACAGAATCAGATCTTCAGGGACTTTATGTATTGGATGTTTGGATACAGAACATAAATAAATATGGTTAGTTATGTATAAATATATGTTTATGTACATAAAATAAGCATGTTTAATGCATTTAGGAAATAGAGGGAACTGGAAATATGAACAAAGTACAAGAAACTATTTTTTAAAGATAGATCTGAAAAAGAACCAAATAGAACTTACAGAAATGAAAACTATAATCATTGCAATTTAAAACTCTGTGGAATGGTTAAACAATAGATTAGACCAGCTCAAGAGAGAATTAGTAAACTAGAGACAGCTTTAAATGCCCAGGATACAGCACATAGAGGTAAAGAAATAGAAAATAGGGAAGAGAAGAGACATGAACATATGGAGTAAAGAATGAGAAAACCTAACATACACTTTTTTTAAGTAAAGAAAAGGGTGGAATTTAATTTTTACTCACAGGACAGTGCAAGATATGCAATTCCATACAGAAATAAGAAATCCTTGGAGAGGGGAAGCTTCATGCAGTATGTACAGTTTGGAACTGTTCAAGTGGAGTTTCATTGTAAAAAATGCTATAGTAACAAACCACATTTAAAGAGTTCTTAGTAGAGAAACAGTAAGACAAATTTATACTAAACATAGTATACAGCAACCAACCTTATGCCTCAGCTGTACAATCTAAAAGTGCGGGAGCGCCAGCCTGAACTTGGAATGTAGCCTTCAGAGGTCGTTTCTGGCACTACATTTTGAACTTTCTCTTCCCCTACAGAAAAATACTTCTCCATCCAGCTGAATGAAGCTTTGTACACAGACTAATTTTCATGGTTTTGCAGAGTTTCAATTTTGTCCAAACCTCCACATTCTTCAATCATTATACTAAGTTTCTCAGTTTCACTTAGTTTCTCAGCAGCCTGAAGATATTTGAAACGGCGTCCAGAATAACCAGAATAATTTTGGTTATCTTTCACGTTTTAGAGTTTCAACAGTGGTTCTATTATGCCCCAGTGAATGAGGTATACAATCCGTCCAACTGTTCTGCCACTTGCATGGTTGATCACAGCCCATACAGTTTTATGTCTTAAAGTCTGCCTTAAAGAGAACACCAGCAAGGAATGGCACTAATCCATGATTCTCAACTTGCTGTATCTGGTGCTGGTGGCCAGCTGTGATGTTTGACATTGTCCACATAGCTTCCTTCTGAATGTTAGTTTTGAGGTTCATTAGCAGCCTAGGAAAGACAACTACGTGCTTCTACGTCTATTACAACCCGAATCTGTTCATCTGTCCCAGTGGCAATATTTCCTACAGCTCTTAGCGCAGGAGTCACAATTGGCAATTCAGTAGCTCCTAGAAGCTTCATAAATTGGGGCACAATTCCTGTTTTCATGACCATTTCAATCTATTCCTTTGGACCCTCAGTAAGGTGGGAAATGGCCCAGGAGGTATCTAATACTTCTGGATCATCGTGATGCAGGAGACAAAGTAAAGTAGGAAGAATTTGCTCAACCACATCTAACGGGAGTGCAGACTTCTCGTTGCAACAAAGATTTGAAATTGTCCAGATAAGATTACCTAAGATTACCATATGCTAAAGATGACATCTTAGGAGCTGCAAGAGCCAACAGTGGGTCAACTGTACCATACTTGATAACCAGGTCTCAGAAAACAGAACTATCACCTGCAGTGTTTCCTAGAGTCCATACAGCTTGTTCACTGATGGGAGCATGGGGAGATGCCAACAGAGAAATGAATGCTGGGATAGCACCTCCATCTACCACAGTCTTGCTCGGTTCTGATTTCCCAGAAGCAATGTCAATGAATTAGCGTCCTCTTTGGTGGACATGGTTATGAGACAAAGGGAGAAAGCTACACAGCTGGCTTAGACTTCCACAGGAGGCAGTGTGGGGCTCACAGGCTGCAGGTCAGCTGCCCCCAAAATCTCTACCACAGCTCAGCCCAAAGATGGTGTCCTAACATACTTCTAATCGTATTTCCATAAGAGGATGGGAGAGAGAATGGGAGAGAGGCAATAAGTTAAGAGATAATAGCTGAGAATTTTCCAGACTTGATTAAAGATACAAATCCTCAGTTTCAGGAAGAAAATGGACTCCAAGTAAGAGATATAAAAATAAAATCTCAGTTAGCATTTCACCAGAAATACAAAAGACAAATAGCTGACATTAAAAGTGGCCAGATAGAAAAGATAGATTACTTACAAAGGAACAAAAAGTAAACTACAAGCTAACTTCTAAAGCAATGATAGAAGCCAAAGACAGTAAAATCATCAAAATTTGTGTGAAAACAACTGTCTATTTAGAACTGTATACTTAGCAAAACTATCTTTCAATAATATGGCTCAAAAACATTTTCAGAAAAACAAAAACTGGCAGAACTTATCAACAGACCACAAGTAAAGAAAATTCTAAAGGGTGCACTTCAGATAAAAGGGAAATGATCCCAAAATGAATACTGAGCAGTCAGATGGACTGTTGAACAAAAAATTATAAATATGTAGACTTTCTTTTAAAAAAAGTTGGTTCTATAAAATAATAATAAAGTCTAATTAGTGAAGATCAACAAAAAGAATTTATCTGAAATACTGAATTATTTTATTTAGTTGAGGAAAGGATGAATATATTAATTAAAGAAAGATATACCAGGCCAATTGTAACCAACAGAAACCTTTTGGTTAAGCTATTAACCAACAAAAGAAAAAATAGATAAATTGGACTTCATAAATATTACAAACTATTGTGCATCAAAGGACACTATCAGACAGAATAGACTTTAAGGCAAAAAAGATCATTATAGATATATAAAGATTATTAAAAATATTATGCAAAATCATAAAAGATTCAATTCACACACACACATACACACTAGATAGAGATATACAATTCTAAACTTAATAATATAGGTTAAAATATAAAAAGGAAAATTGATAGGCCTAGAAAGAGAAATTGATTAATACACTATCCTAATGGGAAGATTTTAATACAACTCTCAGTAATAAATCAAACAGACCAAAAAAATTGGTGAGGACAAAGGATTTAAGGCGAGCAGACATATGTGGAACTTTGCATCCAACAATAACAGAAAACACATTCTTCTCAAGAACATATGAAACATTATATTTGCAAGTTCATAAACAAGTTTTAACACATCTCTGAGTTGGTGTCATTTAACCCATATTCCCTGATCACAGTGCAACTGAGTTAAATGCCAATAATAAAATCATATTTGAAAATAAAACAAAACAAATAATTCACGGGTCAGGGAAGATATCAAAATGAAAATTAAAAAGTAAGCATGAAAATTTCAAAAATTGTGGGGTTCAGCTAAAATGATACTTAGAACAAAATAACTTTATATTATTAAACTAAAAAATAAGAAAGGTTAAGACCTAAATAAATGGAAAAACATCTCGCGTTCATGGATTAGAAGATTTAATATCAAGATGATGGTACTACTCAAAGTGATATACTGATCCAATGTAATTCTTATCAAAATCCCAGTAGTGCTTTTTGCAGAAATAGAAAAACCCATCCTAAAATTCATATGGAATTTTGGATTAAGGGACCAAAATTAGCCAAAACAATCTTGAAAAAGAAGACAAAGTTGGAGGACTCACATTTCCTTATTTTGAAACTTATTACAAAGCTACGATGATCAAAACTGTCTACATAGACCAATGGAATAGAATTAAGAGCCTAGAAATAAACCCTCACACCTGTGGTCAATTGATTTTTGACAAAGGTGCAAAGACCATTCAATGAGGAAAGAATAGTCTCTTTAGTAAATGGTGCAGGGAAAATCGGATATCTAAATGCAAAAGAATGAAGTTGGACCCTTACCTTATTCCATATACAAAAATCAACTCAAAAGTGGAGTAAAGACTAAAATTTAAGAGCTAAAACTATAAAACTCTCAGAAGAAAACATAGGAGCAAATCTGTATAACTTGAATTTGATAATGGTTTCCTAAATATAGCACCAAAACAGTGGCACCAAAAGAAAAAATAGATAAATTGGACTTCATAAAAATTACAAACTATTGTGCATCAAAGGTCACAATCAAGAGATGAAAAAACAACCCACAAAATGGGAGAAATATTTGCAAATCTTATATCTGATAAGAATATAATATCCAGAATATATTAAGAAAAAAACTCCTGCCACTCAACAACAAAAAGACAAAAGACCCAGTTAAAAAATAGGCAAAGGACTTGAATAGACGTTTCTCCAAAGAAGATATGCAAATGGTCAGTGAGCACATTAAAAGATGCTCAACATCATTAGTCATTAGTGAAATGCAAATCAAAAGCACAGTGAGATACTTCTTCACACCAACTAAGATGGCTATAATAATAAATAAATAAATACAGAAAATAACAAAGGTTGGCAATGATGTGGAGGAATTGGAACCCTTGTGTGTTGCTGTGGGAATGTAAAATGGTGCAGAAGCGGGGAAGTTTGGCAATCCTCAAAAAGTAAACATAGACTTACCATACGGCCCAGCAACTCCACTCCTAGGTATATAGCCCAAAGAACTGAAAACAGAGGCTCAGATATTTGTACACCAATGTTCATAGCAGCATTATTCACAATAACCAAAATGTGGAAACAACCCAGTGTCCATCAACAGATAAATGGATAAACAAAATGTGATATATCCATACAATGGAATATTATGCAACCATAAAAGGAATGAAATTCTGATACATGTTACAACATGGATGAACCTCGAAAATAGTATGTTAAGTGAAATAAGCCATATGCAAAAGGAGAAATATTGTATGACTCCATCTATATGAAATATCTAGACCAGGCAAATTCACTGAGACAGAAAGTAAGTTGGGGTTACTGAGGACTTGATGAAGAGGAGGATGGGGAGTTCGTGCTTAATGGGTACAGAGTTTCCATTTGGGGTGATGAAATATTTTGGAAATAGATAGCAGTGATGATGTTTGGAAATAGATGTTGCAGTGACACAACATTGTAAATCTAATTAATGCTACTGAATTGTACACTTAAAAATGGTTAAAATGGAAAATTTTATGTTATATGTATTTTGTCACAATTTGTAAAATTTGTAAAGAAAATGCAAAAAAAAAAGAAGAATGATTGAAAAGTAATGAGCTAGGAATTCAGCGTAACAAATTAAACAGTAGTCAAATACACCCCAGAGGGAAGATATTTTTCATGTTAAGCAAAAGAAGCCAGACTCAAAATAGTATATACTCCGTGCTTGCATTTACACAAAGTTTTAAGATAGGCAAAATTAATTTAGAGCGAGAGATGTCAGAATTGTGGTTACTTGGGGTAATTGTTGGAAAGGAGGCATGAGGGGGCAGGCTGGGAGTCTCGAGATGTTCCGTATCTTGATCTGGGTGGTGGATACATGGGTGCACACACATAAAAATTCAATGAGCTGTACACTTCAGACTTGTGCGCTTTACTGTGTACACAATACACTAATAGAAAAGCAAAAAACATATGGGACATGTTCCATCAGGAAAATAATCCTGGAGAATTCTTTCCTCCATCATCACACGTAGAAACGAGGGTCCTGGGAGTCATAGGACCCCCAAAAGTCTGCAGGCCTTCCCCTAGCCTCCTTTCATGATACTCCTCCAGGGGAAGGATATTTAAAATATTTAACAACCAGTAAGGCGTATGCAAGAAAAAATGGGGAAAATGACCAGCCAAATTGCAACAGCAAGGTCCTGAAGGCCCTGGCCATGCCCTGCAGGCATACCCCTTTAGTGGCTGATTTTGGAGGGAGAGGTGGTTTCAAGGAAGTGGCTGGGGCAGGCAGGGCATAGCAGTCACTAGGGATTGCTCAAAGCTGAGGCTATTTACCAATCAACACCGTGTTCTGACAAGCATTTTAGTCTTAAACTGTGCTTGCTGGCTGAAGATCAGCTCTGTCTCTCACCCACAGGATCTCCCTAGAGATTTCCCTCCACAATGCCACAGTGGCTTCTTGAAAGTTTCCATTAGTATAGTCTGCAAGCCAAAATAATAACTTAATAACAAGGGGTAAGGCATGACACCAATAATCAACAAGAACATTTATCACTTGGTCAGTAGCATTGAGCATAACGCCAGGTAGGGGCTTACAAATACAGCTGATGAAGTTACTGCCCTCAAGAGGTTATAGTCCAATGGATGGATGGGTCCCTGAGATCCAGCAGGCTGCTAGATTTGAGGAGATGCCTGAGGCATCTGCAACAGGTTAGACACATTCAAAGAAAGAAGGGGAGATCTCTCTACTGCTACTTTTTGGAGAATGGTAGACCGTATAGAGTGGATGGGATGTGGGGATACGCTGCTGGTAGGAGTGTAGCTGGTGCAGTTACTATGCAGAGGAATCCAGTAGGACTTAGTGGAATCAAGTATACAGTGTGCCTACAGCTGTCTGCCCTCCGATTTGTTCCTCAGCTGTCCCGGCTTTGCCCCAGCACCTGCAAGCTGCATGTGGGGGTGAGTTCAGCTGGCAGAAGGCACTGATAGCAGACTGGGGCGGGGAGGGGAAAGTCAAGATCTCTCTCTCTCCCCCCTTCTCTCCAAGGGGGTGTCTGTATTTCTTCCTTCTCTTTCAGTCCCACCAGGCAGCCCTGATACAATTTCAGCTTCCATCAGGCTCAGGCTCCTGTTACAAGTGATTCCTGCCCTTCCTGCTATTGCTCACCTCTCAGTTACCTTATATCCCCTGTTTGGCTCTCAGCTCTTCCATCACCTCTGTAACCTATTCCTTGCATTAAAGTCTCTCAGTTTTACACACTTAGAGTGTCTTTTGTTTTCCTGGTAGGTCCTGGTAGGACCCTGACTGATACATGTTACTTATGCCCCAGCATTTCCACTGCTAGGTATAGGAATCCAGAGGAATTCTCACCCATGTGGGAAGATGTATGGGGATGTTTGTGGCAGCATTATTAGTAGTGTTGGTAAGTTGAGGGCAATGTGCATGTCCATTTCTGTTATGTGCATGGATAAAAACAAATGGATAACTAGGCATTGTTTAGAAGCAACAGTCTAGATATGTACTCAGCAACATGGTTAGACTTTTTAAAATGTAGTGCTGAGTGAAGAAAGAAACAGAATGGTATTTTTGCTACAATATGATTTATATAAATTAAAAATGCATGCATACAAATCAAAATGATGCATTTTATAAGAACCCATACACAGAGAAGGATATACTTCAAACACTTAAGAATAATTGCCTATGGAGAGGACGGAGGAATAGAAACGGAAAGTGAGTATGAAAAGGAATGCATGAATGAATGAAGAAGAGAGGGCTTTGCACACCCCATGGATCATGGAGTGCCATGAATTACAAACAAGATTAACCAAAGTGCTGTATCTGAAGTTGATAAAAAATTGCCAGAAAAATAGTTACTAGGTGGCACTGAGACGTAATTTCAGAGAGCACGTTGTGGATTGTGGGACACTGAAACAGCACCTGCCCCATTAGTTTACAGGAATAAGAACAAACACTGGGACAGATGGTGAAGCACGGAGCCAGAGCTAGTGGCAAGTACTGGATAAAGCAGGAGTGTTGTGGAAATTCCATAGCAAATTTACGTGCGTCCAGCTTGAAGAGGATTCTGGGTCTCAGGATTTTCTTGTCAGTTGCACTCAGACATGAGTGAAGATTATGATTTGGTGTCTCACAATTTATATTCTCTTCTCACAACGAATATAAGTGACACCAAAAAAATCCTGCTTCGTGCTTTCAAGGGTCAACTATGGCCTCACAGGATGAGCTGCTTTCTCAGGTGGGACTCAGATTATGATCAATATATCACTAAAAAGTTAGAAACAAGGAGCACTTAGAGTGTGAGAGAGGACTAATCACCAGTGTAATTAAATTAAAATGTGACAATAATAGAAAAGAAACACTTAACCATGGCACCAGGTTTTACTTTCTCTTGCTTTTACTTTTAGATTTGGTATGATTTTCTTTGTCCAAAATTATTCAAGTTCTGGGAGATTCTTTGTGTAAGAGGTTGTAAGAATACTTGAAAAACGATCATATGTAGAGCCCCCAATATAATCAATGTCAATTAAAAACCATATTGTACCTGTTATCCATTAAGCTTCAAGTGAGCATTGCTCTTCTCATTTTACAAAAGAGGAGTTAAAGTGTGTTTTGTTCATTAATTTTAGTGTTACTCCTAACATAATGAACTCCCTCTCAGGAATTAAGATATTTGATGTGTTTGTTTTGCCCTTTTCACAACTGTACACAGTGATGCTAAAGAAACATTTGTCAAGTTGACCTGAATCTTTGCTTCCGTAGATTGTGAAGCCAGATAAGCAATTCAAATAGAACAATAATGCATTATTGGCTTATTAGGCTCATGTCTAATGACATGAGGAGATTAAGATAATCACTCAAACTCATGCAAACAATTAGTGGGGGAACCACATCCTAACCCAGAGCTCTACACTTGAGTCATCCAGAAGAACCAAGCTGAAGAGGCAATGTAATGTAGCCGCTAAGACCAACCTGGGTTTGACTCGTGGCCCCACCACTTAATGATGCTGAGCAAGTCACTCGCGGTCTCTACGCCTCAGTGGTTTCTTCTTCAGCAAAATAGACCTGATAATAATCTGTGTTAGAAGGTTGTTATGGGGATGCAGTATGGAGATAATCTAAAGCTATGCTGTCAATAGAAATATAATGCAAGCCACAATGCTGAGTCACATATGTAATCTAAAATTTTTTAGTAATCATTTTAAAAAGTAAAAAGAAACAGATAAGATTAATTTTAATAATATATCTTATTTAACCCAATGCATCAAATATATTACGATTTTAACATGTAATCAACATAAAAATATTAACGAGATCTTTTACATTCTTTTTCACATTAAGTCAGAAATGTAAGCATATTTCAGTTTGGCCTAGCTACATTTCAAGTGTCATTAGCACACGTGATTGGTGGCTACCATACTGGACAACATAAACATTTAAAAAATTTTTTTTATTGCAGTAACATTGGTTTATAACATTATATAAATTTCAGGTGACACCATTATATTTTGACTCCTGTGTAGATTACATCATGTTTGCCACCCAAAGACTAATTACAATCCTTCACCACACACATGTGCCTAACCCCTCCTTTTGCCCTCATCCTTCTTCCCTTTCCCTCTGGTAACCACCAATCCAATCTCTCTCTCTATGTGATTGTTTGTTGTTCTTTTTATCTTCTACTTATAAGTGAGATCATATGGTATTTGACTTTCTCCCTCTGACTTATTTCACTTAGCATAATACCCTCAAGGTCCATCCATGTTGTCACAAATGGCCAGGTTTCATCCTTTCTTATGGCTGAGTAGTATTCCATTATGTATAGACACCACATCTTCTTTATCCATTTGCCCCTTGATGGACACCTAGGTTGCTTCCAAGTCTTGGCTGTTGTGAACAATGCTGTGATGGACATAGGGGTGCATGTATCTTGATGCATTTGTGTTTTCAAGTTCTTTGGATAAATACGCAGCAGTGAAATAGCTGGATCACATGGTCGATCTATTCTTAATTTTCTGAGGATACTCCATACTGCTTTCCATAGTGGCTGCGCCAGTTTGCACTCCCACCAGCAGTGTACGAGGATTCCCTTTTCTCCACATCCTCTCCAACACTTGTTGTTGCCTGTCTTGTTAATTATAGCCATTCTGACCGGAGTGAGGTGATATCTCATTGTAGTTTTGATTTGCATTTCCATAATAGTTAATGATGTTGAACATCCTTTCATGTGCCTGTTGGCTGTCTGTATATCTTCTTTGGAGAAATGTCTGTTCAGATCTTTTACCCATTTTTAAATTGAGTTGTTAGGTTTTTGTTGTTGAGACGTAAGAGTTCTTTGTATATTTTGGATATTAACCCCTTATCAGATATATGGTTTGCAAATACCTTCTCCCAATTGTTAGGTTGTCTTTACGTTTTGTTGATGGTTTCCTTTGCTATGCAGAAGCTTTTTACTTTGATGTAGTCCCATTTGTATATTTTTTCTATTGTTTCCCTTGCCCGGTCAGACATGGTACTTGAAAATATGCTACTAAGACTGATGTTGAAGAGCATATTGCCTATGTTTTCTTCTAGAAGTTTCACGGTTTCAAGTCTTACATTCAAGTCTTTAATGCATTTTGAGTTAATTTTGGACAAGATAAACTTTAAGTATTTAGCCAAGTGCCTAACACAAAGGAAGTACTCAAGGAATTTGACTCAAAGACATTCTCTGGGTTTATCCACAGGTGGGTTGAATTCCTTACTCTGTTATACGCATAGAAAATATTTGTTAGCAATACAAACTTGGAACCAGATACTACAGGTCACATACTTTCTCCATTTCAGTTATTCTTGTCCTGTTTACTCCGGGGACTAAGGTGGTGCCCTTTTTTCCTTCTGACAGGAGTAGAGGGTTGTTAGCCCTGGAGCTGTTCAGATGAGGGACTTTCCTTGAGAACCAAGATGAAGAGCAGAGCCTCCATAAAGCATTCTACAGGATTTTAGTCCCAGTAAACAAATTGCATTAGCCTGGGTAGATATTTAATATGCTCAAATTACCACTGGAGCACACCTGGAGTCAAAATTTTATTACAAAATGTTATTTCTTTGCCTTGACATGGGTAAGCACCCTTTTTCTCTCCTTCCCATCACATCCCTCCATGACTTCCTTGGGAACCTGGCCCTAAATAGGGCAATAGATTCATCTGAATTGCCTCTTTTAAGTCTGCTCCTTGTGGCCTCATAATTGCCGTTACCTGGTAAATTCTTGGTGATCAGTGGGCTGAGCTAGGAACCCTGTCTTCTGCAGGTGGCTACGCAGATAAGTGTGAGATAAGGAGCCAAACTCCCCAGGGCCCTGGCAAGATCCCTCAGCCAACTGTCCAACTGTCTTGGAAAGACTGTATTCACATTTGTAAAGTGGTAGAAACAGGTTTCCTGAGCTGGAGCAAAATCTGACAGGGAGGTGCAGGTAAAGGAAACTCTGTTCCTAGTCCCTGAAGGCTGAGCTAGGCTTGCAAACACAGCTTAACCCAAGGTGACCTGGAGCCGTCCAGCCTGACCTGGGTCAACCCTGGTACAGAAGAATATTTAGAGTCTTGGCAACCACTAGCCTAATAATGCTATAACCTTCCTTAAAGCTTTCCACTGCTCCCCATTTGATACAGAATAAATTCAGACTCCTCCAGCTGGCATTCAAAAGCTCCCAAATCTGGCCTGCTTGCATATTTCCCTTATTTCCCACTTATTTCCCTCTCCAATTACATTATTCTACTTTCTATTCTATTCATGTTGTACCCTTTGCCTAAAAATCCCTTAGTAGTAAGTCTCAACCACTATCTTTGAAGTCCCAGCTCTAATCCCACATCTGCCTAGAGGTGGAATCTTTTCTTCCCCCTTTTAGCTTCAGTAGAGCTCCCTTCATGGTCTTCCTTCCATTAAGTGTCAAGCATTTAGCGTTTTTAGTGGACATTACAGGTGCCTCTTCAGTAATCATCCTACCCCTTCCTCATGGTGTAGCAGTCACTCGTTTGGGCAGAATGACTACACACAGCTCTCATAATTAGTATAAATCAGTATAATCACATTCCACCCATGACTGGTTCAGGTAGGGACAGTAACCCAGCCCAAGTCAAGCAGTGTATAGCATTCCCTAGGCATCTGGTCCAGACTGGTCCAATGCAAGTTCAATGGCTGGGGGAAAAGAAGACTTTTCTCATGCTCTCAATGATATTTATCATTACAGTTAATAATTAACTTTTTTATTCACCAAAAATATTTGAAGTGGTTGACATTACGACTGAATTTGAGCCATTAGAGTGCAAGAAATCATTTACCATCCTTCCTAGCTCCTAGCATGGTGGCTTACGAGGAGCTCTACAAATGTTGGTTGAATTTATGTTCAGTCTCTGCGGACTTGGAAGATACACACCAAACTCATCCATGGACCCTGATTCCTGGGTGTGTCCTTAGAATGGCTGGACTTTAGTTTCTGTGATACTGACAATATAAGAAACAGGACAGGGACAGACAGACATCTAAAGGACTAAAAGTAGCCCTGAGTCATGCATACCTTTACTGTTCTTCATACCAAGTCACGCCAGCTTTTGCCTAAATGTGGACTCTTCCAGGCTGCAGCAGTTTCCAACCTGCATTTATGACACATCACCTTTGATCATCTCATTACATAAAACAAATATCACTTGCAAAGTTCAGACCTGGTCAAGATCATAAGACATCTCCATTACTACAGAAACAAGGGAACTAGATCATTGTGCTCATATTGGGGCGAATCATTTAATGTCTGTTTGTTTTCATTGTTTTCCTTTAAAATTCTTGGGATAACTACAAAGTGACTTAAACCTGAACAGCCAGTCTGACAGGTTTCTGTTGGTTTGGGACGTTAATTAAAGCATTCTTTAGTCTCTCCAAATCACTCCATACATGTACAAAATTCAAACTGATTATTCCTCTTTGTTTTTGTGTCAGAGTTTATGGAAGAGCGCTGAGAGTGTGAACGTTGGCACCAGACCGCCTAGATTTGAATCCTAGCTCTACTGTTTACCAGCTGTCTACTAGGAATAGTCTGCTACTGTTAACCACTGTCAGGAAAGTCGTCCAGCCTCTCTACGCCTCTGTGTCCGCCTCTGTACAAATGGGAATAATACCAGCATTTACCTCGTTGGGTTTTGTGAGGATTAAATAGTTTCTCACAGGGAAAGGGCTCAGAGCAGTGCCTAGCATGCAGTTAAGCTCCCAGTAAATATTAGGGCTATAATTCAGAGGATTTCTGACACGGGGAATCGGAATAGAATTAGTTAATGAATTTCAGTGATCTGTGCATCTGGAGATTCCCAGGCTGGCTTTGTAAAACAGCAGGACGCGGTAATAAGGTGGTAATGTGAAGATGAAAACCACTTTCTTTTCTCTCAACAAGTTGACAATCTCTCTTGAGTCCTTAACTGGGGATCCGTATCTGTGCCTCGTTACTAGCTTCGTGATCTTGGGCCAGTTATTTAATCCTTCTGAGATTCTCCCAGTTTTTTTCAAGTGTAAAATGGGGTTATGATCCCTACCTCACAGGATTACTGTAAAGGAAGGAATAGAGAGCATGCCCCCTTTCCCACCTCCCCAGGTCCCTGCCACAAAATGAAGGCTTTCCTTTTAATGTCGACCTTACGTTTATCAAGGATAGATAGCTTGAAATTATGTTTTAAGAACTATTGCCCTAAAATGAAATTTATCTTAATTTAATTTTACTATTTAAATCAGCCACGAGATAATTTTAAAGAACGACTACTATTCCCCAAAAGAAAATAATGATGGGGCATCATTTTAAACTATTCATTCAAACAAATTCCAGTGGTCCATTGTATATAAATGGAAACTATTTACACATATACACATATAAAGATTTTAACTATTGTTTAATCAACTTTATAACTTATCATTTTAAAAGAAAGTTTCTAAGTTATTTCATTTTGTACATATCCAGCATTTCTATGTGTTGACTTTTTAGAAAGGCATAAAAACAATATGTCCCATCTGAGTGAGGCTTCTTGCCTTTTGTAAAGTTTGACATGAGAAGACCAGCAAGTTCTGTCCGCCCATGTAAACCCAATTACTGTCCTACACAGAATGCTTAAGAATGGTAGTAACATTTACTGAACACTTACATAGTGCCAGGCACATCATATGCTTCATCTCATTTAATCCTTACAACATCTTCACGAGGTAAGTGCTATTTATTATTCCAATTTTATAAATGAAGAAACAGAGACAGAGAGAGGTTAAGTAATTTGCCTAAGGTCACACAGCTACTAAATGATGGAAGCAGGACTCAAACACAAATGGGCTTCAGAGTCCACGGATAATGTTGACCTTTGTCTAGCCCTGTGCTCTCAGAAAGCAAGTGAAATATCTCTGACCTTTCTGCGTTCCAGATAGCCTCAGAGGACCACCCTGTACCAGAGATAGGAACTGTCTTCACCCTTCTTCTTTACCTGCCTCTGCAAAACCCCAGCCACTCGTCATTTCTTTGAGATTTCATTTCTCCTTAATGAGCATCTTTGACGTTGTAATAGCCTGAATAAAATCATCTCCTTAATTGTCTGGTGTGTTTGTCTTCATGCTACAAACTTACCCGCTAAGGATAAGGTCCCCAGTACCTGAGAAAATAAAATACAATTCAGAGGGTCCTATTGTCAGGCAATGCCTTTTATGGTAGAATGGCCCACACACGTTTCATCCATCCTCTCATAATCATTACAGAAACTTTTGCCAACAGAGAGAGAAGGCAGATCCCTGAGAAGATGTGAGGTAAAGTCAGTTCATAGAAAACTAAGACTGCTAAAGCTGACAGCTGCTGCTAAAAGAGAGAGCTAACACAGAACTCCTTTCAAATCAATCAATCACTCTCTCACTCTGCCCCCCTCTCTGCTCCTTCCCTCCCTGTTTCAAAATGCCACCAAATGCCACCAAAGCTTTCAATAGAAAGCTTTAGCAAAACTCCCAGTCAGCATTTACAAGCATCTGCTATGCGCCACTGCACTACTTTCTAGGATACAGAAATAAGGAAAACCCATGTCTTGCTCTCATAGATTTCATACAGAAATAGAGCTCAGATCTAGGTGTATTCCACCCTAAAGCTCTCTATACAGCTTGCTCATTGAGAGCACATTGGATGGGGACAGCTGTATGTGGAATACTCTAGAACGACGAATAACACAAGGACAGAGATGACTGTGACAAAAAGTTTCAACTTCCCTTAACTAGAACCTCTAAATTCCTCCCACCTTAGTCAAAGGTTTGACATTCAACTTTCAACAAATGTTAAGAATCTACTAGGGGCTGGCCCCGTGGCCGAGTGGTTAAGTTCGCACACTCCGCTTCAGGCGGCCCAGTGTTTCGTTGGTTCGAATTCTGGGCGCGGACATGGCACTGCTCATCAAACCACGGTGAGGCAGCGTCCCACATGCCACAACCAGAAGGACCCACAACAAAGAATATACAACTATGTACTGGGGGGCTTTGGGGAGAAAAAGGAAAAAAATAAAAATCTTTAAAAAAAAAAAAAAAGAATCTACTATGTTCCAGGAACCCCTCTATGCACTGCAGAAGTAATTCCATGGTTGAATGTTTCTGTGTCTCGGTTTCTCCATTTTTGTAGTGTCAAGAGTAGGGTACACATATAACACAATAAAAAGTTCTATATCCTCTTCTGCATGACAATTCCTTTCAATTTCCAGGAGGGAAATCTTGAGGACATACAGCAAAGACCTCCATCTCATTTTTATAAGGCTACCATATCTGTATTGTTAGTATCCAAGATTTTACTTTTTTTTCCTCAATCCAGGGAATAACTTTCTCTCCTAATATTGCCATAGATGGTAACCAAAGCAAATTATTTTCACAGTGTCCTTGGGGCAGTTTTAATAAAACTTTTAATTAAAATGAATTTGGGAAATGTCTAGAAGAAGGGAGCAAATATTGGTAAGGTCATTATTTGGAGTACATATGTCATCAACAATAATTTTCCAGGTGTCTGCTGTTGTATGTACTTTTTTACAAAAATTATGGCCCATTTACAGAACACGTGGCATTTCTCAGCAAGGGCTTTGGTTTCATGCAGCGTTTTAATTGTCATGATAGTTGCCATTATGCTTTAAAGTCTTTCTTAACGATGAATTAATTTTATCAGAAGCTGGGTCTGCTTCTTCTTAAAAGGCAATTATTGGTAGAAGACTGAGATGGCCAGAAAGTGCAGACCCCTCTGGCAGGCTCACCTCAGGCATCTTGGGGTCTGTAGGCTTCTCCTCTCTGCCCTGCCCGGAGGAACCTGTTGGCACCATCTGTTGTCTCCCAGCTCACCTGCTGTTCCTTCCCTTGGATGCGACTCCTGCCACCACGGCTACTTCGTCAAACTAGCCTCTGGGAGGGTGGGTAGCTTCACAGTGTCCTGTGGGAAGAGCAACGTCCATCGTAATGGTAAATACAAATCGAGAAAAAATGAGTTTTCCCTGGTGCAATAATGAAGGAGACCCCTCCCCTGCTTGTCTTAGAACGTTGACTTTAGAAAACTTGTAAATTCTTTCTCTGCCCCTTTGGGATGTATATAAATCTTTTTCAAAGCTAAATAAATCTCTCGTCACCTTTAAACCCCAGGAACGTCTTTCTCAAGGACCTGGGAGTCATCTCTTTGATATATCATCATCGAGAAAGACAGCGTCCCTATATCCCAGTTTCTGTGAGGAGGTAGGAGCAGGTCCCTGCTCCAAGTTATAAAACCACCTCCTGTTCTAGAGATACTAGAAATTTTATTTTTCCTTTGGATAAAGACAATTCCTAACACAGATGTCTGCCCAATTACCAAGCGAATTTAGGATGCACTACGTGTGACAAATGGTGCTATCAGGTCCTCTTACTTGAGGACCAGTTATTGTTCGCCTTGGGAGCATGTATGGAATGGGTTATATCTGCCTGGATATATGAAAGGATGAGATTTTTTCTGTCTTTGCCATCTCTTCAGCAGATTGTCTGTGAGGCACATCACATTCTGGTTTAATGCTTAGCAATAATAAAACTGTTTTCTTTCACTTCTCCCTTGTGGTGAGGTTTCCCGGGTTGGCAGGAGATTTTGTTTTTAATTACATTCTCCTAACATCATCAGAACCTGGGAAGACACGGAATGACTGAGTCACACACCCCTCGGGGACACGGACAGTTGTCCATAAGATCAAGCCTGAATGTTCCAGGCTATACTGATCATCATTGGTCCAGAGAGACCCTGGGAATGGGGAGTAAACATGGACACAGTTCTTTAAGTGCAAATGCTTGTGGAGCCAGAGGTGGGAGTGGAGAGTGCAAATACCAATTCTGAGGTCCATTGGAGGAAGGTTATAAAAAAGCACAATCATGGCCCAGTCCTGAAGGATTATGGTCCAGCCTGCTGTACTCCTCACACTTTAATATGCACATGGATGATCGGTGGTTCTGGTTCAAATGCTAATTTTGGTTCAGTTGGTCCAGAGTAGGGTCTGAGATTCTCTTTTTCTTTCTTTTTTTTTTTTTAAAGATTGGCACCTGTGCTAACATCTGTTGCCAATCTTTTTTCTTCTTCTTCTTTTCTTCTTCTCCCCAAAGCTCCCCAGTACATAGTTGTACATTCTAGCTGTGAGTGCCTCTGGTTGTGCTACGTGGGACACTGCCCCAACATGGCCTGATGAGTGGTGCCATGTCCATGCCCAGGATCTGAACCAGCGAAACCCTGGGCTGCCAAAGTGGAGCGTGGGAACTTAACCACTTGGCCACGGGGCCGGCCCCTGAGATTCTCTATTTCTGACAGGTTCTTCCAGGTGGTCCTGATACTGCCTGTGCCGGGATCACACTTTGAGTAACAAGACATTAGAGGAAGAGAGTGAGTCTTTCAACATTATCGAGAAAAGGATATGTTTATGCGGTAGACCCCTAGAGAATCCGGAGGTTACACAGGTCTTGAGAGGCCCCTCCAGGACAGAGCTTGGTTGGGGGCAGGGCAAAGGGAAAAACTACGGAGATGATCAGGGAGACAATCCCCTCACGTCCAAGAAGTGCGTGCTGTTTGGAAGGACTGGAGAATTCATTTAAGAAGTAATATTTTGCACCATCTAATATTAGGATTTTATTTCAGGTAAAGGATGGGGCCTGTACGGCCTCCTGAAGTCCTACATAGAACTCTGGCATTATATTTGGCTGGGGCTTTCATTCTTTTTTTTAAGACCACTTTATTGAGGTATGATTGACATACAAAAAGCAGTACATATTTAATATATACAACTTGATGTGTTTGGAGATAAGTATACACACACGATTACCACGATCTGTGCCATAAACACATCCATTCTCTCCGAAAGTTTCCTCTCACCCTCTTTATTATTATTTTGTGTGTGTGTGATAAGAACACTTAACACAAGATCTACTCTCTTAGCGAGTATACAACACAGTATTGTTTACTATAGGCTCTCTTCTATACGGGGTTGTCATCTATTGTTGAAAACTTTGGGACTAATTCCACAATATCACCCAGCATAGGTGAAGGAATAGGCTTTACTCATGAAAAGGAAAACTCAACACCAAGGTCAAGGCTGCTGGACAGTGTATGGGTTCTGTTCTAGAGGAGAAAGCTTCTCCCCAGTGCCATCCCCCTCGTCTCCTTTCTGTAGGGCAAGGCCTTGTTTGTAAAGGAATAAACAGGTTGCTTGGTGCCAGGCACTCTGGATTTAGGATGCTGACTCTTTTTGTTTCTTTTTAAAGACCTTTACTTTTTTTTGGCTGGGAAGGATGAGCTCTGAGCTAACATCTGTTGCCAATTTCCTCTCTCTCATTTTTTTTTCCTCCCCAAAGCCCCAGTACATAGTTGTATATTCTAGTTGTAAGTCCTTCTAGTTCTTCTATGTGAGCTGCCACCACAGCATGGCAGCTGACAGACAAGTGGTGTGGTTCCATGCCTGGGAACTGAACCCTAGGCCACTGAAGCAGGGCGCACCGAATTTTAATGGCTAGCCATCAGGGCTGGCTCAGGATGCTGATTCTTTATAGGAGTTTAGGAATGCCAGCTGTCCTGTACCTGAGAACCCTGGGGCCTGCGGGATGTGCAGTTCCCCACAGGGAAATAAGGAAGGCTGAGAGGAAGTCACCAGTCCAGTGAGAAGCTGAGTGTGGGTACTGTCCCTGCTGAGAGGATGAGGGAGCTCCTGGGGTCCCACATGACCCCTGGTGAACACCCAGAGCTATTCTTGGACAATCTTGCCTCTTATGTAACAAAGAACTTACCTATGACTGGTTATCCTTTTTATTTTCTCCCTGGGGAAAAGATGCTAGAACTTTCTAGAATTTGCTTACCATCACTCAATTTTCAAAAGATCATAGTCTAAGAGTGATTATCACTCAAATCAGAAATGGTATATGAGAAAGAAAAAAAATCCTTGAGAATATTTGATACCTATACATTCCCTTCTTATACTCTCCCATCTTCTTATAAAATTCCTCTGTAACCTGTATTTTTTTTTATTGAAGTGAAATTTACATAACACAAAACTAACCATTTTAGGAGCCGGCCCTGTGGCCGAGTGGTTAAGTTTGCTTGCTCTGCTTTGGCGGCCCAGGGTCTTGCTGGTTTGGATCCTGGGTGCGGACATGGCACTGCTCATCAGGCCATGCTGAGGCAGCATCCCACATGCCACAACTAGAAGGACCCACAACTAAGAATACACAACTATGAACCAGGGGCTTTGGGGAGAAAAAGGAAAAATAAAAAATCTTTAAAACTAACCATTTTAAAGTGCACATTTCAGTGGCATTAGTATAATCACATTGTGGTACAACCACCATTCTATCAAGTTCCAAACCCTTTCTTCACCCAAGAGAAAACCGCGTACCCATTAAGCAGTGACCCCTTATTCTCTCCTACTCCCATCTCTGGCAACCACCAATCTGTTTTCTCTCTCTAAGGATTTAATTATCCTGGATATTTCCCACAAATGCAATCATACAATATGTGACTATTTGTGTCTGTCTTCTTTCACTTACCATACTATTTACAAGATTCGTCCACATCATAGAATGTATCAGTACTTCATTCCTTCCCATGGCTGAATGATATCCCATTATATGTATATACCACACTGTGATTATCCATTCATCGGCTGATGGACATTTGGGTTGTTTCCACTTTGGCTATTGTGAATAGCATTGCTAGGAACATCTGTGTACAAATATTTGTTTGAGCACCTATTTTCAATCCTCTTGGGTATATAGCTAGGAGTGGAATTTCTGGAACATATGGTAAGTCAATGTTTAACTTTTTAAAGAACCATGATGGTATCTTTGTCTCCTCTAGTTTAATTAGAAATGCAGAAAAATAGTGCTGCTCAAGATAGCTTATGATGCAGTTGAAGCAATAACTAGTCACGAATATTCTGAAACATTCTTCATTGAGGCTAAAAACAGATAGTGTTTGTTGGTTATCAGAGAACTGGAAGTGTTTCTAAACCAGCAGTCTTGTAAAGTTAACTGAATAACAAACTTTAATAAAGTTGGATCCACACAGGAAGCTTCTGGGTAATAATTTCAGGGAGGTTGAAGGAATATGGTCAGTGTGGCGGTCAGGAGTCCTGTGGGCACAAGGTTAGAGTTTTTACCTTTTCCATAGTCTAATACCTTAATCCCCACCCCCAACCCTTACAGCACCCCCCATCTCCAGCCAAATACTTCCTCCCCACCACTCAGGGCCGCCAAGGACTGCCCTGACCCTCAGGCAGTCTCCTCTTGACTCCCCATTCCCCCTCTCTCCCCCTCAGAGATAAATACTGAGTAAATTTGACTATCTCATTTGAAACAACTTCTACCCATGAAATAAATCATTAAAGAATAACTGTAAACTCTTGTGTCGTTTATTTAGCTCTGATTTCATAACGTGCAGGAATCAGACAGCCCTGATATTTCATAATGTGCTGGCTTTGCCACACTGATTTAAACGGCTATCTAAACATTAGCTTCATTTGCTTCTAGAAAGTACCATCAAACTACCTCAAGTGAGAATAGATTAGAATACTTTTCACATCAGAGTATACACTAGAAATTGTATTTTTAGTCACCTTGAGGTTGAAGAGAAGCTGCAACTTGTTCCTGGCTCGCCATTCTCAGCCAACATCAAGTCCAGGCGGGCAGACGTACTCTGTCTCTCACACAACGAACCCCAACCCCACTGCGCCTCCTGGTCACCATGTCACTGAGAATGTTGGTCCACCACAGCTTTCCCATCAGTTTTCACGGCTTTCCTTTTGCTCTCAGAAAACCCAAGCCCAGAAGTCCCAAGCAGTGGTTAAGTAGCTAAAAGCCCTGCTTAAGTGTCTGAGGGACTTGGGTTTCAGTTCAATCTTTGCTTCTTACTGGCCATGTGACTTTGAACCACTTTGTCAACCTCTCTGTGCCTCAGTTTCCTCATACTATAATAGACATGGAGTATCTACTTCACAGGCGTCATGAGGGTTAAATGAAGTAATTCAAGTCCAGTGTCTAGCACCATGCTTGGCATGTATACAACCAGCTGATGATATTGTTGACATGTTAACCACTTCTGCCCACTATTTCTTTCTTCTCTGCCTCCCCGCACGCCCTACATTCTATCAGTTAGAAGAGGCTGTACCTGTGGCTTCAGGGGAGGGTAGGGAACAAGGCAAATAGGTTGTCTCCTCCTAGCTGTTGTGTTTCAAAAGCTCTGCATCCTAGAGGAACGAAAAAAGAAACACAGATTTGAAGAGGGGGATTCTTTTCTTTTTTTTGTTAAAGATTGGCACCTGAGCTAACAAATGTTGCCAATCTTTTTTTTTTTTTTCCTGCTTTTTTCTCCCCCAATTCCCCTAGCACATAGTTGTGTATTTTTAGTTTTGGGTCCTTCTAGTTGCGGCATGTGGGACGCCGCCTCAATGTGGCCTGATGAGCGGTGCCATGTCTGCGCCCAGGATCCAAAGCGGCGAAACCCTGGCCTGCCGAAGCAGAGTGTGCAAACTTAACCACTCGGCCACGGGGGTGGCCCCAAAGAGGGGGATTCTTATTTTCCCACAACTCCAAACAGAATAAAACCAAAACCAAACCCAAACAAACTAGAAAAGATTCCCCTAGCATAGGGTACAAAGATAATAATGGGGAAGCCACAGAGTTTCCTGGTTGGAGGAGGCAGCAGACAGGGCCATGGAGACCTTCGCAGGTCCCCTCTGCTCTGGCATGCTGTGAGTGAGATATCTTATAGTGAGCGGTAAAGAAGCTCTTATCCCAGGAGCTGGGACTTGTCTCCTAAAGTCCTGTAAATGTAAGAAGTTTGGGGTGATGGATAAGGAAAGACGGGAAGAGTACAGAAATTCTTTCTTATGAATCCTGCATTGCTCAGGGCTAAGGATGCTCCCCAAACATTGAGAAACAACTAATATCAAATCACGAGGATGTGACAATACATTTTGTAGATCACCTTCAAATAACAGTTAAGAAAGCCAAGAGTTTTAGACACCTCTTATAGCCGGGCCTATCACAAAGAAAGCAAGGCCTAAGGGCTCCTCCACTCTTTTCAGGCTCCTGGAATATTAAAATAATTAATAAATAACAAAACATGGTGTTTTAGTTATCCATCATGGTGTAACGAACCACCCCAAAACTTCGTAGGTTAATCCATAGCCATGCATTTACTCTCAATTCTGCTTTGGGCAGGTGTCACGTGGTCATCTCACCGTCTCTGTTCCATGAAGCATATGGCTGTATTCACCTGGGAGTTTGGACAGGCTGTGACATCCTGATGGCCTCTCCTTCTCCAGCATCTCTTTCCATGTGGCCTCTTATCACCCAGTGGTCTAGTCCAAGCTTCTAACACGGCAGCTGGATCCTAAGAAGGTAAAGGAAGGAGCTGCCAGGCCCCTTAAGGCCTAGATCTAGAAATGGCCACTATCAGTTCCATTATATCCTACTGGTCAAAGCAGGGCACAAAGCCAGCCCAGGTCTAAGGGGACGGGAATAAACTCCACCTTGGATTCCAGGGGCCAGGAGCCTACAAAGAGAGGAAGAGTTGTTGACAGTCACATTTGGAGATTATCTCCCATTAAGGATTGTAAAAATTGTGGTATATTTTAAATGTTTACAGTTAACACATTAACGCTTTTAACATAAAAGTACACACTGACTATATGATTAACTTCCTTTGAGGATAATATCAACATTCTAAATTTAGAGTGGGGCCCAGACAGTCCTCCTTGCTTCCCCCGACCACTTAGACGCTGTGGTCCTAGAGCCTGTGTTAGAGCCTGTGAAGAAGTTCTTCTCTTTCTGAGCCCTGAATGATTGTGTAATTTGCAGCAGGCACGAATAGTCATTCATTCCTAAGTGCACTGGGTTTTCTCAAGTTCTCATTCTTTTGATGTTAAGCACAGAGAGGTCACCGGGAAAACTGCTGACTGTCTCCCTGCCGGGGCGTCAGCCTCCCTGTCTAACCAGTAGCAGCAGTAACCTCTCCCCTTCCTGTCTGACCCTCCAGAGTGGGACGAGGGTTATCAGTCTGTGTGCCCGCCATGTAGCAGCCATGCCCTGTGTGTAGAGAGGGAGTCTCACCTGTAGGTGAGATGATTCTAGGGCAACAAAAAGACTTACTAATGCTCACCAGCATTGGAGGTGACATGTCCTATAGATTGGAAATGAGGAGGAGGTCCCAAGGGGCTTTGGGAAGCTTGTATGAAATTTTTGGGGCTTTAGGCCAATAGGAGCAAAGTCCCTGTCAGTAGCTGCCACCGGGTGGAGAAAAAGATGGAACTGAGCAGAAAGACAGCCAGGCCAGGTGCTCCAATGTTGTGTCAGCTCTTTATGATAAGACACAAATTACTGTGGGAGCCCAGATTGCTATTTTGGGAAGACGAGTTCTTTTTTTGTTTGTTTTTAAAAGCTGTCTATATTTTCTGAAATTAGGTTCCTTTTGTTCTTAGTGTTTAGTACATTTTTAAAATGCTAGTCTGGTCAGCTGTGCTAAGAGGAACCAAGAAAGAGGTTTTTGTCCAGCTGGACTGGAGGTTTAAAGGGGAAGCAGCTTACCAACTGCCCGACATAGTGGAAACAACAGAGTGGTGTTGCCTGAGCGAGAGCCTCAAAGAGAAGGTAAACTGAGGGCAACTGAGTTGGAAACCCTTGTTAGAAACTCTCCACACTGAGGTGAGGTTAGTAAATCTGAATCCATCTCTCCATCCCCATAGTCTGTTACTCCCCTAGTGGTCCAGACAAGAGGCAAGAAGGGACCTCAATGAACACGGAGAAGGAAGAGAGCACTGGGATTGGTGGCCCAGGGCTGGAGTGGGTGGGTAGCTAGGGAGCTTGCTCTCAAGAGTGAAGCCAGGAAACAGAAAATCTGGTCTCAGTTGGGAGATGGGGGAAGGGGTCAATTTGAGCGTGGACCGCTGCGTGTCAAGTACTCAGGCAGGCAGGTTACCAAATTTTTTTTAGTTAATGATGGAGAAGACAAACATAGATTGCAGAGGACCCCAACCAATGCCTAGGAGGGGGACAAGAGAGTGTAGTGGGCTAGTCCGGCCCCTGAGCCAAATTGGGGTGCAGGTCAGAGCTAACGCAGACAGCTGGAACTTAAGGCAGACATGAGGGGAGAAGGGACCATGACCACACAGGACTCGGGGTAGGGAAAGGCTGCCGATTGTAGGCACCTGCAGACTGGGGACCACCAGGTACCCTGGCCACAAGGCCTGGAAGAGTTGCATCGTTCCAGGCTACCCAGGCCTGGTCTCTGGGGCTGCTGCTCAAAGACCTGTGGTAGCTGCAGCTGCTTTGAGCTGGGAGTGGGCAGCCACTGTCATTGCCAATGTCCCAGGCTCAGTCCTGCCCTCACCATCTGCTCCAGTTATCTAAAACTGAGTAACACATGACGCCAAAACTGAGTGGCTTAAAAAGACAAGAATCCTTCCTGTAGCATTTTGGGCCCAGCAAGGCAGTGACCACTCTGCTCCATATGTCTGGGCCTATGATTCAAATGGCTGGGAACAGCAAGGGGCTGGCAGGACATCTCTCTTCCTGCAGGCTCAGGCCATCACCCTGCTGTCTCTCCTCTGTCCTCTCCGGCATGGCAGTCTCAGGGTAGCTGGACTTGGTGATGGCTCAGGCCTCCGAGACCAGCAGTTCCCAGAGGCCTAGGCAGAAGGTGCAAGGCGTTTATGATCTTGCTTCAGAAGTTCCAGGATACGGTGATTTCCACCGTATTCTATTGGTTTAACAAATCACTAAATCCAGCCCAAATTCAAAGGGAAAAGTTATAGACCCCACCTCTCAATAGAAAGAGTGTCGAAGAACTTGCCACCATTTTTAACACATCACAGCATCTCACCAAGTCCTCAGCAAAGTATCCCAGCTGAACTCCCTGTCCCCAGGTTCTCACTGATGGCAGCTGGGAGGCAGCAACACACAGGGTAGAAATCGTGTGGGCCTTGGAGGCCTGCAGACCTGCATTCTGGTCCAGGCAGGACCCGCCACTCAGCAGCTGGCTGAACTTCTTCGGTTACTCTCAGAGCCATGGTTTCCTTGTGTGTAAAATGGCAATACTACTACTATAGTGGCCAAGAAAATGTACTTCTCAGATCTTCTAGTGCAGAGCCTAACTGACCAATGGCCTGTCCCAGCTGCTGGAGCTCTGAAATCTATCCTCCGATATTCATCCCCAGCTTGGTGCAGAGGCCAGTACCCTCGGGCTGCTCCCAGCCCATGACTAAGCACAAGAGGCCTATTCCGAGGAGATGCCGGACTCCTGAGACAGGCCAATTTGGCTTGAGGACCAACCATGGCCTTGCTGAACTTTCTTAGTGCTGCATCCTTCCACCCAACCTTCCTTCCTTGCCTCTTTCCCTCGCAAAGGTCACACCTGCGTCCCGGGTCCAGCTCCCTGTCTATGTTCCCTCATACATCTCTTGCACAGTGCTCCTGTCTGGTACTGCTTTGGGGGGACTAAGGCAAACAGCCACCTACTCAAAAGGCCGCTGTGGGTATTAAATAAGCACCTAGCCCAGGCCTGGCATACAGGTGACATTCATTCATTGAGTCCCTGCTGTGTGTAAGCTTTAGCCTGGGGGCCTGGGACACAATGCTGAGCCAAGCAGATGTGAACGACGTCAGGGCCGCCTGCTTGAAGCTTCTTGCTGACTCCCACTGCTGAGGGATAAAGTATCAACTCTTCTATGAGACACAAGAGCCCTTCAAAGTCTGACCCCAAGGGGCCTCAACACCTCCTACCCCACACTCCGCACACCTGAACCTGTAGTCAAAAGGAACTTCCTCTTTCACCCCGTGTCTTAGCACACCTTTTTCTTCTCCTTGAAATGCCTCCTCCCGGCCTTGTACACACCCCTCAAATGACAAACCCTTACACATCCCCGAAGATGTAGTTCAATTGTGGGGTCCTTGGTCACCCGGGCAGAACGTGCCTGTTGGCACAGATCTCAGCACGCCCCTCGTGAAAGCACTTGTTAGCACTCTAATTGCCGACACAGTGTCCCTGCTAACTTGTGAGCCCGTCTAGAGCAGCGGCAATGTCGCGTTCGTCCCTGAATCCCCAGTGCTGGGCACTTGGTAGGCCCGCAGTACGTCTCCGCGGGGTGAGTAAGTGAAAGAGCCAAGGAGGCCCGGCGATTTCCCGGGGCGCCGGGGGAGCCTTTGGCGAGGGGGCGGGGCGCGGCGGGGCCTGGCCGGGCTCCGGGAGCCGAGGGCGCGGGGTCACCGCCGGCTCGCGCGGGCCGAATCGCGGCCGCCGCTCCGGGGCACATGACTGCGGCCCGGCCTCCGCCCCGCCCGCTCCCCGCGCAGCTGCTGGCTGTCGCCTCCCGGGGCTGCGGCGAGCCCGGCCGCGAGCGTCACGGCCCTGCCGCTCTCTCTCCCTCTCTCCCTCCGAGCTGCGCCTGCTGGGCGCCGCGGCCACCCCGGCCAGGGAAACCGAAACCAGAGCGGCGGGTCCCCCGCGCGGCCGGCCAGCCGGGCGCAGCGCGGGCCGGGAGCCCAGCCGCGGAGCCGGGAGCCGGGAGCCGAGAGCCGGGCCGCGCTGCGGGCGCCGTGGTCCCGGGGCTTCCGGCCGCTGCGGCGGCTCCTCCCTCTTCCCTGTGCTCGGCCGCCCGGCCCGTGAGCGGCGCGCAGGATGGGCAGGTGCTGCTTCTACACGGTGGGGACGCTGTCCCTGCTGCTGCTGGTGACCAGCGTCACGCTGCTGGTGGCTCGGGTCTTCCAGAAGGCCGTGGACCAGACGATCGAGAAGGTGAGGGGGGCGGTGTGTGTGCGCACCCGCGCGCTCGCGTGTCGGGGTGGCCGGAGCGGGTGGGGGGGACCTCTGGCAGCTCGCCATCCCCCTGCTGAACCTTGTGCACCCGGGCGAGCTCTCCCGACTAGAGCCCTCTTTTCTTCCTTGTTTTTTTGGGGTTGGTCGGTAAGGGTTAAAGAAGAATGGGGGGCAATGGAAATGACTGTTCCCTTTATAATAATAAGTAAGACTGTGGATCTAGACTTTAAAAAAAAGGCTTTCACTTATATTTTATCATTGGCATCTCGCCCCCCGCCCTCCCTACACCCCAATCTCTGTTGGGCCCAAACTCATTTCCCTCCCACTTCACGAAGACCCAAAACTAAATGAAAGACACCGCAGAGGAGGCAGGTTTGTCGGCTGCTTGCTGAGGCCTCTGAAGTGGTGTGAGGCGGTGGGCGTGTGGTCTATTGTGTGCTTGCCTTCCTGGGCAGGGCAGGGCAGGGCACTGCACGGCAGTTGGTGGCTCCGTTAGGCCTTTGGGCTGGGTGACATTTCAATCCGTCAGTCTGTGCTTACCCCGCCCCACCTCTACCCCCCAAACACTTAGCAGCTTGGTATCTTGTACCAACAGCCTGCCTTGCTTTGTCTCGCCATTGATTCTTGCTCTTCTCAAACAGCCATAAGCTTCAGGCAAAGATTCATTTAGATTCTTGAAAGAATCTGAACCTCTCTCTTCCCCCTAGATGAGTGGGTTGGAGAGCTGGTCATTTCAGAAGACTTCTCCATTGTTGCCTTCACCAGTGGTCATTTCTTCTGTCCTTTCACCCACCCCCACCGATCTGTGTGGAAGGAGGAACAAAAGAGAGTTACTTGGATCACTTTTTCCTTTACAAAAGAAAATCTCTGGAGCAGCCTTTCTTGTTAGCACCCATAACCGCATGCTTAATTTCTCCCACTGGCTTGCACTTGCTGTTGGCCGGATAAAAAAGCCCGGGCCTGGTCCAGCTTGATCACTGCACTTCTGGGTAATAAAGTATCGTTCCAGGTGGCAATACATATTCCTTTAGTAGAGGTTTCCAAAAGCCATCAGTTACTTGAAATCTGGCAGCTACGGCCTACTTAAAACAAAACAAAAACGAAAAATAGTCATGGCAAAGCATGATATAATTTTTTAAAAGTTCACATTGCCAAGGGAAGACGAAGTCCACTGCCTGAGCCTCTCAAGACCATGTTTTTCCCTGAGCACCCACGTTCAAGGGAGAGATTAAACTGAAGCTTCTCCACCCCTGTCCCCCTGCAAATCCATGGCGAGATCGTTTAAGGATGTAAACTCTTGCTTGGGTGACTAGAGTTCAGCAATGCAGCTGTTGTCAACATGTGAATTTTCTTGTGTGGCTTTGAAAGACTGTTTCAGGAGATCCCTATGAGATGAGTGATCTTCCCAGTGTCTCAGCTCTTAGCAGCCCTCGGATGCTCTGTGAGTCTCCATTTCTGGGGAGGCAAGGGAGTGACTGTAGGGCAGCTTGGCTGGGGCTTGAGTTTGCGTTGATGTTTAGTGATTGGCTTTTCCACGTGGTTTCCTCCATGAGAAGTGAACTCTGATCCGGCTAATAAATTATATAGGGTAGGGAGACTTTCTGAATTGCCCAGTCCAGTTAAGCAGCACTGCACCATGTGGTGTATGAAACTCACTGACGAGGCTAGTTTCAGTGGACAGATGTGGGAATACTGTAAGTGAACCAGAGGTCACGCATTTCATCATTACCATTCAGCTCTCCTGGATCACCTGTGGGAAGGTAGCCTGGGGTAGTGGGAAAGAGTGAGGACTTTGTAAGTCAACACTCCTGAGCATGAGTCCTGGCCCCACCATGTACTAGCTGGGTGGCCTTGGGCCATGCGCTTAACCTTTCTTGATTCTCAGTTTCCCCATCCGTGAATGGGGATAATAACAATTCATGTAAATAGAGAGGTTATAAGAATTATTAAGGAAAATGGGTATAATTTTCATGGGATATAGTTAGTGCTTGGTAAATGGTAGTTTTATTTTTGTTGGAAGCCACATAAGCAAAGAAAAAATACATGAGATGTGAAGTCAGACACCCTTTGTTCAAATCCCAGCCTTGCCATTTACAACCTTTTTGACTTTGGGCAAGTTATGTAGCTTCTTTGAGCCTCACTGTCATTATTTGGAAAAGTAAGGATGTTAGCTGTCTTGGGCACAGCAGTGCATTTACCATGAAGCTCACAAAGCTGAAGTTTTGGGCGATTCGCTCACATAGGCCCTTCCAAGACCCTGTACCTAATTCTGTATCCCAAATTCTCTTTTTCTTAGGAAGGGCCTCCTCGCATTGTGTGAGCTTCCCACGAGCCCTGGATGGAGTGAGATGATCTGTGTAAAGCCGTCAGCACAGGCTCAGGCAGGGGACAAGGGATCGATTTTGGCTGCCATTGTTATTTCTGTTAGTATTGTTAGGGCACAATTCGCTCCTACCTTGACTTGCATGTAATCCACTCTGAGACTTCCAGTTCTTAGTTTTTTCATTCGAAGATTGTTCATGCCCTGGCTTGTCTCCATCAAAAAGAGACGAGAGAAAAGGGATGAAATTCAAATGAGTAGGTTTGGCCACTTCTGAGAATCTTAGTAACATAATTCCTTTTAGAAGAATTTGCCTCAAGTGATAATTGTCCTTGAGCCCTGCAGTGAGCAGAGGTGATTGAAGGGAGATTTTCATTTTGTCCAGTGAATAAAGTGGAAGGAACCAAGACAGTTTACTTCCATTCTTGCCGTCACTGGTTACTACTTTGTATTGGGCAAGCCCTGTGGTTGTTTTTGCTTCAGTTTTCTCAATTGCAAAAGAGGCATGGTGATGCCTGCCCACACGTGCTTCCTGGGGGATGTTCTGAGCAGTAATCAGACCTTCTCTGTCCAGTGTTTGGACCTCCCAGAAGGCAGAACTTTTCAGAAACACAACAGTCTCTTTTCCTCCCGAGAGCCTGGAAGGGCAGGATTGTATGTTACACTTCATTTGGTAACCCTGCTAATTGTCCTGGCACCTAGCGCAGTGCCCGGTGCATGTAGGTACCTGATAAATGCCTCTTGCCTCACTTTGGTGGTTTTACTGTCCTGAGAATCAGCAGAACTTGGTTAAAACTCCTTTTTCTGTCACTAATGAATTCCTGGATTAAGTTGAGCAAACTGAGTAGCAAATTGTTGAACCCCTGGAAATCTCAGGTTCCTCATTCGGAAAATGGGGGTCATAAGAATACCGACCTTGGGGTTGTTGCAAGAATGAAATTAAGTGATTGATGTAAAGCATCTGGCACAGTCCCTCCCACATGCCTGAATGTTACTACCATTTGTTATTGTTTCTAGTTACTCTTTTCTCATCTAGGAACTGAAGTTTATGGGGTAGATAGGGTTCCTTCCAGCTCCAGACTTCTGAGATTCTGTGAGATCGGCATGTGACCTTTGCTTGAGAGCTGCTGTGCAGCACAGGATATTAAATTTGCCCTGAGACTTGAACATCTCCCAGAAATGGGGATGTGGAGCTGGCCAAGGTCGGGGCTGGCTGATAAGGAGAAGGGCTGCCAAGGGAACCAGTGAGAAGGAAGGAGACAGTTCACATTTTTCCTTTTCACAGGCCAAGGAAGGATGATAGCGTTAGGACTCAGGAATGAGATGAACAGGACAAACACACTTGCCCTTTGCCGGAACCCGAGGCTCTGGGCAAGTGAGTACCAGCCGGTCTCTTTTGGGAGCCATAGCAACTTTGGAGCTGTTCTACTGATGCCTCAAGAACTAAAATATAATCACTGATGATTTAACCAAATAACAATGATTGGTGAATATGTGGGGGTCTTCTTTTTTAAAGTCGAACTAATAAACCATCTTCATTGTTGTTTATGTAAAGACAGTCAACTCTACACGATCTTAAAGGGCACCTTCTTGTATATCTACCTCATTTCCTGAGTTGCCTCTTTTCAGAGTTACGAAGACATAGAATCTTAGAATAAGAAAAAACCTTAGGCATCACTTAATCTGTTATTTTACTGTCAAAGCAGGTGAGAATATGTTGGTTTTGAGATGGATGATGGTGGGTATCAAATCGCCTTTGTATTTGTATGACACTGGAAAAGAGGATGAGTGACTTATGAAGGCCAAATGGAGAGGGACGGGTAGGGTGAGGGATGGAAGCTGGGTCTCCTGATGCACGAGTTTCCCATCCCGAGGATGACCATACGTCCATTGCCTGCGACAGTCCTGGTTTATTTACACCTGTTGTCCTAGTGTAATTACTAGCACCCTCTTGGTTTAGACAATAAATTCTATCTTCATATACCACATTGTCCTCCGCTTCTTGGCATTAAAGAGGAGCAGTGCTCTCTAAGGAGCTGAGGCCCGCTCAAGCTAGCTCAAGAAAGATAGGATTTTTTTCTTTTTGTATAGCTGGAAGAGGAAGCTCGTGGAAGTCTGAGGGCGAGAACCACAGCACAGTGAGGCCTCCTGAGAGTACAGTAGAAACTGGAACATTGGCAGGCCCCAGGCACTCTCTGTGTCTCCGGCTCCTTCCTCTGCTTTCCCTACCAGCCAGATTCCCCTGTTTACTCTTTGGGCCCAGGCTGTTTACTCATCTGGGGCTTCCTCAGCCCCAACCAAAGTGACCTGCCAGCTGCGGAGCCTCCCATGAACATGCTTCATCTCTTAGTTTCTCCTTTCCAGATTTGTACCAGAGCAATGTGATTGGCTCAGCACAAACAGAAATCATCCATCTATAAACAGAGGCAGGATCCTTGCAAGATTTTGTGACTCCTAGGCAAAACTATCCAGCTCCTTCCTGGCTTTTAGAAACGTGATCTTGTGATATCAAAATCATATTCCGTTTCTTTCAACATCTTATTCATGGTGACTGTGAGTGCATTCATTTTTTTTTCTTCTCTCCTTGACTCTCATTTTAACCCTCCAAAATTCATCTGACTGAACTACTACTGTCCCCTTCCTTGTGATAAAGAAAATAAGACACCTTCATATCCCTAAAGGATTGCCTGGCCTGGGCCTCCTGGCCTCTGCAGCCTCACAGCACACCCTATTCTCCCTGCTCTGATCCTGTCATCTCCACTCAGTGCTTTTTTCTCATCTTGCTTCCTCCCACCAGGGTCTTTGCACATGCTGCTCCATCTCCCTGGAATGCTTTCTCTCTTTTCTTCCTCTAGTTACTTCCTACTCATCCTCCAGATCCAGCCCTGTCACCCCTAACTTCTGTCTGGATAATCTTTGTCTACATGCACAAAGTCGTGGGTTTTGCTCCTTCCTATCACTTACAGCACTTGAAAATTTATAGTCCTTTGATTGTTTGATTGGTTGTTTGATTAAAATCTGTCTCTTCCACCTGTGCATAAGCTGCATGAGGAGAGGGACCATGTTTCACTATTCAAAATCATATTATGTTTCTTTCAACATCTTACTAATTTATGGTGACCGTGAGTGCATTCATTATTAATGCTTAAGACAACGGAATAGCCAGTAGTTCTCAGTGTCGTCTCTAGACTCCAGGAACGGCATCAAAATCATTTCTGAAGATTTAAAAAATCCCAACCCCACCAGCCCTGCTGAATCAGAGTCTTTCGGAAGGGCACCCAGGTTAAAGAGCTGACCGTCAAGTCCATTCCTGCTGGTTTGGATGGTGCTTACGTTAGTCCATGTCTTTACTCTGTGCGATGGCAATTCTTTTTTTTTCTGAAACCTTTGTATTTTATTTATTTTTCTGATAAGATATACAGGCCATTATAAAAAGTCAGATACAACAAAAACTAATAAAACAAAGATAACTACTGTTAACATATTGTTGATTATTCCACATTTTTATTTATGCATATATAGTAACACGTGAACTTTCCAAAAATGAGGTGCTCCCATTCCTACTATTTATTTATTTTTAATTTCAGCTTTGTTGAAGTATAATTGACATATAAAAGAGACGATAATTCTAGTTGAGGGTGTTACTACTACCAATTATTATTATTCTGTAAATTTACAGTAAAGGAAAGGTTTTTGGGACAGAGGGGGAAGTTCTTGCCTGTGAAAATCACTTTTGTTTTCTTGTTTAATAAAGTGCAAGATTTCGTTCTGTCAGGCCGCAGCAAAGAGGCCATCTGTTTTGCCAGACATTTGCTTGTTTCCCAGGGAAGAATCAGCAGGTGGGATTATAAGCTTATTAATGAAAACATAGGATGTTGGCCAAGTGACAAGGCGTTTATGGCCTGTATCATCCATCTCTATACTGTATATGGCACAACGTACAAATGAAGGGGCCATTTTAATCAAAGCTGGTAACTAGTCAGAATCAACTGAGGAAAATAAACGCTGCTTTCCATGTTTGCTCTCTATATCTAAAAGCATTTTTAGGTATATACTTTGGCAGTCATTCATTTATTTAGTAAATATTTACAGAGTGTGGACTGTTTGTGAGGCACTGTGCTAAGAGCTAGGGATGCGATAGTAAACAAGACTCTGTGCCTGTTCTTACAGAATTTATGATCTAATTCAAACTTTCTGGCCTCAGGCCCCTTTAAAAATTATTGAAGAACCCAAAGATCTTATGTTTCTGTGGGTCATGTCTATCGATATTTATAATATTAGAAATTAAAACTGATAAATTTGTAAAACACAAGACTACACAAGCACATATGCCATCAGCTGTCAGAGCGATGACATCATTACAGGTCGTGTAGCCTCCAGAAAACTCCACTCTACACTCATGAGAGAAAGAGAGTCAAAAAGGCAAACGAGGGGCTGGCCCAGTGGCATAGTGGTTAGGTTTGTGTGCCCCGCTTCGGTGATCTAGGGTTCACAGGTTTGGATCCTGGGCGTGGACCTACACACCACTCATCAAGCCATGCTGAAGCAGCATCCCACATACAAAATAGAGGAAGATTGGCATAGATGCTGGCTCAGGGACAATATTCCTCAAGCAAAAAGAGGAAGATTGGCAACAGATCTTAGCTCGGGGCCAGTCCTTCTCAGCACACACACAAAAAAGGCAAATGATGTCTTAGTATTATTATGAAAATAGTTTTTACCTTGTGGACCCCCTGAGAAGGTCTGGGGGACCCCCCAGGGGTCCTCAAACCATGCTTTGAGAACTACTGATCTAGTTTTCATTTAACTAATTCTGTTGATTTTTAGAATAATTTAAACAGTAATTAATATCCCTGTTATATGTCTGTAAGACCAATTTGGAAATCATATTATTAATGTTTTCAAACCACCAGGATTTTGTTTAGTATATGATGCATTTATCTGTCCTCTTAGTTTCCCCATGAGTCCAGGGTGAAATATAGTAGCTTGGCCATCGGTGATGAGTTCAGTGACCGTGCTGTCTCTCCCTGTGTGCTAATCAAACTAGACAAGAACATCAGCGTCTCCATAATGGAATTACTCGATAATTCCCCTCTAGCCTCATCCCTGCCAGGGATTTTCAATCCATATGACATAATTTAGTATTTAAAGCTAGCCCAAAACCTCTCTTTGAAGGCGGGGGTCCTGCTGTGTTTAGCTTTGATCATCTTCTCATATCGCCAAATACAATATCATACGAATAGATGGACAGTAAATGTTGCTTGGATGAACGGGAAGATGAGTAGACGAAAACATCTGTTTTGGGGAGTGATTTTGTTTGCATATTGTTCTTGTTGTCTAGCTTCACATTTTTGTTCTACTCTGTAGACCAGTGGTCACATGTTTGCCTCCTTAATAGTTGATACCTTTAAAATCTGGAAACTTCCCCCAGTTATCCAGATTGCCAGCTTCACTTGAAACATGGGGCTGCTCTGCAGGGCTGTGTGGCAGCAGTCTGAGCAGGATAGAGGCTGCCCTTCAGATGGCGCCTCCCTCCCTGCTCCCGCCGTCCTTCACACTCCTGTTGGCCCCGACTGCAAGGCCCAGTGAAGGCGCCCTTGGCCATCATGCTTGCTCTGTTGTCTTTCTTAGAATAGAGAAATATCTGTTTGGATCTGACCTTCTTTAGCAAAAGAAGGAAAATGAAAGCCTGAGAGGGTCGTGTATTTAGCAGAAGTGGCTGAGGGCATATTTCTCTGTAGACGTGGATGTTATTGCTAAGGTTTGACGTGCACGCAGATGTACACACTGGCGCCCACTTCACTCATGTACCTTACCCACTCGGCCCCTGCAGCAGCTGAGTTTTATGCTGTTTCAAGAGAAAATGAGCAGAATGCCCTTGTTGTAGTAATGTAATCCATGCAGGCAAGTCCCATTTTAAGGATATTTGCTTTTAACCCTGTATGCTTCTAATAACCCAGAGCAAAGGAAGGAAGAGAAGACACAGATATAAATAGGTGATGAAAACATCACTTAGTTCATCTCTGAGAAATATAATCACAACCAACAGGTTGTAAAGTAGTAAGACTGGCTGCACAAGTCACACACAGACCCCAGGCATTGTTTTCATGGCCACTCTTCTTATTTATTCTCATCTTAAAATCCTCTTTCTCATCCACTGCTCCCCCTCCACCCCATGCACATATATTTCCCCAATTTGACTAAGGTTCCAGTTGGTGGCTGCTTTTCTCCTTTTAGGCTGGCAGTTCTCAACCTCAGTTTCACCTTTGTAATTACCTGGAAGCTTTTAAAAGCTGTTCTAGTGGGTGTTTGGTGGCAGGAGCTTTTGGGGGCTAGTTATTCCACCACATTGTCCTGTCTGTAATTGACAGATAGAGCAGCTGCTTACAGCTGAACTAACATTTGAACCTCAACTATCAGATCTCGTTAGCTGAAATTATTACAGTTGCAATTAAAGCAAAATGAGTTCAACAGCAGCGACATTAAAAAGAAAGAATGCCAGTGCATTTGTTCCTGAGTTAAATATAAGGTTAGAGAATAAGGGTAGAATGTTAATGGCAGCTTATTTCTTTTACCTCAATAGAGAATTAAAAAAGATAAAGAGTGCAAATTACTTATGTTACTATAAGAGTCTGGCTTGGCTTTGCCTAATTTCAGGGAGAAATTTTGTTTTTTTTTACTTTTTATTAAGATTATGATAGTTTACAACCTTGTGAAATTTCAGTTGTACATTATTGTTTGTCGGTCATGTTGTAGGTGCACCCCTTCACCCTTTGTGCTCACCCCCCACTGCCCCTTTCCCCTGGTAACCACTAATCTGTTCTCTTTGTCTACGTGTTTAACTTCCACTTATGAGTGGAGTCGTACAGAGATTGTCTTGCTCTATCTGGCTTATTTCACTTAACATAATACGCTCAAGGTCCATCCATGTTGTTTTGAATGGGACAATTTTATCCTTTTTTATTGCTGAGTAATATTCCATTGTGTGTGTGTGTGTGTGTGTGTGTGTGTGTGTGTGTATACCATAATTTCTTTACCCAGTCATCAGTTGATGGGCACTTAGGTTGCTTCGTGTCTTGGCTATTGTAAATGATGCTGCAATGAATATAGGGGAGCATGGAACTTTTTGTATTGCTGATTTCAAGTTCTTTGGATAGATACCCAGTAGTGGGATGGCTGGGTCATATGGTATTTCTATTTTTAATTTTTTGAGAAATCTCCATACTGTTTTCCATAGTGGCTGCACCAGTTTGCATTTCAGGGAGCAATTTTTAGAAACAAAGCAAATCAACTGGTGTTTGATATTTGGCGAGTTTTATTAATCTGGAGTCCAATGAGAATCATCTACATGCTAATAGGCCAGGTGCTCAAAGTGGGTGGGTATTATCTCTGGTTGAATTTAGACTGTGTAGATGGCAACATGGTTGCTGAATTGTGTTTAATTATCAAGTTTCACCCTGTTGAACTAAAAGAACAGCCCACAGTGCTCTTGAGTCCTGAAAGTTTCTTTACAAGTATTACATATTCCCATCAAAGCCTAACGCAATCCCCGGAGTACCTATTTTTATCATTTGGAAGTGGCTTAAACCGGGACAGCTTGTTCAACAACCTTCCTCGTGTTGCCTTGCCGAAGTCTCTCTCTCAGGCTGACTTGGACGTGTTGTGTCTTGTGGCTGTATCAAGTCATGACAGCCCTCCCAGAAGCAGCTGGTCCAGCCCATACCTGGGGAACAGTGGGCAGTTGTGTCGCTGGTGCATAAAGTGCCTACCAGGAAATGACAGATGATGACTGGTGGCAGGGCTTAGTACAGCAGGTCGAGGACCTTGGACTTCATTCTGTGAGCCTTGGGGAGAGTGGCTGCTCCCAGAGGCACTTTCGGTAGAACACTCTGGAGGCTGAGGTAGATAATGGATTTGAAAGGAACAAGGCTGGCGAGAAGGAGACCAGTTAGGAGACTACCTATAGTATGGCCGCAGTCCAGGCTGCTGATGAAATGGGCACAGGAATAGAAAGGGAGAAGAGGAGGAGTAAAACCAGTAGGACTTCATGACTGATTAGGGGAGAAAATCATGAGTCTGTTTTTGGTCACGTTGACTTTGAGCAACCTGTGAGATGCCCAGATGGGGATTTTGGGATGGATCGGTACAACTGAAATGGTCCAAATAATTTCATGTGCAAGCCCTTTTTTGGACTGAATTACTGGACCTGGCACATACGTAATTGTTCACTAATCATTACATGCATGTCAGTTTGGGGTCCATAGCTAAATTTCTTGTTGAGGACAAGGCCTATGCCTTTTGGGCACATAGAAAGCTCTCAATATATGCATTTTGGTTAATTAACTGAAAAATAAGTTTTTCAATCCAAATGATTAATTTGGCTGTTGACACTGCAGAGTCACCATATAACTCAATAATCTTTCCAATATTTCTTTCGGTGATAGTGCCACAGAATTATGCCTGAAAAAATTCATCGTGTTCTGCTTGACTAAGATTAATAAACAATATGCAAAGTCACATTGTAAAACTGATTTAGGACCTTACGTTGATTTTTAATTTAGCGTTAAAAGAAAATTCTGCTGATTACAGGGCTTGTCTGGTGGCTGTCACCACCACCGCAGAGTCCTCAGTCAGGACAACCAGTTGTTTCCAAGCCACAGCGTTATGTTTAGACTGAGCAAAGGGCTCCTTGTGACCCAGGAAACTGGCTCGTTGTGTTGGGTGGAGTAAATGACTTTTTGTGTCAGACATTCTCTGGGATTGAGGTTAGGGCTAGTACTTGTTAGTTTCTGAGTCCTCTCTTTGCAAAGCAAGCTCCTAGGAGTGTACAGTTGAATGTCCTGAGGATTTGGGGCCAGAAATTAGAAGTTTAAGGTCACAAGAGAACCTCTTCTAGACCATCTTGTTGCAGGAGGTCGAGGCGCTTTCTCTGGATGTATTAGCATAACCAGGGCGGAGCAGCCGCCTGGAAACTCCAGGGCCCAGTTCTCCCTTTCTCGGTTCCTCACATGTCAGTTCCAGACCGAGACTTCACCGTGATCTCACACCATGACCTCACGCAGCAGCCCTAGTTTCCTGTCCTGCAGAGGGAATTGCTGACTTCCCAGGAAGGCCTCAGAGCCTAGGTTGTGGTTTCTGCACAGTTTCATGGTCTCTCTGAGATAGGATTGCCGGATAAGAGACAGGATGCTTAGTTAAATTTGAATTTCAGATAAACAACAAATAATATTTTAGTGAGTAGGTCTCATGCAATATTTTGGTTCACTTCAACTTATCAGCTGTTAACATCCTGCCATATTTACCTCATCTCTCTCGGAGACACTTTTTCTTGAATTATTTGAATGTAAGTTGCAGACGTTACAACACTTTGCCCATGAATCCTTCAGCATGCGTCTCCTAAGAATTAAAGCATTTTTTACTTAGCCCATGAAATATTTGGGACATACTTGGGCATCCCGTGTTTTTATTAGCAGAATCTGGCAGCTCTCCCCTGGGAGTGCCGTGGGATGGCAGCTGCTGGAGTGGCCACCCACAAACCTGGACTTGGGAGGATTTGACTTGACTTACTGGCTCTGTGAGCTTGGGAAAGCCAGTGCCACCATTTCCTTATCTGCAAAATAGGAATTCTTACCTTGCAGAGCCAGTGTAACGCTCAGAGGTTGTGTTCATACAGCACTAGCACGGCACCTGACTCTTGGAGACTCACAGTAGACAGCAGCTGGCCCTGGCGGTAATGGTATTGTCCTTTGAGCTGAACGTCAGGGGAAGGAGATAAAAATAAAGAAGCAACTGTTTTAGAAATGTTGGCAGCTGTTTTTATGAACTTTCTCCTGTTCTCCCATTCCCCTTCTCCTTCCCTACTTAGTGTGTACACACACACACACACACACACACACATGCACATGCAACAAGCAGTCTACTCTGGGATTTATGGTGGGTTCCTTGACCACCATCCAGCCATGTCGGGTGCAGGGAAAGAAACACGTTAAAGGTGGAGGAGAAGCCAGCATTCTTGAGAGCAAGGTTGAATGGAATAAAAGGTGGTGTAATCAAAGGAGACTGTGTGGGTGTTGACTCAGCTAAGAGTGGCGGGGGGAGGAGGGGGACGGGGCGGGGGCAGGCAATGAGGAGAAGCCCGGGTCCTAACAGAATCTGCTATCCGTGTGACTCTGGCAAGCTGTCAAGGATTGGTTTTATTGTTAGGTTTTTCATTTGCTTTGTTTAGTTAAGGACTCAAGTCTACTAAAGGTTTATTTCTATCCTGCAACTTCCTTAGTGAACTTGAAACTTGGAGGAACAAGTTCAAGTCTGACTGTTGTAAGAACTGCGAGTTTTACCCTCTCTTCTGGGAAGGGTTTTGCCCCCCTTCTTGGTGGAAACTCTTCCACTTGCCTTTGGACTTTTGGTTGCCTAAGAGCTGGATACAAACCAGGCAAGATAACCTTGGGCAGTTAACCATCTGTTCGTTCACACTCACTGACTGTTTCGGGGATCATAATTCCGAGGTGATTTTCTGTAATAAATAAGTGAGATTGCAAGTCCTTTCTCATTCTGAAGTTCTGTGCCTACGGTGATGCTTGTCAGAAATAGTTAGCGTGGAACACAGAATGCGAAATCAACCTCCTGACAACAATAGGAAGAGAGAGACGGGGCAGCCCAGGGAGG